>NC_044382.1:92083976-92389690 GCF_006542625.1 Nomascus leucogenys | reverse complement strand
TGGTGCAGGACCAAATTTTAGCTCTGTGGTTTTTACAAGAATGTCTGATACCCACAGGCATGTCACACTATTACCTCATATCTGATCATTCCACTGTGCAGATTTATCTTGGCTAGGATGCTTTGATTTTGCTTCATGTTATTGCCAAACTGACTTAGCAAAGAAAACTCCAGTTTTCTTAACAACTTTCTTTGTGTCCTTCTGAATTCTTTACAGCCTTATTTAACATTACTTACAGGGAGAAAGTATAAAAAAAAATTTAACTTTAGCTTCAATAATGTACTTTTCTTTTCACTAAAGTTAAATGTTAAAAAGAAATCCCTTCTCAGAGAATCAGTTCTAAGTTATAAGAAGGCAATAGTTCTTCTTGCACGATATGGTATCTCATATATACAGGAATACAGATTCTTGGAATTAGCAGGGAAAAACTCAGTACCTCCCATCTGGATTTCTTTATTTTTCACTTGGAATTATGAGCAAACATCCTGAGCGATCTATCTTGGATCAACCCTCTTCTAGGGCTGAATGTGCAAACTAAGAATTATTCCCAGAAGCCAGCATGGGTTGGGGAAATTCATTTTAACCCCTTAGGGAAAAATAAATGCTGATCATTCCCCTGCATGTTTGTCTGTGCCTCAGGGACTCAAGTTCATGCTACACACCTCAAACTCTTGTTGCCTCCCCAGGGACAAGAATTAGATCACTACTATACCTGAAAGAGAACCCTAAAATTACTTTGCATTTTCACTCTCTTCTGATGGCAGAGGAAATTGTGACATAAAAATCAAAGAGTTGCCAGGTGCGGTGTCTCATGCCTGTTATCCCAGCACTTTGGGAGGCCGAGGCGGGCGGATTACATGAGGTCAGGAGTTCAAGACCAGCCTGGCCAACATGGTGAAACCCTGTCTCTACTAAAAATACAAAAATTGGCCAGGCATGGTGGCAGGCACCTGCAATTCCTCGGAAGGCTGAGGCAGGAGAATCACTTGAACCCAGGAGGCGGAGGTTCCAGTGAGCAAAGATCACGCCATTGCCTGGGCAACAAGAGCGAGACACCATCTCAAAAAAAAAGAAGCAGTTTTTCAGAAATAGATAAGACTTAGAAATGAGTTTTTTTTTTTCTTGTGTTAAAAAATGAGTTTTCTTGGGTTCATCTTCAGTACTACTTTCAGTTGAAGAAAGGAAACTAGACCATCAAGTATCAGTTACTGCTGTCACAGTCAAGTCCCAGCTGGTCCTTGCACATCACATACAGAAGCAAATTCATCTATGAGCAAAAGACTAAGAAGTTTTAAGAGCAACTGTTCTTATCAAAACCTAATCAATAACTAGCGTTTCTTTATAATGCTCAACCCATTTCAAGTTATTTTCACGGAGATTTCACAATTCCTTAACTTGGTCAAATAACTACAAAGAATAATCAATGAGCACTGGTTCTCTAGAAGAGTCAGACACTCTGTTTAGAATCTTTCTATTTCTTTTCCTCTCTACTGGCTTCTAAATCATACAATATAAGTAAAAAGAGACAGAATTTTCATAGACACTAGACAAAATTAAAGTTCATATTTTTGTGAGTCATAAATTTGAGACTCTCTCTCTCTCTCACACGCACACACACACACACGCACGCACACCCCTACACATACAATACTTCTTGGCATTAAAGAAGTGCCTAAGACCTAAGACTTGGTAATGCTTCTATTCATACACATCTGTGTAGCAGATAATTTCCTGCCATACATGCTGTAAATTCAGTAGAGAACAACCAAAATGGTCAGCAGAGTAGACAGCAACCTACTTCTTGCGATGGGAAAACCGAGCTGTCCAACAGACAGACTTGAGAGCTCATTGAGAGTTTTTACACACTAGCCAGTCATTGGGTACAGTTCAAATTTGTGCCTGAGCAAAAAGTACAAATGTTTTCATACCGCAGACCTTCAGGATCTCATGTATAACTGGAGCGGCAAATCTTGAATCTGTAACTGCCAAGGGCCTACTTTCCAACTCTCTCTCTATCTATCCACATATTATCTATAATTTTTCAGCTTAGGTGCAGTCACCTTTTGTTTTTTAAAATTTGCCATAGTTTAGATTACCTTAAATGGCCAATTAAAGATGATGTTTTATAGATTTTATGGATTTTGCCAAGCACATCCCTTTGAGAAAAACCATTCTTGACATGTGTCTAGTCAAGCCATTCACAATACATCATTTTAATCGTTGGGAGAACTTACTGAACTTCAAACTATAATTTGGGAGTTTTTTTCTTGAACGGTTCAGTCACTGCTCTTCACTTACTCTCTTTTCCTCCAAACACTGCTAATTTAGTTCAGAGTGAAAAAGAAAAATCATCTAAAAAACCCTGCAAAAGCCCTCTCTGTTCACCTCCCAAGGAAACTAGCCAAGGAAAACTTTCTCCAGGGTTCTACTATTGTGTATAAAGTGAAAACACAGGACAGATAGGTCCTAATATTTGCGTTAGTTGCTAGGATTTTACTAAGCATTTGACTACATGTGTTAGCTTCATGCTGCATTTGAAAAATTCTCTCATTTCACATGTAACTTTCAGGATCACAGCATCATGCAATTTATACTAGAATTTAGAAACTATTCAAAGCTACAGGAACTTGATTTTCAGATAGTATTATTCCTGTGTGTATCTGGGTGGAGTTCTGTGAATGTGGTTTTGAAACACAAAATACAATACGACCACTAGGTGGTGATATATATCCATTCTTACATTATGAATTAACAGCTACACCACTTAACAAAAGAGAACTTAGAATATGTCCCCCAAAATCGTGATTATGTACTCCATGTGGCAAAAATAAAAAAAACAAATAAAAAATAAAAGATTGTCTGGGATATGTTCTCTCAGTTTTGTGAGTGATAACACAAAGAGAACACTTTGCAAGAAGACAGACCTCGGTGAACCGTGACTGCATTCTATTCTGTTGCAGGCCATTCTATCTATAATCTGAATTTTCTTTCTGACTAAAATGTTCACCTACGGTAGTTTATTCTTTTCCACTCTGTCTTTTAAAATTATCCGATGATTTACATCAATGGTGAAATTGCATCAGAACCAAAGCCAAATGTGCAACACCCACCTAAAATCCTTAGGACAGGTCAGATCATAGATAAACACCTAAGCACACAAATGCAATGTCTGCAGTGTGAATCATGGTTAGTTTGTTTTTCAGTAAAAATTTATCTAGATTAGCTATGAAAACATGACACCTGCAGTAAGAGCTGACTTCTTTGTGTTCAAACTCTTTTCATCACCTGGGGCCCATATTGCCACTGCTGTACTCCCAGAGCTACAAAATTCAATCCAAACACACTGGATGCCAAGGGCAAGCAGATAACCACCGAAGTAGGAAAGCAAATTCCAAATAGAAAACACTTTCCCAAGAGGACAGGTACCTGTTTGAAACATACACCGATAAGAAACCATCTTTTCACTAAATAACAAACAGAGTAACCACTTGGGGTTAGCCTCAGCCTTTCAGAACACAGGTCAAACACTAATCTGAAAAGAGGCTATGAGGACTACTTATTACAGAAATCAAAACATTTGGTACCTTTAAAATGACTTTTTTATCCCTAGATGGCTGGTGTACACAATAGGCATTTGTTTGCAGTCTGGAGGGGGAGTGGTGCATTTAACTTTGTCTTGTTTGTTAGGGGCAAACGACTTCCCTGCAAGGGTAAAGATAAACCTTCTTCTGATCCTTGTACTTGCTTAAGGTTAGTCTAGCCTGGGTCCTTATTTATTTATGTTTTAAGGGAGGTTATGGTTTTGCTGCTGTCTTTTAGTTGAACAGGGTAATTCGCTGACCGACAACTGAAAAGAAAAGAGCAGCTTTGTTTTAAAGGAGAAAGAGACGTTTGTTTTGGTGTCACTACCCTATGCTGGCAGCCTGGAGTTGGATCCTACAAATATGAATATGCTGAAGGGAAGAAAAACTAACTTGGGGTCTCCTGATAGTTGTTAAAGTGGCAATATGCCCATTATTTTCCTAGCTGGCAAACCTCTGTGCAGGAAAGACAATCCGGCCAGCTCTTGAGAACAGCACTAATCTTGTGTAATAGTGTGAGCTCACTGCCCTACAAAGCAGTAATTATCAACAGCATTTTCAGAAGGATGTGAGTTACTCGCACTGTGAGACCACTGTGAGGGGGGGGCCTCAGGCAGAGGCCCACAGAGCAACTTGCATTTAATCCATAGAATGAATGGTGCCAGTAGGCTCCTTTACCCCAAGCTTGTTTGCACAGGTCTCCAGTCATGAAGGGCTAACGATCCAAATGTAAGGAGAGACTGCCAAAACTCATTCAACATTTTTTTTTTTTGGCCTTTTCCATGGTTATGCATTGCCTTAAACTAATTAGCAATTAGATTCAAATATCTGCATGTGATTTTAAAGTTGCACAGAAGACTGTTGGAAAAGCATCTGTGAGATGCTACTGCACTAAATCTCCTTTTCTTATTCTTTATAATAATCTTGTCAATTATAAAATGATTTTCCAGTAGTGAGTAAATATGGTTTTTCCAGCTGTTCAAACCACCACTAGCTATCTGAACTGAAAGACAAGGCAGAGAGAAGAGTTGTGTTCTAGAGCTACTCTATGACTCATAATATCTCACATTTAGAATCAGAAGAATCAGTTCTTGATTCTAAATCAAATTAAACTACAACACAAGTCAAAATTTTCATTAACTCAGTAGTCTTTCACAGAAAGGAATCTGAGAATTCTTCCACTCACGAGTAATGTGTTAAAGAATGAGAAAAGAGCATATGTTTTCCTTGGCTTTTGGGTTAATACAATAAAGCCTGTGAAGTTTAACATAATTAAATTAATGTTGATATGCAGTGTGACTTGTTCACAGAGAAATGGTATTTGACTTAGAGCTAATGCCACACCACAGCTGACACACATCCATCTGCAAATGTTGTATAGAAAGTCTTCTAAGATCTTCAGGTAGGAAAAGGAAAACTTAAATTTTTGTTGTGGGGATTCTGTTTTGCATTGTTTTTCTGCCAAATTGTGTGAAATCCTTTCAAATGAGCAGAAATCTACAAACAAGCTTAGAAAGCACTGGAATTAATGAATACTCCATATTCTCTTTTCAATGTCCAAGACATCTGGGAGAGGAAGGGGAATAGGAAACTTTGTGTTTATGAAAGGGTAATAATGATACATTGCTGCAGAAAAAGAATAGTGGTTTATGGTCTGTGATTTGTTACTCCCTTTTTTCTGCCCCTTTTAAGTGTCTCTTCCTGGGTAAGGGCTATTTCTTTATTGTTTCTACCTTTTTCAAAGCTGGCTTTTCTCACAATACTTTGCTTGACAGACTGATGTGTTTATTTATGAAAGAAGAAGAAGGGCCCTCTGGATTTAGAGTCAAATCCACACATCTGGCCATTCTTGTGCATCAACTCAAATCAACTGGTGAAGGGGGACAAGTGGGTGTTGGAAATTGTAGGTGTTAAGTTGCCAAAGCTGAACTATGCTTACTAAAATGAAAAACAAAATGCAAAATTGAGTTATCTTCCAGAAATATTTTTAAGGAGAATTTAAGTAATGAAGGTTAATTGTACAATTAATTGTACTAATTGTCCTATCAATTAGGTTTTTTTTTAGTTTATATCACAACTATCATAGCAAGATGAGTTGGTTAGAGCTAGAAAATAAGATATTTATGAATCTGTGATTTAGTAACTTGTTCTAGAACTTCCTGACCAGATTTGGACAAACGAAGAAGAGAGAAAGTCTCTCTGTTTTCTCCTAACTGTAGAATGGAAAGTGAGAAGAAGGAAGCTGTGACAATTTCCCAGGAAGCAGGGAAGCCAGCAGCCTCATGGGGGGTGACATTTGAGTCCCGACAATGTAGAGATGACAGAAGTAAAACAAGTGAAGGAGATGCAGAAAATGTTTTTTAAAATGTTTAGGAATAAAGTCAGGGCTTTTTCTGCAGAACAAACTAAATATTCCAAAAGCTCCTCAATATTTTAAAAATGGAATGGCAATGTCAGTTTTATTCAGTCCTCAGCCTCTACACAAGGCCATCTAAAGTGATGGTTCCCTTTCAAGTAAGTGCGTCTGATCCACTGAAGACACCAACGTCCGGTGGGGAGGGGTCAGCTTTGATGGTGCTGGGGGGAATCATTGAAGAAAGGTGAGTAAGGAGCAATGTGGAGCCCAGAGAATCCCCTCGTGAGAATCTTACTCCAGAGGGTCCAAGAGAGAAGGAAGCAATACGACAGCTTTAAATCTCTGAGCTCCACAATTTTATTTTAAACCACTTGTTGGAGAGGTTTATCAGACAGAACAGTATGATGAAGGCATGTAAGAGTTTCTGATAGCTCCTTAATTGGGCTGTCCCATAGACACTATAGTGTTTAGTTGAAAACAGTGCTGTGAAAATCATTTTGCCAGGAGGTATACTGATAGATAAATATTAATGATTCCATAACGTTCCCTGCCTGTCTGGCTTCCTCTGCACTTGAATAAACAGCCTCAGATAGTGGATTTACGAATGAAGCCCTATCCCATCTTATGCAACCAAATCATCCTTAGCCAAAGCATCTATAAAAAGTAAAATGAGATGATAACATTTGGGAGTGATATTTCCTTTTGTTTGTTTCACTCCATTTTGGATATAAATAATAAGGTTTCTAAAACTCATTTTTCTTCAGAAAGTATACCTACGGAATATGTGCCTATCTGGAAAAAAAAATCCTCCTCCAAAGTTTTGAGTAATTGTTGGTTTCTTAAAGTTTCATGGAAAACCTGCCCTGATATAATTCAAACCTGCAGGGGTGGCAGAGGCTGAAAGTTTACTTTCCATTTTTAATTTCCAAAGTTTATTGCAAAGGTGTTTCTAGGACAACCATGGACAAAATTGTCATCATTTCTAGTAAAAACACTTGTTTTCCTTTGGGTTGCTACATTTATAAGATGTAGTATGTTCAACTATATACTTCTATTTTTAAGGAATATCTTTTTTTTTTTTTTGGTCTTTTCACCATAAAACCCATCCATTATGTTTTGATGTTTTTCATACTGGTACAACTTTAAATAAAATCTTTAATTTAGGTAAACAAAAAATGTCACAAAGAGATTCAGCTGAAAGACATAATGTGTTCATTTCACGATTCAAAAGATAGAGTTGGCTGAGCAATGTGTGTATACTGATGATCATTTGTTCATTCAAATATTTATTAAATTTCTATTCTATATCAACTACTCTGCTAGTTCTGAAAAAACAGAGACGAAAGTTAATTCCTATCTCAGAAGACTCAGTGTCAGGAAGTCGATTTCACAGGAGCCTGAGTTAGGATGGGTGGAAGACAAAAAAGATGTGGGAGCGCAGAAGAGGAGCTCTTAGTCATTCCCAGCAAGGAAGGCTTCCTGGAAGGAGACCCTTGGCTATGCAGGGTCTTTGACTGTTTGTGAGATAAAATTAGGATAAGACGTGAGAATATGCTGAACACTAGGGCCAGTACAGGCAAAGCTGCCCAGGAGTGAGAATCCATGGCTTATTCCAGGGACTGAGAGTATTTTGAGATGCTATAGCTTAGGAAGTGGCAGGCGGAGTGGATTGGTTTTGTCTGCCATACTAATAATTAAAATTTTATACTGAAGGTAATGAGCAGACACTGAAGAATTTTAAGGGAGCAACAAGAGTTCATAGCCAGGGAAGGGAAAGGTCACTAGCACTGGAAAACAGATCTGAAGGAAAACACTCTGACTAGTCATTCATTTAACAGTTGGTTTAAGAAAGAACTTTAAAGTCAGCTAACAGTATATAAGCTAGATAAGAAAAGTTTAAGTTCGCCAGCTTTAATGTATATTTAACTTGGATGGTTTAACTGAGTGTCTTTGAAGATATTACTTGTGTGGCAAGCAAAGCAATTCATTAGTGAAGTTATTTGTTAGAGTTTCCAACAAAGCAGTAGGCACATTTTGCTATAGAGAACAATCGTCAAGTTAACAATAGTCAAGTTAAAGAATAACTGGGTTAGGAGAAAGCCAAGTGACAAAGTAAAAACTGAAATGTATTAAAAGAAATAATCACAAGGGTAAGGCTAGACACAATTTTATTCATGAATTCACTTTTGTGAAATTTATTGGGCAAATACCACCCCCCAAAAAAGTAATAGATTTTTAAAATATAACAGAAATAAGAATTTGGCATTTTATCAATGATAACAACATCCTATCCTAGAGGCCAGTAATGTGGAAGGAATCCATCAGAATCTCAAGAATAAGGGCAATTTAGATAACTTAGCCAAATAGCATCATTAATTTAGTATATTAGTTGAATTAGTCTAGCTGTATAGCATAATATTAAATATGATACATTTATACTGTAAGTTTATTTAAAGCAAAGTTTAATTATTTCAATAAAAGGGATCATGGAAATTGAGACCTAATATAAACTTGTTTGTTCTTACTGGATTATAAGGCTAAATATCAAAAGATACTTTAAGGTAAATATGAAAGCTTCTTTTTGTTTTAATACTGTTCTACCACCCAAGACGGAGAAGCTCTAATAAATCTTTCAAAGAAAAAAATGGAGGGAGAGAAGGTGTGGAAGAGGAGAGAAATCAGTCCAAAACATAAACAAAGTCCTTAAAATTGCACACAGTCAAGTTAACACCATTCCAAGTATAAGCAGATACTGATCCCCCTGACCAAGACTTTACTGTTAGGGATATTTTCAAAAGCAAAAACCTTGGAGTAAACAGCGAAACAAAGCAGAAGGATTTTATTCAAAGGCCTACACACATATGGAACCCGTTAAGGGGATGGTGACTGCAGAAAAAACTACAAACGAGTTTAAGGGACACCTAGGCTGTTTCAGAGAGGAAAAGGATAGAGGAAAGGGTGGTTACAAAAGCAAGAAAGTGGGCAGGAGATCAGTCGAATGCGAGGGAGACCGGCTCTAGGACAGATGGTCTGTTCTGTTCCAGAATTTTCAAAGTTAAGGGACACTCCTTAGCACACTTTTATTTTACACAAAGAGTGAATTAAGAAGAAACCGAGGGTCTGTCAGAGATTTTTTCTGGATTTACTTGTGTCATTTTTTTTGATAAACTTTGCTTGTTAATACATTTCATCATGTGTCTTCTTCAAACTGAGGCCCTCAGTGCATTCTCCATAATCCTTACGTTTCAAGTGAAAGTGCCAACTAATTAAGAGTAGGGTTCTTGTTTATGTTGTATAGTTATCTATGTTAGCTTATGTTATCTTCCTCTGGAAGTTTCAGAGGAAAATTTCAGAGGAAAATCAATATTTCTTTTTTGACAAGATGCAATGCTCACTAATTTACAACGTTTAGGACCATTCTAGACTATGGAAATGGTAACTGTTATGTTTTTCAGAGTATTTATGTCCCTACATTAAAAATTAATGGACACAGACAAAAACTAGTTGAATTGCCTTGCTTTGGCATAGAGGAATAATGACATATGATGAATCAAGCTCACCTGTATGGCACTTGACAGGGAAGATAAATTTCCTAAGATATTCTACAGAACCCACATAGCTGCCAGATATAGGCCAATATGAAGTCTCTTTAACCAAGCACACAGGAATAAAGGATAACACTTTATGTCAGACACCATGAGAAATAAAAAGCAGGGAAAAGAATTACTTCTTTTTTTTTTTTTTTTTTGAGATGGAGTCTCGCTCTGTCGCCCAGGCTGGAGTGCAGTGGCACGAGCTTGGCTCACTGCAAGCTCCGCCTCCCGGGTTCATGCCATTCTCCTGCCTCAGCCTCCCGAGTAGCTGGGACTACAGGCGCCCACCACCACGCCCGGCTAGTTTTTTGTATTTTTAGTAGAGACGGGGTTTCACCGTGGTCTCAATCTCCTGACCCCGTGATCCGCCCGCCTTGGCCTCCCAAAGTGCTGGGATTACAGGCGTGAGCCACGGCGCCCGGCCTAAGAATTACTTCTTCGAAGAGGTGAACTGCTAAGGGAGAGACCAGAATAAACATCTAGTAACACACATACATGCTAAGAATAAAAACACACACATCAAATCTATGTAACCAATGACAGATTAGAAATAGATGGGACTTGGTTCAGTCAGGTAAGTGTGTAGGAAAAAGATTTTTCATACACTCCACCTGGCCAGATGCAGCTATTCTAGGCTCAGGGCTGGAATCTAAAGGAACCCAGACAACAGGTACACTTTGGGATAAGTCATGGGCTGCATCTGCAAGGCACAAATAAGCAGTAACTAGATAGAAATGGCCAGCTGAGTCCTGGGCATGCCAGCTTCTGTATACATCATGGGGGCTCACAAAACCCTGCACTTTTCACTGGGCTATAAATAAGGGAAATTTGTGGGAGGTAGACTTAATAGTGGGCACCCTAAAACCCAATTTATTCCATGAGAATGAAGTACACATTTAACAAGGAAAACTCATTAAATGCATTCACTGTATGATATACGTTAATAAAATTATAAAAACAGCTTATAATATATAGAAATAATCTTAATCATATGTTCACTTAGAAATTAATTTAATAAGAACAAAATTATCTTCAATTAAAATGAATGTAATATAAAGATTCATGCTATACCAATCGCTATAAATCTAATGGGCCAGTATTATCCCCCTAAGTACAGCAAAATGAAAACATAAAGAGGCAACAATTGCAGATACAGATCCAATACATCCAGCCAGGACAATTATTAATAGAAGAAAATGAGACTATTGAATCTAAGGTTGTGTTTCCTATAGCTTACTGGGAACATATTTTAAGAACAACCTATTTTTCCCTATTTTTCTCACATCTTGCCAAATAACCTACTTAAGAACTCGAATGACAAACAGTGAAACAGTGCTGATTAAACATAAACAGTGGTGACAGAGAGAGAAACTCAGGGCTTATTTTGTTTGCTCAAAGCGAAAATGTAATAAGGGATACACTCTTTTTAAAGCCAAGGAGGTACCAGTCAGAAGAAACTGTGGCTTTGGAGACAAGCCTAAGTTCAAATTCTGGCTTCATCAGTTAACAGCTTTGTGATTCCAGGCAAATAGCTCAACCTAACTGACCTTCCCTTTCTTTACCTGTAAAACAGGTGAAGGAAAACCCAATGCCTCTCTTAAAAGTTATTGTGGGGAATAAACACATGCAAGTGCTTAATATAGTGGCTGACACATAGATAAAATGAGTAGTGTGTCCACGACGGAGCAGTTTCCCTTAAGACAGAGCAGAACTTCCGAAAGCAGAGATGACTTTGACATCTGTTTTAGAATGAACTTTATATTTTGCCAAACTCATTAAACCCAAAGAAGTGGCAGATAATGAATGAAACTGAATACCTAGTAATTCACACACAAAAAGGCCTTTAAAATTATCTTCAATTTTTTACACTTTGTTTCTAATTTAGAATTTAATTTACACTTACTATCTAGCCCAGTGGATCCCAACTTTGCATTTAAGAACTACCTGTGGAACACTGAGAAAATACAGCGGCTAGAGGTTTTGCTGTAATGGACCTGGCATAAGGCCTAAGCACCAGTTTTTAATTACATATTCCAGGTGATTCTAATGAACAGCCAGCATTGAGTACCACTAGTATAGCCCATCACATTTGAACTCTTTCTAAAAAATTGGATTTATTTGAGTTTAGTAGGAGTGACTCAAAACAGCTTCACCTGTTCTAAGAAACTTTTACAGCCTACTCAAAGTTGTGGCCAGCATTTCCAAGTCACTTCTTTCTTCAAAAAATAGAAAACACATTGAAATATGTAATTAGTCAGCAGAGATTCACAAGATCATATCAACAATCTTCTTTAAGTAAAAATAAATAAATATTTTTGCTTGGAAATGAGTCATGCCTTGTAGCAGATTTCCAGTGCAATTATTTAAGAGGGAAAGGTATTTTTTTAAAAGGACTTTTCTCCTACATTTTATTCTTCTCTTTTTGCTCTGAAGCTAGAAAAAGCAAAGATAACCATCTGAAAGACAGACCCAAGGCAATTCTACTAATTGTCTGGTTTTCTGGTTTGATGGAAATCTGGTACACTCCTCTTTTAAAGAGAACCACAACTATTGAAGAGAGAACTGGATGTTGGATCCGTTAGCTTGGAACTCTTCTAACCCTTCCCTGTGTCACTGAGTGACCTTGAGCAAGTCATTTAACTTGTCTCCAGTCTAATGCACCCTCTGTAATGCACAATCAGTGCACAGTACCAAATTTCCAGAAGGTAGAACTTGACATCATTCTCAAGGGCATCTTACCAGTGTGCTGCCATCGGTCCAGCGGAAGTCATGCTCAAACATCTTGTCATTGAGGCCTATCCACTGATAATCATGGCCCACACCTAAGGGATAGGAAACCACACAGATATTTGTACTATTTTTCCATGTATGGATGAAAATATATCAAAGAAAATTATTTTCAGCATGAATCATGCATCCTCTTCACTGGCTGGATTTTTATTTAGTTGCTCATAAAAATCTCTCCTAGTCTATCTTTTGTTCTTCTGCCCAATGTGCTTTAAATGAAAAAGTTAATGTGCAAACACTGTGAAGCATTAAAATATCAAGACATAGACAATAATTTCCCTAGCAATTTACTATAATTAAATTTTTTTCCATCCTCACTCATGATAGAAATTTTCTTTTTTTATGATAGAAATTTTCAATTTTTTTTTTTGTTGTTGTTGTTAAGTGATGCCATTGGCAAAAATTCAGTGACCCAATAAAATGTGCCAGATCTTATCCACGCTACCCTCATTTTGGAAGCCACTTTTTTTTTCAAAGTATTTTAATTAATGAACACCTAGATTGGACAGTTCTACAAATTTATCCTCAAAAATATTTACTCTTACCATGAGGTGAGTCACTGGCAAGGATATCATGCAGTAAAGTTAAATGAACCTCTATCCAGATTACAAATTAACAAACTTCTAAACAATAGTAGGCATCACGAGAAAATATTTAATAGAACATCAAACAATGCTTCATGAGGCTGGGAATGGTGGCTCACGCCTATAATCCCAGCACTTTGGGAAGCAGAGGGTGGGAGGATTACTTGAGGCCAGTAGTTCAAGACAAGCCTGGACGGCATGGCAAGACACTATCTCTTAAAAAAATGCTTTATGAGCAACAAATTTCTACATATTGCTACATGAAAACTAGTTGCCCTCCTTTTTGCTGCAGTTGAAGGAGTTATTAAACAGCTCTGATATTAAGCTTCATTAGCTTTCAATCTCCACCTATTCAAGTTCTTAGGATGTAGCTCACTTTCCACAATTTAAAATATTTAGAAACTTGAATGAGAATCAATATGCCCAAAAGGTAAGATTAGGGTGCTATTATTAACAATTCAATTTTAATTAGCAGGACAAAAATAAATGAAAGCAACTGTAATTTTAGACAGGCATATAAATATTCAAAATAGAGACTATGAAAGTATAACCATAGTAAGAATTCTATTGAGCCATAAGAAGTGGCTGTTTTTGTATATTTAAAAATGATCAAACAGCAATTTCTTATGATTCAACCTACAGCAAGTGTTTCAACTATTACTGCTGGCAGACAAACCAATGCCTACCTACATTATAGTTGAATGTTTCCCAAAATAGGGGACTTAACATAGGTGAGATGATTTTAAGTAATTCACAGATGAGGGATTTGATAAGTTGTATTATGATTGAAAAAGCTACTTCTTTTCACTTGCACACAGACAAAACTAAGAGAGTGATGAGGAGTGAAGTTCCTGGAAACTCGTATCTATTTGGTACATACGATTAACAAACATTTGTTCTTCATGAGACAGGATGCTTGTGAGATGGGCGCCCTGCAGACGGCATTCCCGTTCAGCTGCATCCCATGTGCGTCGATGGGCAAAGTATTTGTAGCACTGCCCTTGGAATTTGTGCCAGCCATAGTCACATGTCTCGGTATCTGAGAAGAAACAGGCAGGAGCTTATTAAACGCACATACGTCATTCAAACTTGGCACCCCCATCCAAGTGTTAATAGGATACCCAAGCCAGTATCTGTGCAATGTCCCTGAAGTAACTGATTCATAAAATTTGGTCACGATGACAAAGAAATTATTATAAAGTGAGCCCAACTGATTCTTGCGAAGTGGATGGCTATATATCTTTGGACTGCAAAGGCAGCATCTAATAGCAACTTCCTTGATTAAAGCCAGAGAAAACTGGAAGAGGGGCCAGCCAAAATCTCTTGGGCTGCTATAGCATTGGCTGACTTACTTGTGAAGCAACTGGGGCTAATTCCTTACCAGCACAACTTTTCTAAGAGACTCATTCAAGTGATAGATAAGAATTCCGGCTAATAGGATTACGAATGCCCTATTTGCATAACAACTTCAAAGGTTCTGGAAGTAGTCCTCTTCCGCTTCCCAAAGAGATATCTGAGAAGTCACAGGCTCTTGTCATGTAAAACTGACAAAGAGAAAAAAATCCTTTATGAATAGGTACCTTTTGGGATATAGCTAGAACTGTATGCCTTCTTCCTAAAAAGAAAGGTAAGATAGGTAACGCCCAATGAAAATGCATCAAGATTTTAAGTTTATTAAAAATGAAATAAACTAAATTATTTAACTCACCCCCCCATTCCACCAGGTCATATACATATGTGTGTGTGTGTGTGTGTGTGTGTGTATGTTTCACAATAAGCACACTATAACTGATATTCCAGTGGGACAAAAACATTTTTCAAATATATCTAAATTTTACACTGGCAGTATCAGCTACACTTTCTAGGTTGCCAATTTTTACATAATTCCACAAGAAAGTAGCCTTGTTCATAGCACTGTATTCTTCATTGGCAATCTTCCCATAGAATTGCTCATCCACAGGTGGGGTTGACTTTCACAAAATACACCCCACAATTGTATTGAAGTAGTTACATGTAAAAACTAACAAAACTGCAAAGTTTATAGAATTTCAGGCACCAACAAAACCTTCCAGATGACCTAATAAGTATCTCCCCCCACCCAAATTTGCTGATTAATAGAAGAAAACACAACTCTACTAAATTAAATAAATGTTTGCTTTATATGTTAGTTTTGGTAGCCAAATTGAAACTCAGATTGTCTCTTGACTCTCATTCCTGTTACTCCTCTTTCTATAACCGTGGGAAAGTATGAATTCTGAAAGATTTCATTTCTTTCCTGGCTTCAGTGATTAAAACCATACTCACACAACAGATGCAGCTTATCTGAGAGCAGTATTTATTTCAGTTTAGTCTATCAGGCCTGTTGTTTAGTTGCAGCCAGCTGACTAATTCTTTTGAGTAATGTGCACTGGAAGTTTTGCGTTTATTAAAGTGTTGTTTGGAGATCACCAAGTCTCATAGGAAAGGACTAAAGGCACAGCTAGATGGTTTGGTATAAAAGTAGCACTCAGTGCCTCAAAATGAAGCAAATTTTGGCTACTTGGATGTAGTATTTCCGCTTTGGGGAAGTTCATTTGTAAGAATTTAGAGGTAAGGTGAGGGGGTAGGAAGAACACAGCTCTTCCTATATGAGGGTGTTAGTTTACAGAGGAGCAGAATCAAAAAATTTTTTTGAACATTCTTACTGCCAAAGTAAATAATGTGATTTATAATGACATAACTTTCCTTAACTATGGACATCATCATTTAATTTAAGATACACGATGTAAAATTCTGGAGGATCTTAACCTCTTGAATAATACATCAGAAAAAGCTTTTCTACATACCCTTTTTTATCTGCTATTAACCCAATTGGTATTAGTTTGGTTTCCCCCTTTTTGTCTTTTTTATTTTTTATTTTTTATTTTTTTTGTGGTGGAGTCTCGCTTTGTCACCCAGGCTGGATTGCAGTGCATGATCTTGGCTCACTGCAACCTCCGCCTCCCGGGTTCAAGCGAATCTCCTGCCTCAGCCTCCCTAGTAGGTGGGACTACAGGCGTGCACCAGCATGCCTGGCTAATTTTTGTATTTTTTGGTGGAGACTGGGTTTCACCATGTTGCCCAGACTGGTCTCGAACACCTGACCTCAGGTGATCCACCTGTCTTGGCCTCCCAGAGTGCTGGGATTACAGGCATGAGCTATTGCACCCAGCCCCTTTTTGTCTTCTAAATAGTTTATCATTAAGTATTTTTCCTCCTAAACAAGAAAACCCAGATGATCACAAAATAGATGTGTGACCACTTCACTACCAACAATGCCTGTCTCAGTTAGCAGATGAATACATTCCTATCAGAACACAGGTCCAAAAAATAGAGGCGGAGTTTCTGTTCAAACCAAACTGGGAAAATGTATTTATTTGCACTATCTAAATCATAGCTTCCCAATGATTATAAATATATCTGCAAAAACCACTTAGAGTGGTTTTTGTGTAAAAAAAATAAAGCCAACTATCCACATTGATTCAATTACTTTTTTTTTTTTTTTTTTTGAGATGGAGTCTCGCTCTTGTCACCCAGGCTGGAGTGCGGTGGCGTGATCTCTGCTCACTGCAACCTCTGCCTCCCAGGTTCAAGCTATTCTCCTGCCTCTGCCTCCTGATTAGCTGAGATTACAGGCGCCCGCCACCACACCCGGCTAATTTTTGTACTTTTAGTAGAGATAGGGTTTCGCCATGTTGGCCAGGCTGGTCTCGAAATTCTGACCTCAGGTGATCCGCCCGCCTTGGCCTCCCAAAGTGCTGGGATTACAGGCGTGAGCCACCATGCCTGGCCACTTAAATTTTATTATTCATGAATTCAACAAATATGTAATGAAGGATCATGTGTCAAGCTGCATCTCCCAGGATGCTATTCTGATAGGAGATACTATTCATAGAAATAGCCTATTTGTTTTTTCAACCTTACCTAAAAATTATGTGAAACTCTTTTTATTTATTAAAAGGCAACCCTTGTGGGTGACATTTTCTTAAAAATCATTTGATGCATGGAAAGATATCTTATGCTTTAAAACTCCTGTAGGTTTTAAAGAGGTTACAAAAAAATAGGTTGTTTCAATAGGTTACAATACAAACCCAGATTGGTAGCGTGCACAGCTCCTGTTCATGAACATAGAAGGTGAAACTATCACAAACAATTTCACCCAAAATTTATTCTTTTGATACTGTACAGGTAATGTTTTCAACATCTCTGATACATAGCTGTCAAGTCCTAAGAAAGTGACCATCCTCTACACTTCTCACTAGGCAAGCTGTATCACTGACTTTGGCTAGGGCAGTTTGTGCGGCCAGAACTGCCTCTCTACTATTCCAACAGCCCTTTCTAGATTTTGTATGTGTAATTTTGTATCTGTAATTATTGCAGATAATGTGTCCCCTATTTTGGAGTAACTGTGACTTGGGAAGTTACTAGTGCAGAGAACAGAAAACGTCAGCTGGAGGAACACCGACACAGTCATCACCAAACTTTGGATAGAAAATTGTTTAGACAACAAAGCTGCTGTTAATGAAGAAAACATTTGTTCTTAGGCAACCTGAAAAGAGGAGAAAAAAATCTTTCAGTATCCTGGCAATAAATCACAGGAGCACAGCTGCACTGCGTAAACAGACTGAGATCGATGTTTCTCAGCAAAAAATGTGCATGAAAATCAAACTTGCTTGAAAATACAATAAAAAGTACCTGAAAGTCAGGTGGCACCAGAAATAAAATTAATTAACACTTTTTACTTTCAATATGCTTTTGAAAAGAAAGAGAAAAGGTCAACGGCACCAAAGTCCCTTCCAAAAATCTGTTACCACTCAATCCATCAGATAAACATATAAATAAACTGTTTATCTTTGAGAGTTACTTTAGAAGTGTGAAGATATTCAGAGAAACTTGGGCTGTAGAGTTAAGCCATTTAGGTTCACTTTTCCCATTGTATGATTTACTAGCTGTGTGACATTAAACACATCACTTTTTTTCTCTGAGCCTTAATTTCTAGCCCATTTAATGCATAGAAATGTGATGCCAACCAAATGAAATAACGTGCCAGGATGCATTTGATAGTCTGTAAAGAATTAAATTTTATTCTCTGCCAAGAGTTATGCTAAGTCACCAGGATCAGAGACTTTGTTTTGTTCATATTTCTATCTCCAATGCCCAGAAGAGTGCCTGGAAGACAGTAGGTGCCCGATAAATGCATGTTGAACAAATGTTTTTTTGAATTGCTTCTTGTACTTGGAACTAACAGAAGCCAGAATCATGTTTAACATACTGCAATGTCTCAACTGTCTCAGGCTTTTGTTTTCTTCAACAAATGCCATCTTTCTAATGTTTTTACTTTAAGAAGAGGATCTTGCTTGGTCTATCTGCATATTCAAAATCTAAAACAAACAGATTTACCCTATGCAATAAAAAAAGAAAAAAACCAACAACTAAAAATGTAGCCATCATCCATCCACTTGGAATGGCAATTCAATACATGTTCCTTTTGGATTTGCATTCATTGCAGTGACGTCCAGATTAACACCATGAAGCAGAATGTGGGACCAGACCAATGTGCCTGAGTGTCTAATGCATTTTCAGTTTGTCTGGTGGAATGGAAGTTTGGCACTGAACACTTTTATCAAAGCCAAACCACTGTACGAGTTTAAGTAGAGGAAATCGACATTCCAAAGCTGAGTGTGCTTAGCAGGCAATCTGTTTCTTATTGATGGACCAAGAAATGCTCCCATTAACCACCTAAAATACAGTCTCAGGTTGACCATAAAATGCAAATTACAGGGATCATGAGATTCAAGCCATCATGAACATAGGGCTTTCTTTCATTCAGAAAAAGTCAATCCTTCTTTAGTAGGAAAACTTCCTGGTGAGCAGATTCACAATATCTTCTACTTAGCATGTGCCAAGGCAAATGTATTCTAACAACTATATCAACTCATTCTCCAAATATGATTGACAATGAAAAATAAGTCCATTGAGTCTCAAGTGCTTAGGAGGAGAAAATAAAAACAGCTAACATTGAATTCAGTACTCCTTCGTACATGAGCCACAGTAAGATCAGTGCTTAGTTTGTCCCCAAGAAAAATACATATGACAATATTCCTTTTATTGGCTGGACGTCTTTAAATTCAGCTCAGTGTGCCTGCCTGCAATTCCAATCCATCAGCTAAACAGCCATAATCAAGTCAACACTATGATTCAGATGTTTTGAGCTATCCATGAATAAGGAAACCTAAGGAAATGTGAATTTCCACTGCAGGAAAGATTATGCATTGAGGCCAAAATTGCTACAAAACATCAATAATGTTCATCACACAAATGCTGCAATAGCTCTTACCTTGCTCACAAAGTGCACCAACATAACTTGGAAGGCAGAGGCACCTGAATGTGTTAAAACCATCAACACAAGTGGCTCCATTACGACAGGGATTAGAGTGACATTCATCAAAATCTGAAACAAAACAGTAAAAGCTCACAAAATACTTTCAAAAAGTATCAAAGAATTCCATTTAGTGTGAGGCTGCAAGATAACATACAAGACAGCCAGTTAAATTTGAATTTCAGGTTTTAAAAAAAGTATAATTTGTTAGCGTAAGTATGTCCGTGCTATATTTAGGGCAAACCTATACTATAAAGTTATTCCTTTTTTATTTGAAACTCAAATATAAGTGGCCATCCTGAATTTTTATTTCCTAAATTTGGCAACCCTAAGAAAATGTCAAAGGTATTCAGAGTAGGGTCATTGTCTCCACTGCTAATAAATGAATCAGATAAGCCCTAAAACGAATGAAGAATCAACAACCCCAGCCTTCCCATCTCCAATCATGGCTCATTCTCTGATTACCTCACACATGGACTACTTGAAGTATCTAACTGGCCTCACCATCCCTGGGCCCTTTCCCTCCAATATATCCATCACTCTGTTAAATGTCATCTTTTTTAGACAGTCATGATAATTTTATTCTTTTACTTCCAAACATTCCATGGATCCCAATTGCCCAGGGCAGCAGTCTTCAACGTGAGCTCCCTGGACCACAACATCAGCATCATCTAAGAATGTTAAAAATCCACAATTCCAATTCCACCCCAAATCTACTGAATCACATACTTTGAGGTGGAGACAATAATCTGTTTTACCAGCCCTCTGATGCATGCTAAGGTCTCAGAATCACTTGACTAGAGTGTGAAGTAACACTATTCAGTATCCTGAAACTCAGGACCTTCTTAGACTGTCAGGGCTTTCTAGACCCAACCTGCTTTCTGGTACTGTCTCCCAATACGTCTCCCTCTCCCAAACCCCTAAGTAGGCATACCTGGATCCAGGCTGTCATTCAAATGCCTTCTGTAGTTTTTGGGCTCTGTGCTTTTGTTTGTTGTGTCCATATCTCCCTCCACCACCTGTCAAATCTTCCCAACTTTAAAATCTATGTCAAATAAAATCTTTCTACACAGATTCTAATCTTTCTACATATGATCTACCCTGATGAAATTAGTGACTTTATTTCCATAGCATTTTGCAATTACACTAAAAATTTAATGTTTAAGAATATTTTTAAATGAATATACAAAGCAAGTTAAATTTCTTAGTCATATAATGTATTCTTACCTAAAAAATGGTCTTAGTAATGATGATATTATATAGTAATAATAGCAAACATGTTTATGGTGCTTGCTGAGTGCCAGACACTTTGTCACCCAGCCTGGACTGCGGTAGCGTGAACACGGCTGACTGCAGCCTCGACCTTCTGGGCTCAAGCAATCTTTCCACCTCAGCCTCCCAAGTAGCTGGTACTACAGGGACGGTTAGTTTTGGTATTTTTTTTTTTTATTTATTTTTGCAGAGGTGAGGTTCTGCCGTGTTGCCCAGGCTGGTCTCGAACTTCTGGGATCAAGCGATTCACCCACCTTGCCCTCCCAAAGTGCTGGGGTTATAGGCTTGAACCACTGCGCTGGCCTTGACTTTTTTTTTTTAAGTACTGTTTTAATATGAATGTTGGGATTGTATCCCAATATTTATGTATAATTTAAAGTGTTATTGGTGAGCTTTCTTTACTCAATCATTGTAAGCAAATTAAGTAAACCTTCATGATATCTCTAAAAGGAACATCTGGACAACATATTCCATCATTCTTTTCTCAGAAGTGAGGTCTATGTGTAGCCAAATCAACAC
Organism: Nomascus leucogenys; assembly: GCF_006542625.1. Taxonomy (NCBI): domain Eukaryota; kingdom Metazoa; phylum Chordata; class Mammalia; order Primates; family Hylobatidae; genus Nomascus; species Nomascus leucogenys. The sequence goes on along the minus strand of NC_044382.1, from coordinate 92,368,601 downwards.
TGGTGCCTTTTTTTTTTCTTTAAAGAGAATGATGCCTAAATAAGAATATGGGAGTGTGAGGGTCAATTATATTCCTTGGAACCAAAATAGAGGCAGGGAACAGCAATTGCACAGCTCCCTGAGGCAGAGGCACATTGGGCTGGTTGCTGGGAGTCAGGGAAGGGTGTTTCCCATGCCAAATGAGAAGAAAAATTATCCCAAAACTAAGGACAAAGCTCTCTAACTTTTTTTATTTTCCTAATTTTTAAGTCTAGCTTTCTAAAAAGATTTTTATACTGAAATTGATTTTTATTTTTATGCAGATTTGGGGGATAGATGTACATTTTTGTTAATATTTATGCATCTTTACATTTGTAAATTCTACCTGTAAAATACACAAAAAGACTCAGCAGGCCTCACTGAGTCTTGGGTATGTCAACAGAATTCACTGAACATCTGTACCCATTTTCCAGCCCCTAGTTAATTACCCTCAGATTTTAACTTCATTTAACATATAATTAATCTACATATGGGTTCCTCTGAAATCTCTGATTGATTCGACAACATAAATTCTCCCCCAATATATCTTCTGTGAAAGAACTGCACCCTTTCAGCCAAATACCATCTTACCAAGTTCACACTGGTCTCCACTGTATCCTGGCACACAGGTGCATACATAGGAAGTTTCAGTAGGATAACAGGTGCCTCCATTAAGGCACGGGTTCATTTTGCAACGATCAGGTCCTACCATATTCAGGAAAGTAAGAAAAGCAATTAGGCTCATCTCTAATGTTTCCGTGTATTTTAGCATAAAACGCCCCATATTGCTACCATATTATAGGTTTTACCATAGCAATTTAGAGTTACTACATATAAAAATTAACATTAACTTTAGTCTCTGGAGTGTTTCTTGGCATTATAACTAATTGTTACAAATTGCATCTATTCATTTCTGGGATTCAATCATGATTACTCTTAAATGATATTTTTGTACTGTATCTGGCAACTAATATATTCTACTGCAGATTTAGTTGGCATGATAATGGCAATTGATTTTAGTCAAAAATGATTACACATATGTGCACAGTGAATGGAAAATGTATTCTTTTAAATGGGGTTAGTTCATGTGAAATGGCTGGATACACAGAACATGCATTCTTTTTAGCAGGTTGGCTTGTTATCATCATTTGAATTATTATTGCCTTTTACCACTTAATGCTCAGAAACTGTTTTTCTTCGAAAGTGTGCACTGAAGTCTCTTCTGCTACATTAATATGCTTTTTCCAAAAACACGTTCCAAATGTACTCCTTTAAACTATACTTGAAGAAAAGCAACACATGGATTAAACTCTACTGTAGAAAAACAAACCCAAATACAAAAACCTCACCTAAAATGAAACTCCAAGTTTTTATTATAATTTTCTTATTAAAATACAAATAAAACCGACACTCCTGGGAGATAAATACGAAGGCCGAAGACATAAATTTATGAGGACAAACAGTTTAAATATATTTTCTAAGTGCAAACACTTTTACACCACTTGAAGCATATATTTTATATTGCAATATTGCTTGGATAAGTGTATTTTCATTGAGTTTATACTTATTCTTTGTATATTGTTTCAGAATTGCTTACATTTCTAAATCTTCAAAGATCCAAATAAGAGTTGAAAGTTTTACAAAATAATTGAAATAAAATTGATTATCTATGGAATACACCCATATTTCCAAGAATCTTAAGTCCTGAAACCCTGAAATAATTACACATAAAAGAAGAAAGATGTCTAACTTCTTATGAAACATTAGCTTAAAGAATATCAGGATAAACAAAGTGCTGCTATAAAAGATAATTGAGACTTCCCACACCAGAAAGTCAAACTCAAACTTTCTGAGTGTTAAGTAAATTATGAATGACTATAAACCTGGATAGGTACACATTCCCATGTTTGGGATTCACGTTAAAATTAGGTTAATTCAGATGAGTACATCAACTCCTCCAAAAACTCCCCCGAGTTTTCTAAGACACTTTTTCCTATAGTTCCAAAACTATTTGAAATCCCCCTAACAATTTTAGCTTTCTGAATTTTAAAGTACAAGTACGCTGCCAGGATGACAAGGCTGCAGTTAACACAGGCCATAGCCACATGCTGCCCTCTGTGCTGAATCCAAATGACACTATGTGAAAGTGCTTTATCAGACTGTGATGTGCCACACAGATGTGAAGAAGTACCATTACTATTCCCACCACTGCCACTGGACACCATGCTGAGACCATGAAACAAGGACTGAGGGAGTGAGTCTTCCTGTGAATTGGAAGTCGTTCCAATTAACAGGAAACTTCTGTTTTTATGAATGTTATTCTCCCCTAAACAGTTCATATTAACCTCTGAAAGTTGAATCTGCAACAGATAGACCAGGTAATCCCATATGAGCTGTTGTTTACTGAATTAAGCTAAAGTGACCATTTGTTTTGCAATGAAGACGCAAACTATAAATCTTGGTAAATATTGTAAACTGGATAATTGGTACATATTTCTCATTCATCAAACTTAACTCTATATGTACCTAGTTATTAACCAGTTATTTTTACATCATATTTTTAACAAACTGAAGTATATTAAACTAAATTAAAAAAAAATTAGCCAAATTACTAGATCATCATTTACAGATTTAACACACAGTGATAACAAAAAACCCAATGTCAACTACCTTTGATCAATTTTCCTCAAAGTATTTCAAGCCATTTATTAAAAATTGTACTTTTTGACTATTTTACTCTTTCTGAAGCACATCAAAATAAAGCATTGGTGGCACAAAAGGTAATATCGATTTGATCAGAAGAATAATTTTAACGATAGTCATGGCATAAAACATTAATTAAAATAAAACATATATTTTCAACCAAGACAGACATTAAAGTACTGATTTTTCTTTCTCTTTTTCCAGGTAGCAGCTAGGTGGTGATGTCTATTTGTGGATTCCACTGACATTGTTAATTTAAATAATAATATTCTGGGAAAACACCATTAGAGCTGATTTCTTAACATTCTCAGGCTAGATTAAGAGGAAAACAAATTCTACAAAGTAAATATTCCAAGATTCCTGGTTCATATATTATTCAATATCAATTGTTTATTTTTATACTGTACTGAAACCAGCAAAGAGCATTGAAAAGACTATGGACTTTAGAGTGGAGCTAAGCTGGGTTCAAATCCGACTTTTACCAAAATGTGGCTGTGCCACCTTGGGCAAGTTACTGAACCTCTCTGAATGTTCACCTCTTACCCTTTCACACAGGGCTTTTATAGCCTTTTCATGACAATCAGAAGAGATGGTTTATATGAATCAGTATCAAATTCATGCTTTCCATACATTCAGTGAATAAACAGAAAACTTCTCTCAACAGGCAGTATGTTTGTATAATAAATGACGACTCGCTACCGGTAGGCACTGTGTGTGATGCATTATGTAGACTGTCTTAAACAAGGACATTGCATACAAGTATGAGCTGATATTGACACTGCACAAACTTTGAAATAATTATTAGAGCTATTTACTACTCTCAAATGTTAAAGGCCTGACAGATTTTGATACTGCATCAATAGCATACATCAATGGGAGGGTTTTTAAAAATAGGACTTTTTTCTACTTTTAAACCTAAGATGTATAACTATGAGACATATGACAAAGCAATACTCTAGTTGTGAGTAAAAACAAATTGAGTTTTTATAACATTAATAATTTCATCTTTTCCACGTTGTAATTGTATATTATTTCTAAAACCCAGAAAAATACAAAGTCTACTTGTAAAGTCCAAAACTAATCTATACTTACTGCCATTTCATCTCATTATGAACTCAATACTGTGGCCTGGCCTGCTGTTATGTGAATAATATGAAACTCTCCATTGATTTAACATCACAATAAAAAGTATATACATATAAATGTTAGCACCAAGGGACTGTTTCCAGGTTTGGAAACAGATTTATCAATGTTGAGATCTTACCTGGTAAATAGATTGCCGTGCCTTCCACTGACTCTTCATTAATGCCAATCAGGAAATCTGTTTCATTAGAAGTCTCCAGAAGAGAAAATGGTGGTGTTGCAACCTCAGTATTAAATTCCACAGGGCTTACTGTTGCCTGATTATTGGAATCAAGAATTCTCGCTGCCACTTGCTGTTCTGATGCTGCTGTTGTGGAATCCTGCCCTCTGATTAAAGCTGCTTGAGTTTCAGGGTTTATTTCTGGAGAAGAAGAAAGCGTGGGCCTCTCAGAAGTCTGTGGACTCAGCCAAGGCACCACACCTGCCTCGACCCCATAAGTGGCAGAAGCAGAAGTAGAGTGTGGCCACTGTGTAGCACCTTCTAATTTAATTTCATCGGCAGTTGTAATAACAGTTCCAGCCTCGGGTGTTTTAATGGTGGGAAACATCTTGATTGCTTCTCCAGAAACTTGACCATCGGTTTTGTTTTGGAAATCTTGGAGAATCTCAGTTCCTTCCACAGCAATAAGTTCTGTGGGAGAAGATTCCGTTTCTTCTAATAACTCCGGTTTAGCATCATCTTCTGAAGGTTCTAATTTTGTGTCAGGAGATAAAGAGGTAGGCTCAGTTATGTGAAGGTATTCCTCACTTGATGGTTTGAAAGTTGCTTCAATTACATGACTTTCCTTAAAAGAATCCTGTGGAGACATTACAGATGAGCCGACATCTATTTCTGGCAGAGCACTGGGCTGGGGGATCTCTGTGTGTCCAGAGGCTTCACTGCCTGAGTAGATAGTGAGTGGAGATGATGGCGTCTGAGAAGACAACTTTGCAGATGTTGAAACTGCTAATGTTGTATCAGTGTAATATGGGGGACTGGATCCTTCCATCACCTTAGGCACCTCTGTTAAACTCTGATCCATAAGGTGGGTAGTAGCAATACTTAGATAGGGAGTATGATCTACTAATGCCTCCTCAGCTCCTGAAAAGAATTCTGGCTGAAAAGAAGGACCAGCGTGCTTTTTGTCTTCATACTCCTCCTGGGTCCTTTCAAATTGGCCCAGTGTTGGTATTATTTCACTTTGGTCTGCAATAGCTTGACCATCAGACAAAGTGCTTGATTCAAACATGTCATCCAGGGCTTTTGCTTCAGCTTTTATTCCTTCAATCTCTGGAATAACTGTGGCAGACTTACGAGGAATTGGCAGGGATGTTGCCATGGGAAGTAAAATGTCTAATTCTGTTTCCGTGCTAGGAGCAGGGATCCCAGTTGTGAAGTTAAAGCCCATGTGATCTAGTTGGCTTCTATCTTCATAAGTCATTGATTCATCATGTGTTGCCTGAGTGTAGCTAGCCAGAACATCACCAGAGCCCTCAAATGTTTCCTCAGTTAAAGAAAGGTTGACAGATGCCTCATAGGTCTCTTGAACTTGAGTGCTGTCATCATTATTTTCATCATTACTGTCATGTGGTTCTGATGGTACCTCTGGATCTATATCTGTTTGCATTCCAAGAATGTCTTCATATACAGGTTTAGTATGATCAATATCTATGATAGTATTTTTATCTGATGTCAGCTCAGGTAGAATTTCAAGGATGGTACTCTCTGTAATTGTCAATATTAAATCCTTGTCCTCTTTGTCCAGGTCTATGATAATATTTTCAGTGGGTTTTTTTCTGTTAGGTTTTAAGGTGGAATCCTCAAACTCCCTGAAATGGTCTTGGAAACTACCATCTGTGGACCTCTCATATGACACTGTATTTGACAGTGTGCTAGTTGGATCAGGGGAGCTTTTGTTCTGCTCTGAATGAAGAGGCAGCAACACTGAAACTGTTGGGAATCCATCAGCAGTAACAGCTTTAGCGCTTGGCACCTCAGGATGTTTTTCCAGGGACCCATCAGAAACAAATGTGGTGCTGCTTTCTTGTCTGGTTGCCTGAGTAGTTGCAGAAGTGTGAAATGAACCAACAATATCCACTTCACCAGATCCTTCTCCAGAAGGTTCATAATACAAGTCAGATGGTTTTGGTGCTGATGTAACAAATTCTTTGGCCATCTCAAAACCATAAGCTCTAGCCAGAAAATCAGTGGACGCGGTTGTTGTTTCGGTAATTTCTGCTGTTGAAGAATTCTTGTTAGAGTCTTGTTCAGTTATGGTTTGTGGTCTACTAGTCTGGATTTCTTCTGCCCATCTGAGAGTCTGATTCTGAGGATGTCCGATGTCCGTGGAGAAAGGGAGAGGTGCCACCGTGGGTCCTTCTGCTCCAGTGTCACTTAAAATTTCTATTAAGGTTGTGCTGGTTACTGACCCACTACCTTCAAAGATGTCTGTTTGAGATACGAGTGGTCCAACTTCTTTTGCCACATTTTCCATTCTGTTAGAGTCTTCAGTTTTGTCACTTGAGGTACTTTCCACTTGAGAAGTGTGGGGATATAATGTGTTATTGATTTGTTCCACTTCAGTAAAATTCACTGACTCTGTTGGTAGAGTAGGTAAAACTTCTTCTCCTGATCCCAGTCCAGAGAATAAGAGCTCAGTACCTGACTCTTGAATTGTCGGTCTCATGCCTTTGGGAAAAGGTTTTGTACTTTCTTCCTCTTTGATTGGTGAATCTGTGACTACATGTTCAGCTGGTATAGATTCAGTTACTAATGCAGTAGCTAAGAAAAAATGTGACTTTTCAGTAGCTTCAGGGAGAGTTGTGTAAGATTCCAAGCCATTTGCATCTGGATCTGGAGTAGACACGTTAACTAAAGAAGTGCCTTCCTCCTTCATTTCTTTATCATCACTGTAAGTTTTCTTTGTTGTTAGTACAGAATAATCTGTGGTTTTCAGTTCAGTTTCAGTAAATGTCTGTGAATCAAAGATTGTTTGTTCTGTTGCAGGAGAGTTTTGGGGGGATTCAAATGACTTTTCTTCTTGAATTTGTTCCTCTGATGTTGTTTCACTTTCAATTTCTTGTCTTACAGGGTTGACTTCTTGCCTAGACCATAATTTGGCTGGCTCCATAGTTTGGGGAAAGTTTGTTGAAATTGTGCCACTGACCTTTACTTCCTCCTTCTCTATTGGAGCTTTTGTACCTTCCACTTCTGCTGTTGGTAAAATGGTGGATCTTCTATCGATTTCATTGATAGTACCCACTTCTCCCAATCCTTCATCAATAATGTAGGAAGCTGTACCAGAAAACTTTCCCACAGCACTGGGAAGCACTGGAACAACAGAGCTGCTGACTGTGACCAGTTGCTCACCTGAGCCCTCAGCTGAGGATGTAAACTCTTCCCAGGGGAAGGCTGAAGTGCTGACCATGGTGCTACTGGGTCCTTCTGAGTCAGATATGAGACTGATGTGAACTGAAGTAGGTACTGTAGATGGTGAAATCTGGGTATCCCTAAATGCTGCATCTCCGGAGCCTTCCATCATTACCGTTTCTTCTTTTGCAATGGGATGAGACACTGTTGAGTATTCTCTAAAGTCACCACTGAAATCTTCCTCCAAAGGAAAACCTGTGGAAAAGCCCCTTATTTCTGCCCCATAATTTGGTTCTCCTAATCGCTCTGAAATCAGTACTTCCCTGGATGTTTGGCTTATATTTTCAGCAACTTCTCTGTTCATTACTGTACTCAAAACCAGTCCTGTTGGCTCAGTGGAGAATGTAGTTTCCACATGTGGAGACAAACTGCCAGCTGCTTCCTTTTTGGCTTGAATTTCATGCTCTAAATTTAATGAAAATGAAGAAACAGTGGTGGTTTCTGGGTCAGCAGCAGCTTCTCCAGAGCCCTGCTCCATAAAGACAGAGGCAGGACTACCTGGGAGAGTGGTCAGCCCTTCCTGAGCCCCAGGTTGATGGATACTGCTGTGTTCAGTGGTCTGTGCCCAAAAATTTTCTAATGTATTTGTTTCTGTAAAGACAGGAGTAGAATCTGTCATTTCCCTTTCAGACTGTGTTGGTGTTGTCAAGGACATAAAACTTTTCCTGGTACCTGAATCACTAGATGTAGCTACATTTGGACTTTCTAATTCAGAGGGTAAAATTAATTGATCCAATCTCTGAGTAGGTGAATATACCTCAACTGTAGAAGCCGTACCTGTAGTTCCCTCCTCCTCCTTCCTTTTCTTTTCCTCAACAGAGGTACTGGAAATCCACTCAGAAGTGTCTGTTTCACTTACAAACTTGGTAGGCATCACTTTTGCAGAAGGTTGTTCAGAAACTGAATAAATGGTGGTTGCAGGAACCTCAAAAAAGCTTTCTGTGATTATCCTGCTAGTGTCTAAAGTAATGAGTGTATCAGTAGTATTTCTCTGTGATAAATCAGTTACCATGGTGAACATTGTATCTTCATCTTCTTCTGCTTCTCCAGAGGCTTCTGTAATTGGAATTGAAGAACTCCCTGAGAGCTCTACAACTTGTCTAGGAGTTGCTTCTACCCAGCTTTCTTTGGTAGACAACAGGTTATCTGGCCAAGGATTTCCTATTAGGGTAACTGCTTCTTCCTCTGAAACATATGCTGATGCAGAACTTGGAACTATAGTGGGAGTGTATGTGACAGAAGTACTTTTTTCTACCTCTTCACCAAATGTTACTTCTGTAGCCCTTGCAAAGGCTATTTTCTGAGATTCTTGGTCAATGGCAATCTCTCCTGAAGACTCTTCAGGAAATAGAGATACAGGTTCAGTATGTTCATGTGCCTGATGACCAACTTCAGTAACTCTCTCTATGACTGATTCTGCCCCCTTTTTGGCTGTTCCATGTTCAAATTCCTCATGGAATGGGACTGTGGGGAAAACATCAGGCTCACCACCTGAAAAATGTTCCGATGCTTCAGGGTAAATCTCAGGCTTCCATGTAATTTCAAGAGATTCAGTTGTTTCTGTAGATTCATTAGGTTGCACAGCAGTAGACAATTCCATTTCGGCTACTACAAATGGATGAGTATCACTTTCAGAGCTGTCCGAAAAATTTTGAGAAGGTGCAACACTTTCAAACTGGCCACGCCTAGCTTCTGCAGCTTCTGGGTCCTTGGGCACAGTGGTAACGAGATGCTTCCCATTTATGTACTGCACAGATGGGGTGGTTGTCACATCAGTAGCATTTGCACACTCTTCTTCTTCTTCTTCATTTTCTTCACTGTGGTATAGGTCTATTTCAATTATGTCAGGGAAGTCAGGTAAAATTTCAGCCATTAGATCATGCACTGGATCTGTTTCTTCACTACAAGGTTCATCTTCTTTAGATTCTGAATCTATTGGATGACCAATTACACTCAAATCACTCATTCGACCTGAAAAAAACAGAGTTTTCACAATACTTAAATAGAAAATTTGGCAGTGTATGACAGAAGAAATTGATAGCAAGGCTGGTCACACTCACACACACAAAGAAGGATTCAAATCTTCTCATAATAAGTGCAATCACCCTCTTATATGGTTCTCAGTCTTCAAATTTACTGTTTTTGTATTAACAATAAGAAAAATGAATTCAATTTAACATTATTAAAACAGGTTATAAAGACTCGTCAATACATTTAAGAAAACAGCATAGTCCTTAAAATGAAGCAAGGAATCACATATACAATGTAATCTTGAAGTGCAGGAATTCATCTTTGTGTGAACTGCAAAAAGAGTAAAATTAAGGCTATTTCATATAAAAACAATTTAAAAATTAAAAATTAAGGCCATATCATATAGAATTAATTACTTTTTATATAGCTCTATTTCTATATATGATCTATATAGAAAAAGTAATTGTCCTTTGTGTAAGGGAATAATTTATACACTATTCAATAAGAAAATGAGAAGAGATTCCTTCTGGCCCCTTCATAATTTGTTCTAGAGCAGATTGTTTTATGGAAAAACAAGAGAGCTTTATTTATAGCCCTTTCACGTTGCAATGGCATCCTCTACCTACTGTGGCACTGAGACAAGAGCTTAACCACATCCCATGCACAAGAGTGGGAAGCTCTGGATAGGAGGGCTCTGTTGGAAATAGCTCACTGAAAGGACCAGAAAGAGCCTTCCACACCTATAGACAGACCTTTCTCCTTCCTGAGATGTGACCCAGATTAGGTCAATTTTAGTTCTTGTTATTAACATCTTCTCAAAGAAAGTTCAGGAGTCCTATCTAAATATTCTAACTAGCATTCTTTGAAAAGTATATATCATCAGAATACTTCCTAGATTGTAAATTGCCATATGGTACCAACCACTAAGCTCAATGGCCTTTTCTGCTATCAGAAATACATCAGCAAAGCTCCTTGTCTTGGGCACTAGGAAAGAGGAAATTCTGAGGCCTCATGATAGAGGCATTCAATTGTCCTAGAACAGGGTCCTGCCACTGCAGCTGCCTTACTTTTAGTGACAAGGCAGTATGAAAATGTGCCTGTGGATATACTGACCCATAAAGAAGATAAAGAATTACACACTACTCACCACCTTGCCCATAGGAATAATATTGCAGAATTAGTTTTCAAACTATCCCCAATCTATAATACACATGCATAGGCCGAACCTGAGAAGTGTTTAGGAGAAATCATTATGACGGAGCCAACCCTGCTTCCTATCCTATCATCTAAAGGGGAGAAAGCAACTGTTTTCTCCTGAATTGTTCCTGTTGCAAGAAGCTATTTCCTTCTATGTACAGAAGAAACAATATCTAGCATTTGCTCTTTCATCAGAGAAGAAAAAACCCTATTGAAGAGGAATCAGTGTTGCTTACATTCTAATCTATTTTTTGAATCAAGACAAATATAGAAGTGTAGGAACTACCAAGACAAATTCCACAGAAGCTCCTTGAATTTTTTTTAAATTAAAAAACCCAGACAATAAGCCTTTTGTGTAATGAGAAGACATATACATTTATCCCTTTTATTCTAATAGAAACAAGAAAGAAAACTCTCTTTTGTGTCCCACCACATCTTCACTAAATTATTTCACTAAAATACTTCTGTGTAGGACTGGGTTATTCTCATCCTAACTAAACACCCTTCCTATTGAAATTTTACACACTACAATTCATTTCTTATCTCTCCATTCCATTCCATTCTATACATTCAGCTTTTCAACTACATAAACTACAGCATATGGGTATTCGAATAAATGAGAAAATATTTCTACCACAAAGAGAAGCGAGACAAATATATAACTCTAGTGTATTATAAAAACATAAAATGAATACAGATTATTTCTGACACAGATGTTGCAATTGTTACTAATTGCTAAGTGCAGGAAAATGATTAAATGCCTTGTCATTTAAAAATACGTGTAATTAAAAAGAATAGGTTTCTTCAATATTAGGTCACTAAAGTTGTTACGTGGATCTTATATATAGTACCCATGGTGTATATGTTTTAAAATAGGACACCATAAAATATTCAGATGATAACATCCTCTTAATTCAGTTTGCATTGAAGGTAAACTTTGTGCTATGAAAAAAGAATGTGAAGATATGACAGGAAGCATTTAAAATGCCTTCTGTACAAAAGAATCTCTTGAAATATTCACGTCAATAATTTTATCCAAGCCAGGAGGCTCTCATTGCTAAAACTATTTGAATACAGTTGAATTAAGCCAGACTCAGTTAACTATTCAGTACAACTTCATGGGATTTAACTGGAGTTTAAAAATGTGCATATCTTAAACTGCTCATACTATCATTTTACATGCAAGCAACTCTTTTATTTTGCTTCGTTAACTTAAATAAAACTAGAATTCATGATTAAGAAATATTAGACACAAGTACACTAAATTCTTACTTACCCTGTTTGGTGACACCAAAACTTTCATTTAAATACAGAGAGAAGATTTTAAATAAGAAACATGGGTCAGTGTCAAGCATATAAAGAACCTCTACCATATTTTGTACCCTTTTGTAAATAATGAAGTTAAAACGAGCCATTCAGCTAGGTTTCTCCAGCAAAACACAAGGATAAATAAGGAAATATCTGATTAATATTGTGTATTTACAAACTCCTAGGCCAAGAATAGGGTAAAAACACTCATTGCTATTATAGATTTACTTTGAGTTTCTAAGTAAATTCTTTACTTCAAAAAAATAAGACTGATACAAACATATCTCATGATCTTCTTATTGAGTAATTACAGATGGAAGTTCTGTCAAGTATGTTGGTGGCTCTAAAAAAAGTGGGGTGGAGAAAAGCAGAGAAAGAAGACACAAAGGTATGCCAACATGTCACATGTCAATATGGTAAGAAACTGATGGATGGTCATAATGCTCACTGAAGTTTTTTTTTCCCCACCCCGGGAAAGAAAATAAAGAAGAACTCTAATTGTAAATCAGTGCTATATAATAATTTTGCTAACTATCAACTCATATTAAGAATACTTAATTCTACTAAAGACCATGGCATTCACTTTATAGTTTCTGATTTTAGCTCCAATTAATAAAGTATAATATTCTTTTAGGTCATATTTCTCTCAGATCCAGAACTCTAACACTTCCAATTGCTCATAGATCTATAAGGACTTCCTTGCCATTTTAGACCATCGTATCATAATTTCTCACCAAAAACCCAACTCAGATGTAGTAAATTCCATTTTCTAACCTAAATAAATATGATAATGTTTCAATCACAGCAGTATAAGCATTTCAGAGACAGAATCTTTGCATATATTTCACAAACACAGCATTGCTTCATATTGGTTTTTGCACACAAAATTAAATTCACTACCACCACAACCATGCACGCTGCCCTGAATGTAATATCTCTTCAGGTGCTAATTGATTTCTCAAAATTTACTGAGTACCTGTTATGTATCAGACCCTAGGGCAAACACTCTCTTGTCAACTTCAGAGAGACCTAAGTATACTTTCCAAGTCTCTCCTTGCCCCCTTCCTCACTCTCTCTCTGAAACAAATGTTCCCGCCAGTAAGTTAGAGAACTGGCCTTACTAAACTCTTTTCTCCTATTTTAATGGGAAACTTTTGGAATGTACTTATTGCAAATGTACCAATCATTAAATTTAGATTAGGATTCCTGTCTCCACCCACCTCGCAACTATTTGATCTGACTTGCCTTCAAAATGACAGAAAACAGAAATGTATTATGCAGTTTCATCTTATGTTTCTCATCATGAAGCTGGCAGCACATCAAAATAAATTAAGTAATTGAGAAGAAAATCTACATATAAATTAATATGCTCATTTAATAAGTAAGATAGAAATTTTCTTTTTCTAAAATAAACTCTATTGTGTATTTGAGGTTTACAATATGATGTTATGGGATATATATAGATGGTAAAAGGAAGCAGATTAACATATATACCATCTTTTTGTGAGAAGAGCAACTGAAATTTACTTTTTTAACAAAATCTCTAATACAATATAATTTTATTAACTACAGTCTTAATGTTGTATATTAGATCCCCAGAAAAAAGATTGTCTACTAAATGGGAAGTCTTTAATTTCAAAAAATATGCAAAATGGGAGTTGAAATTATTTTGTTTCCTTTTTCTGAAAGTAATAGTCTCACAATTAAGCAACTATTATTATTCTTTAAATAAGTCGTGACAACTTCCAAATGGTCTTACTGAATTTTTTTTTTAGACAGGGTGTTGATCTGTCGCCCAGGCTAGAGTGCAGGGGTACCATTACAGGCAGCCTCAAACTCTTCAGTTTGAGCAATCCTCCTGCCTCAGCCTCCCCAAGTGCTGGGATTACAGGTGTGTTACCACTGCACCTGGCTGGATTTCTTAATGTCAGTTTGAAGGAGACAGAAATGTTAATTACCTAGGGCTTTCAAGTTAAAATTTTCTGCTGACATTTCCTATACATACAATCTAAATTTTATTCTGTCAGTATAGTTTATTTCTTCCCATACTTTTAACATCTCATAGCAGGGAGAGGTGGGGTATAAAACCTATCTATTATTAATATATGCAGATAAATTTTTCCCTGCCCTATCGCCCAACTATTTATCACTAACCCCTTGCATCTCACCAAATCCTACTTGCCCCCTGTTAGTTTATTCTTCCTCTGAAATTACCTCTTCATCCCCATTTCCTGTCACCACCTCTACCCACCACACACATTATTAGAGAATCTCAACAGAGATTATTGCAAACCAGAAAAGTTTCTTTGTGGTGTTTAGCAAGGGGGTGGGAGGTACACCTGTGCTATTGTGAGAGGAGGTATCTCATTCCGAAATGGTGATCTGCTCTATTTTGTAGGAACAGAGCAACCCAATGGTGTAACTGACATTCCAAGCTCTTAGATGAAGCTCTTAGTCTTATAAAAGACTGCTTTATTCTAGAATTTTACTCAAAAGGCAATATAACTTTTATTTGGATTTCAAGAGTCAAACCACAGAACTCTACAGAGTGTATGCATAATCTTTTCTACGTTTATATGAATGTATTTTAACAGCTTGACTTGAATATAACAGTACCATGGTTAATAGGCTTTTTTTAATGACATTTCACACAAAGCTTTATTGCTAGCTGACCTCAAATTATTCACCAAGTATTTTTAAGTACTTCATAACAAAGTTTTGTAGACAGAGCACAAGTCTTCCAGTCATACTGTTACCAGACACAAAACATGGTTGCTAAGATGCATAGGCAGCTGGTTAAAGTTCATGTTCTCTTTGGGGAATTTTACAATTTAAGTTTAAGAGCTTTTAATTAAAGGTAAATGTATACCAATCTACTCAGCAGAGATATATTAGGATCACATTTCTTTATTAAAATGGATTTTATTTTAATGTGTAACAAAAAAATTTTGTTTTCCTATTTAAAAAATACAATAGACAGCCATCCCGAAGTGCAGCATAGTGAAAATGATGATTATACTATATTCCAATATACTCTCCAGAAATATACATTACCTTTTCCCTTTCTCATCTTAGAAAAAACAAAACCGCCAGAAACCTACTATGTGAAGCATATGGCCAAAGTAAGTAAACTACCCTTGTGAGACACCAGGGAGACTGTACTACAAGGTAAAAAGATAAAATCACTAAAAGCCACTCCTTACTGTGTACTGGTTATACGTGTGTATAAACAAGTTTGGGTATACCACAGTGACACCATATATCAACTTTTCATAGACATAGATACTGAAATACAATTAAACTTTTCCTCTCACTCCAGAGATTCCTTCTTTCTCGTTTAAAATCTCCTTTTTAAGACTTACATTATTTATAGAGAATCAAAAGCTGTATACATTACCCAATCATTCTAGCAGTTACTTAGAAGGTCCACCAGAATTTATTTTCCCTCAAAGGATCAAATCACTCTTTTTAAAAATAATTATATCCATCTTCTTGTCAATGGATGTGTGTTTCCGTCCTGACTCACATTCAAAAAGTCTAAATACTAGCACTCTCTCTCTAAGGAACACCATTTTTAATGTAATCAAATGAGTTCTCAGATGTCCACATGATGCCCCAGGATGAAGGAATATTTTTATATTTTGTGTCACCTCAATTAGGTTGTAAAAAAATTCAAAATACTTCAATAGAAATGAAAAAACAGCTTCTACTAAAACGCATCACCACTCCCTCATCCATCCCACCCTCACCAACCTGGGCCCCATTCTTGGAGCTATTCTCTTAACGAAGCCACTTAATAACTAACATTTTTGTACATGAAACACTGGCCTCAATGAAAAGTAATGTTATACATTTTCTAAACTGACAAAAATAGGCAATGTCTTTTTTAAAGCATAAATTTTTCAGCTTTACCTCATTAAGATGGAACCTCAGCAAGCATTTCTTTTTCCTTTTCTTTTATTCCTATTGCTCCTCTCACTAGGCATGTCTCTCCCCTTAGCTACGCCCCTCACACACCAAAAAAGTTCTGAGCACTGTCTGGACCTGTGAATACCTTTTTTATTCATTGCACAAATGAACTATCTAAGAGCTCTTAAGAAAGAAGAATGTAATCCCTGTGTAGAGAACTGGGGGTTTCCTTGACAACAACAAACAGACAGCAGGGAATGTCCATCCATTCTGTAAATATGCAAGAAGCTAGGCCCAATACCTGGGGAAATGTATCAAGAATTTGTAAAATGATTTTTATGAGAAAAAAATTAAATTGGTAGTTATCAAAATCACAAGCCCAACTTTCACACCTGAGGAAAAGCAAAAAGCTAATAAATTCTACTCTTAGGTCCTATAGAGCCAATACTATATTTAAATTTTAAGTAATGGCTGCAGCTGCTTCTGATTTGCACCCAAAATGGCACCGCCCAAAAAAACACAACCTATGTCGGGTTCAGATTTTAAGAAGTTATTTCGGTCAAGCAGACACTAAAGTACAATTATACTTGGCTCCTTGCGGCATAAATGATCTTGAATTTTAAGATCATTTGGCTTTTACCTGTTTAGTACAAAACAGTCTATATTTTCCTGTACTTAGAAGTTGGAAATGAAATAATTTTTAAAGCTCACAGGGGATTAATTGGTACTGAGTCATTATTATGTATCCGGCATTGTGCTTGGTGCTTTCTAGTCACTGAAGGAATATTAAATGTGTGAAATGCCTGTCACAGCGACTTGCATGTGGCAATCACTCAAAGATCCCCTTCTTTAAGCAATGTGGTGAGGTTGTAGTATTATTATAAATTTTTAATTAGATAACAACTGAGGCCTGTGGAGGTTAAGTAATTTATACAAGACCAAACGGACTGTAAATACAGTTATCCTTCAGTAGCCATGGGGGATTGGTTCTAGGAGGATACCAAAATCCATGGTACTCAAGTCCTTTTTATAGAATGGCATAGTATTTGCAGGAATCCTACACATACATTCATATTCATGTACTTTAAATCAGGTATTATAAGTAATCATTTAAATTGCTTATAATACCTAATACAATGTAAATGCTGTATAGTTATTATAGTGTGCTGGGTTTTTATTTGTGTTTTTTTATTGTTGTATTGTTCTTTTTTATTGTGCTGCTTTTTTTTTTTTTTTTTCAAATATTCTCTATCCATTTTGGTCAAATCAGAGGATGCAGAATTGTGGATACACAGTGTCTCCTGTAACAATGTTGACAGTGAACCCAGGTCTCTTTCCAAAGGCCCTTTCTACCGCATTAACTGCCTCTTCCATGTATCCTATGAAGCAAACTAACTACATCTCCATGTTGGTTCAGAATATTAACTAGAATGTACTTCAAAAAAATCCACTTCTAACGTGGTTAGTATATTGTAATTACCTGACTGCTGAATAAATTAGAAAAAAAATCTGTATATTACCTGTATATATGTGTGTATATGTGTGTGTCTGTGTGTGTGTGTGTGTGTGTGTGTGTGTGTGTATCTTTGTTTCATAAACCCTGTGATTTGGAGAAAGAGTATGTGTCAAAGCTTAGGAAATACCATTCCATATAATAATAGCCATTTTACCATGTTAAAAATTCTGACAGAGAAATTGAGAAATCCCTGGGTCCACATTGCACATAAGCAAAGGAGAGACTGATTCCAGATTCCCTAACTTAGAGCACCTGCTCTATAATCCTACTGATTCAGTATTCACCTGAATTAAGATGTCATAAACCTTTAAATCACCTTTTAGAGTGTAGGCACTTTTTACAAAGTAGTTTTATGCCATTTAACTTTGTAAGTGTGTAATTCTGAACCATGATACTTCATAGGAATATATTTTGAAAAGGTAAACGTACTTAACCCACAGAACATGCTGTCTTATCAAAACGTATGAATCACTGAAGCTCAGAAAAGTATGACAACACTCCTTCCTCAAGAAGCTGGCAAAGTATCTCTGGTTTTCGTGAGCTGTATTAGTTTCTGTGTGAGGCCTAAGAAGGTATTCAGCTTCTGAAGCAGGCCATGTCTAACAGCGCTGGGATGACATGGCCTCCTTCAGAAGCTGTTTAGAAGCTCTATTTAGAGAAACAGCTGTTTATACTTGGGGCTCCTTAACCCCACTGGTGAGCCTAAGTTGGGAAGCAACTGGTGAATAACTGGCCTCTCATAATTGGATTGTAATCTATCCCTCCAACAGAGACTGGCATAAGTCTCCTCCTTCTCATGAAATATTCTGTAACTTCCTGCTTTTCTTGATTCCTTCCTTTTCTGACCTCACCTATCATTCACAATCTGTCATATCATACTACCTACTGTGTAACTATATGTTTAGTATGACAACTGTATTTGATTGTGTTAATGTTAGCTGGCCAATACGACTTTGGAGCACAGCCTATGGTTTATGTTTCTTTTATGACCACTTTAATATCTGTCAAAGGACTAGACATGCTATAGCTTTACCTGAAGGTAATTTGATTGACTGTGCTCTGCTAGAAGATGGTGTATGGGTCTCTCTCGAGGTAACTGCCAATAAATGCTAAGTGGTATTTGTTTTTGATAATGCCCCTGCCTCAGTGGTAGCTTTGATAATGGCAAATTGTAATTGCAAGTGCCATTTTCACAACAGGCATTGGTTTATTTTAGGAAGAAGATAATAAAGTTCCTTTTAGTTATCAAAGTAACACCTTTTATTGTTAAACCTCAACCTTTGAAGAAAACACTTTCAATTTCTTAACTTTTTCCACAAGGTTAGTGGGTTAGTAAAACTACCCAAAGAAGTGTTAAAATATTGAGATTCTATATGTGTGTGTTTATATGTGCATCTATGTGTTACTATACAAAATATTTCATCTCAAAGGACTTTTTAAAAAGGTAATTGTTGGTCTCTAGTACAGTGTTAAGCTCACTGATAATTTAGAATCATTAAGTTCGTTTATTTTCTTAACACTACAGAAAGGAAAGGAAGACAAACATTCTCTTCCCTTTTATTTGACTAATAGAAGAGGAACTCAATTCTTTTCTAGACTTAGGACAGTCCGTGAGAGATGGGGGAAGCCATTCTAATTCTCTGCAGAAAAATGTGCTTCTCTGACAGAGAGCCACATCTGGAGCTCAGGAAAAGGAACCACGGAGGTGTGCAGGCACCAGACCCATCCACTTTCAGAGATGTGCTCCAAAACTCTGCAGGAAAGAAGCTGCCCAGAACTGCAGAATAACATACTACCAATTTCAGCACACTCTTCTCTTGCTATGTCAGGTATCTGAATAGCATGCATAGTGCCCCATATTAGCAGCAACCAAATGTAAATTATATACTCTTAACAAACCACTAGAATGCCAATGAGAAACCAGTCTTCCCAGAGTTTGCTCTTTCAGGAATTGACAAGACAGGGCAGTACCTAAGCCACTGGGCAAGGGGTTGCTGTTTTCTCTGAGCTCATCAGGGGAGAGAAATCACTTTATGGCAAAAATGCTCCAAAGAGGGCCAGGGCTGCTAGACCCAATACCAAGAATGTCAGACTCAGTGTACCTTCGTTTGCCTATCTGCTTTCCCTAGTTGTCTCACAAATTATCTTTGAGGTTTAAACATGATAATATATAGAAAAAGTGGTCTGAAAGTATTAAGCCCAAAGTGTGAGTTTGATGATGACTTAGTTTTGCACATACATGTGAGACTCTGACATACCACTATATATTACCTTGATGACACATAGGCATCAATAAGATTGAAACAATATTTGTTTAATGTGTTTTATTCAGCACCACGCATAGTGCTATTCAAAGGTAAATGTTAAATGTGTATTATTATAATGAGATAAAGATATAGATAATCAGACGAATTTTTGAAACATTTTGACTTTTAAGAACTTAATTCTCTCAGGAATGAGTAACTGTTTTTGCTGTATTTTGAATTGTCTAGATATCATTCTTTTTCTAGCTGTGTTGTGAGGTACATGTTATTTTAGAAACCACCACAGGAGATGAGGAGGAGGTCTCAAGGGAGTGAGGTTCCCGATGTCCCGCTCAAACACTAACCAACACAGCTACTCTTTGGTCTGTTCGAGATACGGGGGCTCTCAATAGCATTTTGTTTGAAGAAAGGACCCAGATCTTATAATAACAAATCAGAAAGTAATTTTTCTATAATTAAAACGTTCTATAAAATTCTGTAAAAACAGAAAATGAGTGATTTTAAAAAAGTTATATGAGACTATCTTAAACAAACATTACCTTTTAAAAAGTGATGACTTGGCTGGGCGCAGTGGCTCACGCCTGTAATCCCAACACTTTGGGAGGCCAAGGCAGGTGGATCACGAGGTCAGGAGTTCAAGACCAGCCTGGACAAGATGGTGAAACCCTGTCTCTACTAAAAATACAAAAATTTGCCAGGCATGGTGGCGGGCGCCTGTAATCCCAGCTACTCGGGAGGCTAAGGCAGGAGAATCGCTTGAACCCAGGAGGCAGAGATTGCAGTGAGCTGAGATCACCCCACTGTACTCCAGCCTGGGCGACAGAGCAAGACTCTGTCTCAAAAAAAGAAAGTGATGATTCTGCAATCAATGATGTAAATATGGGTATCTGCCCAGATGGCTCCTGCCCTCAGAGCCAACGTTCCTTGTTCTTTATCCTCTCCATAACACCATATTTAGACAATAAGCCTTTAGCTTTTTGTAGATTTCTCAAAATCTAATTAATCTTTAATAGCATTACATTAATAATTTTACCAACATCTTAATCTTTCTATCATTTAATTTAATATTGCTTTGCACCTGCACACATACATTTGGGTAGATATAAATTACAAAACCAGTAGGAAAAAGAACACCTAACAAGACAGCATCAAGCAGGCCTGACACATAATAAGTAGTATATATGAATTTGTTTGTTAAAAAAGGTAATAAGCTGCCTATTTTAAGGTTATAACTATGAGCATTTGCATAATAATGTTGGTATTTAATATTCATACATTTCTAAATTATTCTTTGATTTTAAAATACCTGTTTGTTAGTTTTTAAAAACATTCACAGTTCTGTTCCACTACCTTGTAACATTTCAGATGATTTAGAGGAGTGCTCTTGAAAAAAAAATCTGGAGTTGAAGAAACTCTTCCTACACCTTCAAATTCTGGCCTTCATGCATGTTCACAAAGAAAGCCTTTCAATAATTTTTCAAAATGCAGGTGTGCAAATTACTCCTGAAATAGACAGGAGTAAAGTTTTCAGTATCCCCTGAACCACTGTTAAACACACCCCATTGCATTTTTCAGCTCATAAAACTTTTATGAGCTGAAAAGTTCCTTCAGATTTTTTTAACTGCTAACTACAGTTGCCCTCTAGCAACAGCACCGTAAGTTGCTATTAAGATCCATTTGAGCAAGTATAACATAAGTGTGTCCTGAGTAGCATGTTTTGTTTCAGAGTAGTAAAAAAAAAAAAAAAAAAAAAAAAAAAAAAAAAACAAGATTTATATGACTCGCTGAGTGCAGCAAAAAATTATTGAATGCCTTGGTTTAGAATAGCATGGGTGGTATTTTTGCTTACTTGGATATACAGTATATATAAAGGTGTATTCTATTCCTGTGAATAGATTTATACAAGTTCACACATGCACCAAGGACTTTCCAGTCTGGAAAATTGTGCCTTGATACATAAAAAGGTTGGTTCTCCAGGCACATATGCACTTTTCCTTATTAAGGTATACACCTGCCTTGAAATTCACTAATTGAACATCTGCTTTAGGATTTTCCCTTGCCAAAGCTCAAAATGTTGGAGGATAAAATTTCTCATAGAAAATAAAATAAATAATATTAGTATAGGTGAGCAGTTAGAGGTGAGTAAACTTCATTGTCTTATGAAGACAACAAACTATGCTTTTAGTTAGGGAGAACAGCATATACAGAACACACAAAAATACAGATGATGACAGGTAAGTAGGTAGGTAGTAGGTAGGTAGATAGGTACATAGGTAGGTAGGTAGGAAGGTAGATAGGTAGATACATAATTATTCCACAGATACATCCCCTTCTTGTATACACATATACACACTCCCACATTAGAATTCTGCCTGATGGAAGTAACCAAGTATTACACGGTTTTCTGACCTATTATTATTATTATGCAAAACAAAATTAATTTCAAGGTGGATTATAGTCCCACATTTTAGAAGCAGAAGGAGAAGAAACACCTATATATGTCTCCCAGGTCTAGCTGAATCAAGTCCACAACTCGCTTATAAATATACACCTTTGTATAAATTGTTTCAGGTTTAGCTTACTCAGACCCTCCATTTCCAGTAACCATTTATAACTTAGTTCTTTTTTTCTGATGACTGCCAATTCTTTCAGAGAGATCAAGTTTCACTTTTTCCATTTTGTAATTTGACTATCCTAACTTTAACTGGCAGTTTCCCACTTGGAAGAGTTTCTACATGCAGAACATTTTTACTGGGTTTTATATTATTCAACTCAACTTATTATCTACACTAACAGAGTAATATCAATTGAAAAACAATCTGCAGATCCATTCAAGTATTTTTTGAAATTATGAAACTAAGTGTTGGTAGTCATTTACTTTTTGCTTCCCTTTACTTCTTTTTTGTTTTTCTTTCGCCGTTATATTCCTGTCTCTTTTCCAGCCTTACTAACGCAATCCTCATTCCGACTTCTTGGCAATTCATTTTTTCTTTCCTACACCAGTTCCGAGAGATGGAAAAGGATGTAGAAAAGAGGAAATATGTTATAGTTTCCAAGAAACAATATCATTAGCAAGAAAATCATGATCAAATCCTAGCCTTTTTAAACTGTATTGGGAAGTGGAGATTAATTTTAATACTCTGTGGGTGTGTTCTCTTCTCTACTATTCACTGACAAGCAAAAGCTTTCACACAGAAAATTTTGGAGAGTAGAAACCTATAGAAGCCATGAAGTGCCCACCAACAGCACTACATGCAAACACACTTGACAATAGCGCTACTTGTTTGTTTCCGATAGGTGCACTCCTGAGCACTCTAATGAGGATAGCATCAGTCTTCAGAAAAAATAATACTTGAAAGGGAATATTCCAACAGTAAGAGAGAAACCCTGCTTAAAAAAAAAAATTCTTCTATTCTGTCTTCTCAGAGCCAGGTCAAGAAAAAAATGAATACTTATTCATTTAATTCTTATATGAAAATGAGAATACAGCAAATTAACTAAAATCCATGATCGTAATTTCTAAACTAGAAAGAGACAAACCTGAATTGATTTATTGAACTGCATTTGCTATATATTCTCAACTCAGCTTATCAAATGTAAAAGATGGTGTGGGCTCACCTTTAGACAGCAATAAATCGTATTTGATCATGACAACTGCAAGTATTAATCAATGTAAACAAACAGCTTTTAAGAGTTCTGTCAGAGAGCTAAAATATTTGAGTGGAATAGAAGGCATCACAAATATTCCTAGCGGTAAAACAATTAAATCATAAAATAAACAACATTACAGCCTGGTTTTTAGGAAGCAAGGATAATGAATATATAGCCACCTTCTGAAATTATATTTAACACAATAAACTGTAATACTCCCTACAACTAAGCTAGGTTGTATTTGCTCTAAATAGATAAAACCACAGTAGAATACCCCAAAACAATAGCATAAGAATATGCTGCATTTACATTAAAATAACACTTACATTAGAGACCTATTACCCATCACACAAGTCATATAATAACCTGTAAAATCCTGGAAGAGAAAAACCAAAGCAAACCTTTAAATATCTTTCTGTCAACCTTAGGGATATGCAAAACAATTTTAGCTGTCCACATTGTAAGTACTGAAGGTTAATAGTTAAAGACCAATGGAATGTTAACACAGTCTAGTGCTACATTTGAGTAGTAATGTATGAAAAGACACTGAAATTAAAACACTTTGTTTTGCATGTTCTGAAGTGATGTAACAGTGATGATTTGGTTATATTAGATGACAAAGCAGGGCTTCTTATGACTTTTAACATAAAATTGTATCTAACATTCTTCCACATTGTTTAACGTATTCTTCCAATTCTTGTACAAATATATGAAGCTAAAACATTTATTTTTCACACTCCAGTTATCTTCTAATGGCAGCATTTGGTATGTTGGCTTTTTTTTTTCCCAAAAGTAACTTTCAAGATAAAATGCGGATTGCCTTCAATGCTAGTCTAGAAAGCAAAGACTTACCTGTCTTATTTTCTCTGACCTCAATAATATAAACATTAATGTCAGGGTGAAATTTTGTCCTTGCTGGGGGCTGTGGAGTAGAAAGTGCCTGAGGTCCAAAGGCCTCTTTGTCTTCCACAGTGGGTGGTCTTGTTGGCTGTGTAGCAGGAGGACTTGAAGTCGTGAAATACTCTCTATCAATATCGGTTTCTGTTTCCTTAGCTACAATATCTTCAACGGTAGTGGGAGGAACATGAGATGTTGATTCTCCAATGATTACCATGTCACTGGTTGTTTCTTCACCAGGTTCCCTGTCGATGAGAGGTGGTTTCTTAGTGATCATGGAAGATGGCTTGAATGCTGAAGTTGTGTGAAGTCTGGCTACTGAACTGAAGGCGGTGGTAATATCACTTGGAACTGTGACTTTGATTGTTGAAAATTCTATGAGTTCTGTGGCTTTGGGTTTTTCAAATAATCCTGAGCCTAAACCAACATCCTCTAGGGATGTTTTCTCAGTAGTGGTTTCTTCCATAAGCTGGGTAACGTGGGTACTAAAAGGACTCAATGATGTAAATCCTGTTGTACTACTACCTTCTGTTTCATATTTTTGTTCAGGCCCTGGACTTAAAGATACTTTTGGCCCAATGCGTGGTGTTAGTGTTACCACTTCATCTGTTTTCACTTTGTGCTCAGTTATAGCACCTGGTGGATAAGATACACTGTGATCAATTTTTCCAACTGGAGTTGTTTCTAAAACTGGGACCCTCTCAGAACCTGTCAACAATTCATCTTCAGAGACTGTATATGCTGATCCATCGCCCTCTTGTTCATCCAGTGGTGTTACTGCCTCCTTGGGAGTCCAAGCTGTAGAACTGAGAGTAGGAACTGGCTTCTCTGCAGTCTGTTCTTTCCAAGGGAATTCTTCCTGAGTTGTTCCCTCTGTGATTTTTGTTGTTCTCATAGTTTCCGGAGAAATAGTCACTTCAAGGTGAGTCTGATCAATGACAAGTATGTCTTGAGAGGGTTCACCTAGAACTTCATCTTCTGATGGAACAGAAGGCACTAACACTCCCCAGTCTGTCTTGGGAATTACAGAAAGAGGAATGGTATGGGAAGAGTCTACATAAGTAGTAGGCTCTTGGGTGCTACTATAACTAACAAATGCTAATCCTTCCACCTCTGAAGTGTGTGCAAATTGGGCAACAGTAGATACTGGCTTAGAGAGGTCCACATCTTCTACTTCACCCAAAGCACTTCCTTCCATGGTTACATAAACTTGGCCTTCAGTGCTTGTGATAGGTGGAACTTTTTCTTCAGTTGTAGAATCTCTCAAGGTTGACTTTTCTGCAATACCAATTGATGTAGTTGGCTGAAATCTAATTGTGAATTTTCCATGGGCTGCGATGTCTTCATCAGTAACCTCCTCTAACTGCTTTTGAATACTATCTGGAATAAGAGTAAACTCATCTGCTCCATCTTCAGTGAAACTTGGGGTTTCTTTATCCTTTCCATTCATCCCCACAGTTGTGAGTAAGGCAGGGGGCAATTTTGAAGAGGCTGAAGGTTCTGTAGACTCTAAAGGCTTGGATGTTGTATTATCTTCATCCCATGACCATTTTGATACAGTGGCCGCTTCAACACTTAAAGTACCATGGGCCAAAAGCACTGTTGTAATATTTTCATCATATTTTGTAGTACCTGGAGTTGCTGTAAAGTCTTCCTCCACATCTCTTACTTCTGTTGGCTCTGCACTTAACTTTGTTGTCAATGTTGGGAAATCAAAAGACTTGGTCATTTCCACAGAAGACTCTGTAACATGAATTGGCTCTGAGGGAGATGTAGAGAGTTTCATCCCAGAGAAGAATTCTTCCTCTGTTTTTCCCATAAATGAACTTTTAGTGATCTCTTCTTGTATTTCATCTGTATAAGTATCTGTTCTCATCTCTGGTATTAGTGTTTCTGTTCTTTCTCTTCTATGTGTCATTTCTGTTTGTAGAGAAGGATAAATAACTGTGGAAACTCCCTCTACTAATATTTTATCACCAGAATAAGGAAACAATTCTATTTCTGTATGATGCTGTGGTGGAAAAGGTGTAGTAGACAGATATTTGCCAAGAAAATCTTCCGTTATCCTACCACTAGTTTGTCTCTCTTCCCAGTCGTCCATGGATGATCCATTTTTGTCAGGCATAATTAAAGGTGAAACAGTTGTGGATGCTGAGACTGACTCCAAGTCCTCTAACTGAGTGTGGATAGTGTCTTCTGAAGTCTTTGACACTGTAATGACTTCAGGCATTTGGTCAAAGATCAAGGTGCTCTCATCAGATCCAACTGTAAGTGTTCTGTCTTCATCATCCTCTTCTCCCAAGGTGAATCCATAGTGACCTGTGGTTACCAATTCAGAAACAGTGCTTACCGTTTTCTTTTCAGTTTTGGATTCCAGGGTCATTCTTGCAGTTACCAATGGTGTTTCAGTT
The DNA here is from genome assembly GCF_006542625.1 of Nomascus leucogenys. NCBI lineage: Eukaryota > Metazoa > Chordata > Mammalia > Primates > Hylobatidae > Nomascus > Nomascus leucogenys. The sequence goes on along the minus strand of NC_044382.1, from coordinate 92,342,204 downwards.
ACAGGGAATTCCTTGGAAGGAATGTGCTTTAAGATTTCCATAGATGTTACCAAAGGACCCACTTCTATTTGTTCAATCTGTGTAACCGATTCTTGTGTTTGTGTATCTTCCACGATACCATCCCATGAATCGGTAGCATAATGAGAGACGCCAGTTGTACTTTGGAGCACTTCTTCCTTAATTTCTGATATGTCTAGCTTTCCAAGAGGTCCTGAAGCAGAAGGTGAGTAGTCGTCCATATCCCAAGGCTTCTTGGTACTGCCAGTAGGTGTGGGTAATTTGGTGGCTAAACTATCTGTGACAGCCTGAGGTTGGACTGTGGCTTTCTGTTCAAAATTGACAATATTTCCCACAGGAGGGAACTCTGTTGGAATGACAGGTAATTCATCAACTAAAGGGATGACTGGTGTAGTTCTATCAGAAACCATTTGTGGTTCTTTGGATAAACTGGGTGATGCAGTTTCTGCGAGGATACTCAAATCGATGGTTGTAGCCTCTTTAGCTAGAAAAATAATTTCAAAGAGTTGATTAGACAAGTCACTAATAAAAAGTTGTATGCCCAGTGTTTCTTAAGTGCTCCTGAGTATTTTGTAGGGAGTATTTTTGGGTGACCCAGAAATGTTCTGTGATGGAGAAGAGTCTTAAAACTATACTTGAATTAACCCAAGGACAGATAATTGAACACTTAATAGTCATAAATTGATCAGTTGTTTTACGTTATAAGGGTTATCACTGCTTTTACCTAAAAGTATGCATGACTGTTACCAGTTAAGGAAAATTAATATTATGTAGTTTTAAGATAAGGAAAAGCTCCCAAAAATATAAATGCAGATTTTAGATACAGTAGATTGTTTATTTACCAGAAACTGTTACAGTGTCAACTTGAAGCCTTGCAGGAGAATTTAGTACTATTCTTCTGGAGGCTTCTGTACCCTGTCTCTAGCTTTCTCCACATGCTCCCTTCTTTTCAAGTTGCTGTGTATTATCTCAGGGGAGAGGGTGTGTCTCAGATTGCAAAACAACAAAAAAGCCACATCGAATGTATCCAAGTTGCACATAAACCATTACATTGTCCATAATGTGGAGACTTTCATAAAAAACAGGATATTAAAACTTTTTAATACCACTCTTCACTTGATCCCAGGTGTTGGACATTTGTCTTCACCCTTCTTTCAACTTCATGGTGTAGATTTGTTTCTAATAAATTATAAAATGTGCCTGGCAGAGGCTGGTTGGCATTTGTTGTAGTTCTACATTTTGTTCTATGTTCTACACACTCTGTTTGTATCTCCTAAAGATCTTGTTTCCAGGCTTACTTTAGCCTGAAACACAAATGTAGAACAGGAAGTAAAGTACCCACATAATGTATTTTAGGTCTGTAATTACAAATCACTGGGAACAACCCTAAGCATCAGAAAGAACAGGCTCAGGCAATATAAAGTAACCTGTCATCATAAAATGCTGCATTATAATGTCTCCAGATTTACAGAGAATGGCCTGGCCTGTTTAAAGAAATTTAAATTGTGTATAAAAGCAACAGTTTGTAAACAAGATTCTTTCTCAACACAGGGAAAAGGCAGCAGCCTACTATATAATGATTGTTTTTTTAAAATAAAAAAAAAATCAATACTTTTAAAAATAAAAAACTATTAATAGTTGCCACTGAATTCAAAAGAACTGTCCTGAAGAAACCTGTAGTTATCGTTTTGCTACATCCTATAGGACTTAAAGCTAGTTTTATGATTAAATGCTTGTTTGCCCTGAAAAGAAGTATAATAGCCATAGTATCTATAGTATCTTTAGTATCTTCTTTTTTACTTCTACTAATTCCAGAACAGGAGCCCTCAAAAAACAAAACAGGCTACCTTTTAGCTCCATTTGCTCTGTAAAAACGTAATCATAAAATGATATGATTTTACTGTAAATCAGACTAGGGCTACAACAGGTTCCTTGTTTTTTGTCTGGCACGAGCTGTTATTAGTTGTGGTCACTCCCCAGACCATTTTAAAGCTCAGCTTCACTGATTTTATCATGAACATTTGATGGCTATTTACATTATGATACATTTAAATATTCTTTAAAGTCTGTCATTATTTATCTTTCTAATATTAAAACAAAACTAAACCAAAAAAGAGTTGGAGTTTAAAAACATTAAATAACCTTTTCCTCCCCTTTTTAAAGTAAAGCTTTTTCTACGTTCATTTCCTGGAAGAAGCGTTGTTCTATTTTGATTGACATGAACAACTTAAAAACCCAAAATGTGGATGACTATTTTAATTCAATTTTCTATCCTCTGAAATTCCATAACCATTACTTCACTTAACTGCCAAATTTCATGTTTGTCTTATAACTGCATTCTTTTGGGAAATAGTAAAAAGATACATACAGAAAAAGTTCCCATGGAAACATAATATAAATACTTAGCAAACAGCATATTAGAGAAAATTTAATCATATTATTATTAATAACAACAAAAAAGCTAAATTTACTTTTTCCCTCTGAGTATTTCCTTGGCTGATGAAATTAACTTGGAAACAGGTACAATTGCATTACGGCCAAAGGGGCCGTGAATCCAGGCTTCCTACGTTCCAATCCAAGCTCTCTGCTAGCAACTTTCTACAATGCTATGAAAATATGTTTATAGTGTTTTAAAAATTGACTCATATTTTTAAAACTAAATAACTGGATTTCATTGTCAATTATTACTATGGAGTTTGCTGTTGCATTCCTTCCTCTAGTCCTGCTGTGCAATAAAGTGGTAGCAATATGTCCTAGAGAATGTGTTCTAGAAAGCCAGCATTTATGTGACTTTGTTTCCAAAAACAAAGGTTTTCAATAATTTTAGAGCCCTATTTAAAAAAAGAAAAGGTCTGCTTATAATTAAGTTAATTAATTCTACTACTTGGAATGGAAAACCTCAGACTTCCTTTTCAGTTTGGGTGGCTTTTTCATCAGCTTAACAGCTGATTTTGATCACAAGTCAGTGTATCTGAGGATTTGTGCCATTTGTTTCAGCCATTCCACAAAAGGAAATAATTTTATAAAGCACAATATCTACAAAGAGATATTTTAAGAATAAATACCACTGTATTCTGATGACTACTGTAAAGGTAAAAACAATTCCAGATTATTCTAACAATGTCCTTCCAATAGGTGCATTCACATGGAGAAGTTTTGGTTCTAGAAAACTACCAGTATTCCTTCAACTTTATTATTGAGGAAGCCAACATAAATCAACACGATTCTTTTCCCACAAAAGTTCCTTTCCAACCTTTGCAGCTGTCTGCCCACAGATGTTTCACATCACTGTACTTATGGCATTTTTGTCCTATGGGCCATCTTCTCTGCTTCTGTTGCGAGACATGAGACAGATTTTCCTAATAAAACTTAAAACCCCTATTAGCAGCATGATAGTCAATTTAACTTATTCCCATGCCCTCTACATTATTGAGAAATGACTAATTTTAACTTGGTTCTTCTATATTAAATTTGTTATACATAACTCAATGTAAACATGGTTAGAAACCTGTAAAGATTGGAGCAGTGGAATTACAATTCAAACTATATATATATATATAGTTTGAATTGTAATTATATATAATTTATATATATATAAAATTTATATATATATATATAAATTTTTTTTTTTTTTTTTGAGACAGAGTCTCGCTCTGTCACCCAGGCTGGAGTGCAGTGGCACAATCTCGTCTCACTGCAAGCTCCACCTCCCGGGTTCACGCCATTCTCCTGCCTCAGCCTCCTGACTGGGACTACAGGCTGTTAGGGTTAGGGTTAGGGTTTGGGTTAGGGACTGGGACTACAGGTGCCCGCCACCACGCCCAGCTAATTTTTTGTATTTTTAGTAGAGACGGGGTTTCACCGTGTTAGCCAGGATGGTCTCGATCTCCTGACCTCGTGATCCACCCACCTTGGCCTCCCAAAGTGCTGGGATTACAAGCGTGAGCCACCGCGACTGGCCAATTCAAACTATCTTTTTAAAGTTATATGAATGATGGAATGCTAACAAATTCAAATTCAATAAACAGGAAACATTTGTAATATACCAATTGGGGAAAGGTTAGTTTTGGCACATGTGGTCAGATTATGAACTAGGGCACACACAAAAAAGATAATGAACTAACCAAAGGTTAGAAGGGCAGGCAAATTTTAACAGTGAATGAGTATATAAGATAGGATAGAAAGTGGTGGGAATTAATTTAGCCTTCTCTGGACCACCATTTTGATTTCCAAACTTAATCGTAAATAGAAGAATGTGCAAAGCAATGATGAAACTTCAAAGCAAGAACATATCAATGATTAGAAATTTGGAGATTGAAACTGTAAAACAAGAAAACTGTTTCAGTTGGAGAAGATGCTGAGGGATAAATAAACAATTGTGATCAACAATAGAAAGGGCTGTTATTCAGATTTTGGTCTCCAACTCAAAAATGAAAACATGGGTTCAAATTCAAATGCAAAGTACTTAATTAGAAAAATTATCTGAGAGTGAAGGTCATGGAATATTAGAATGAGTTTTCTAGGAAACATGTTCCATCTCCCTCTCTTGGAGATAATAACATTCTGTGAGAGATTATCATGAGTTTTGAATGGTTTTGATTCACTTATGTCTGGGGACGTATGAAACGATCTTTCAAAGCCTTGTATAACTCTCCAGCTTTCACAGAACTTGCTAAATTCTGAAGTAAAAAACATAAATATGCAAAATTATTTAATCATTAAGAGAAGATATACAGGAAAACTTTATCGTACAATGAAAGACATTACTTTGCCTACTTTTCAAATTTATTTGAAAAGAATAAAGCCTAATTTTATATTTTCTATCTGTCGTTGTGAATGTTTTAGCCAGTGACTTTGTGAGGCAAAGGGAATTAAAGCAAAGTAAGATTTGGCATTGTTCATTCACCAAGTGACTTAGAAAACACTTTCTACGTTTGGTAGAAGCAAACAAGAAAACTATGGGTATATTTCTAAATTCCTTTACAAAACCAGCCAGCTGTATATCTCTGAAATCACTTTTGGAACTGTAGCTGAGGCCATGACTCTTATGAATTTTACCCTACAGAATTTAGTCACTACTTGACTATGTGGTAAAGGTGGACATCAATTAAGTCATTTTGAAAATATTTTTCAAATTCTTTAAAAATATATACTAGGCCAGGAGCAGTGGCTCACTCCTGTAATCCCAGCACTTTGGGAGGCCGAAATGGGTGGATCACCTGAGGTCAGGAGTTCTAGACCAACCTGACCAACATGGTGAAACCCCATCTCTACTAAAAACACAAAATTAGCTGGGCATGGTGGTGCATGCCTGTAATCCCAGCTACTTGGGTGGCTGAGGCAGAAGAATCACTTGAACCTGGGAGGTGGAGATTACAGTGAGCTGAGATGGCACCACTGCACTCCAGCCTGGGTAACAAGAGCGAAATTCCGTCTCAAAAAAAAAGAAAAAAAAAATATATATATATATATAAAATTTTGAAAAATAAATTACAAATTTTGGAAAACTATTGGCATTGTCTGTGGTTTAAGAAAGGCTTCTATATGGCTAAACTCTTTTAACCTTCTATGCGCTGAATGAATTCTGAATATAATAACGTCTTAAGTAGGAAAAAAATAAGAATCTAGCCACATGCTTTGGTGGGAAAAAAGGCAAAATACGAATCCATTATATTTACAAGTTACGTACATGTAAATGAATTAGATAAAAGTGAATATAAACTTTTAAACATTTTTTGAATTTTGTGCAGATTTTGGTTACTCTATTTAAACATAAGTACCTTGTTATTTCATGTGTATTTTTCAATTAAATAAATAATTTAAAACACATCAGGATGAATTCTTTAATAATAATCTTTGTGACTATAGACAGGCTTTGATTTAAATTTTACCCACAGAGAGACGAAAAATGTTTTTTAAAAGTTTTCCAGTGCCAGTTTTATTAATGAAGCACAAGAAAATATCAAACAAGGAAGTCAGGCTGGATAATTCTACTCCTTCCCTAATTTAACCTCTCCAACGCCTTCCCCACAGCATACCAATCTGATTTTGCTCCTTAATTACGTCAGTCACGTAATGTAAAACTGATTTTAGAGCCTGAAGTAATTGAAAAATCATTGTTGTGACAATGCAGCTTAAATGAATGTACATCTGTATACTTTTAGAGATAAGGTTTCTATGATTGTTGTTTTCCTGAAAATGATTAAGGAAGAATTCTGTTGTTTCAGGGCCTGAGAACAAAAGGTAGCATTTTCTACAGCCTTTATGGAGCGACCAGCTTGTAGCAAGCTAATACACAACACATGGCTTTAACACTCAGAAAGTTGAGTCTAAGGGAGGAGATCTGAGCAGAGGCTTCTTAGCTAGGAGATAAAAGTGTGAAAACAAACCTTTTGGTTGCATTAACATCCATTCTACTGACTACTTAGAACATCACAGTCTGTGTCTTTTTGGTTGCTTAAAAATGCCTGTGTATTTCACTCTAGAAATCAATTATATAATAAGCTAGTACATTTTGTACTCATTTTAGTGACATATTGCTATAACAAGATACATTGGAAATTTAGTCAAAATTGTTTACAAATTTGTTTCAACATAACCTAACTCTGTCTTGGATATACCCAAGGTCACCAAAATTCTGGAAGATCTTTGTTTAGCTAGCATAGTATAGATGGTTCAGTAAATATTCCAATGAGATGCTAGATTACTTGCTCGTTTAATTTGCATTCTACAATTACAATACTATATCATATGACTACTACTGCTAAAATTATTTGAGGACATCTGGAAAATTAAAATAATTATATCATGAATGTTGAGAAACGTTATTTAAAAAAACAATGGTTCGTTTTTAGTTATGACTTGAACATTTTGAGTATCCATGTCAGCTTCAAATACTCACCTGTAATTACTGAAATTTAAATTCTTTGCCATCTCAAAGAAAGAGAGTGATACCGAAGACAAAATAAACAATCTTCAGGATTTAACTCAGCCTCAGGTGGCCTCGGCATTGTAGCACCAATAAGCAAATTCCAAAATTTAAGGACTGCAATTAATGTAAAATACTTAGTAATACGCTCTGTGACTCTGGACACAACAGAGCACAGTTAAAGCTTAACCTGATATTTCCTCACCCCTCTAAAAATCCATTTGTCAAAATTCCTGTGGTTTTAACCATAGCACTGCTGTTCAGTTTGCTTGCTTTTGAAAAATCACTGAACTGTTTCCATTCCATGCACACACTGCAAGACATGGAATCCATTCCAACGGCTAGTTGAACATCAATGCATGCTTCGAAGCATTTTTTTTAAATCTGTAATTTTTAAAAAGGTATCAAACACTTACGTTTAAAGCAGTAGGCATCAAATCTGCTATCAGGGGGAGGGAAGCCTGTCTGGTTCTCAAAACGATACAGGGTTCTCACCCCAAGTAGACCACCTCCACACTGGGCCCTGGCCACAGTCACAGGGTGGCGCACGCTGGCATCCGACAGCCACCCGTAATCGCACTGGTCAAAGCCGTTCCTCCACGCCGCCTGGAGTTCCCCCACTGTTGCCAGCCTGGCGTCCTGGTTTTCACACTCTTTTGCAGCCTCCTCGAAGGTGAATTTACTGGGGACAGTGAGGTGGAACACATCACCTGGAAAAAGAAGAGGGGAAAAAGAGCCCAAAGTTTTATTTTTCACTCCTTTCCTGTTGGATAAATATGGCGGGGGAGGAATTGGAGGAGCACGTAATACGTTTTTCATGGCAAGGTAGCAGCTTCTGATACTTTAAAGCAGAAAAGATAATGGTGACTTAGCTTCGTTATAATTATGAATACATAATCATAAATAACACATACCACAGAAGTTTTATTCTATACGTGTGTGTGTGTGTGTGTGTGTGTGTGTGTGTGTACATTGGCCATAGAATCAGTCGTTTGATAACATTTTATAATTCTTTAAAATGAACAAATCCTTCTGAGTGATTCTTTAGATTACTATCCAGGATTTTTTTTTTTTTTTTTTTTTTTTTTTTAAGGAAAAAGCCTGCTATGTGCTTCCTAACATTGCATGTTGGAAGGGAAAACTTGCATTGAACTGCCACCACGGTTATTCCACTTTGTTTATCCTAAAATCAAATACTAATTCTCTGGCCTTCCTTCTCATTTATAACTACCGACAAAATGAATTAACGCCATTGAATAAAAAAAAAAAAATAAGAAAACCTCCAGAAATGTGAAGATGGGAAGGGCTCCGAGTGGTATGGAATTCTACTTCCTGCCTTCCCGTACCAGGCACAGGGCTGTCATGGTGGTTACGAAGGTCGCGGTCTGCACAGGAACACCGGGCCCAGTGTGTAGGGAAGGCCTGGGTCGCCTCCCACTCAGCCAGCCAAAGGAACTCCAGCCTCTTTGGATAAAGCCTTTGTTTTACTTGCTCTGTGCAGAGGGAGCACTTTTTGCTAATTCTTACAAAGACACCCCAAGTGCTAGCAGGGGCTTTAACTAGGTTCAAGAGACTTTTTTTTTTTTTTAGGAGAATCGCTTGAACCCGGGAGGCAGAGGTTGCGGTGAGCCGAGATCGCACCACCGCACTCCAGCCTGGGCGACAGAGCGAGACTCCGCCTCAAACAAAAAAAAAAGAGAAAAGACTCCCCCCACACCCCGTCCACTCGGGCCCCAGATGGAGTCTCAGTAGCCCAGGCTGCAATGCAGTGGCACCATCTGGGCTCACTGCAACCTACACCTCCCGGGTTCAAGCGATTCTCCTGCCTCAGCCTCCCAAGTAGCTGGGATTACAGGCGCCTGCCACCACGCCCAGCTACTTTTTGTATTTTTAGTAGAGACGGGGTTTTGCCATGCTGGCCAGGCTGGCCTCAAACTCCTGACCTCGTGATCCACCCGCCTCAGCCTCCCAAAGTGGTGAGATTGGTTAAAGAGATTTTTAAATTTGCTGATTGATTAACAAGAAAAGGCTGGACAGTTGCTTTGTTTATTACCAAGTCTCATTAGCAGAGTGTATATTCGTTATCATTTAACACGTTACAATGAAAGATTCTGGAAATTTTAGAGTTTGTTAAGTTGGAATTTTACTTAGCTAACTAACATAACAGTTTGCTGAAATAAATTCCACGCAAATTAAATTATGTTTTTCACATGTGAGCAAAAGTATCTAAAGACAGAGGCAGAATTAGAGAATACCTAAGCCAATATCGCAGGCAGGAGGAGAAATGAAAACTGAAATAGAAAGTTAAAATGTTGATAGCCCACTGTTGTAGCTGAGAGTCCTGTTTCCATCTCACTGAGGCTGATCTCTGATTCTATGATATATTAGACAACTGGGATCCAAAGAGCTGTCATGATTTGGAACTTCACCTGACTAAATCCAGATGTAACAAGCAATTGTTTAAAATGAATAGTGCTATTACTTTCTCTGAGTGGGTGATAGCACTATAAAACAAGAAAAATTAGTCATGGGGAAAATGGCCAAAGCACACATATCGGCTTTTCTCACTATATGTATCTAAAATTGCTATTGAGGAAAGTAGGCCAAATTTCAATGAGAGCTATTTGAAGAAGGGAGAGATAAATTACTTCACCTGACTGAAAGAAGGGGTAGAAGTGGACATAGCTTTTTATTCTTAATTATCTAGTCTGGCAAAAGACAATAATCTCAAATACAACAATACACTCTAAGAAAAAGTTCCCCCTCCCAGCTCTCACAATGTCTCCCTTCCTAATAAATTTTAAAAGCATAAGGGTCACAGGGCCAGTTACATAGTATGTATTCAATAAGATTTGTTAAACAAATGGCACTTCAAGTTCTTGTTAAGAAGCTAGGTCTCTTTTTTCCCCCTATCCTTCCCAACAGCGCATTAAATAAAGCTAACTCTGCTACAAAGCTTTGGAGGGATGGCTGCTGCCTGAAACAGGCATTTTATCTCACAATAGACTTGGCTCAAAGCAACATGGAGAAAGGCAGACAGAGAAATTACGTCACCCTGAACAGCCTCCTTCACCTCAGAATAACACTTGCCTGAGGCCTGAAAGGGCTGCAAGTGTAAAGAAGGCAGTGTGCCAATAGTTTTCCCTGAGAGGTAGAACCCTTGGACTTGTTACTACAGCTGGAATATTAGTTGTGTTGCCTTAGTTTCCTGCATTTCCTGAGATACTCCTACCTTGAGGCAAAATTGCCATTCTTCTTAAGTAACAAGTGTGACCAGCCAACCACAGCAGGGCAAAGAAATATAATTAATTGAGTAAAACTCTGCTTCTCCAACTACACTGTTAGTCTATGTATTGAGGAACATCAACTTTTCCAAGGAAGACCAGACCAAAGGGCTAATGAGGAAAAAATGGCAGCATGATTTCATGGGTAGCTGGTTTCCTGATTTTAAACAGCAAACATGTTTGCAGTATTAAAAGAAAGAAAGGCTTCAGTTGGTGCTGGCCTGTTACAAAGAGAATTCTCTTATTAGTAGTAAATCAGTTCAGACCTACTTATAGAACTTTTCATGTAGGAACTCTTGTTAAATCGGACTTTATATCAGAATATCAATTATTTAATTCACTTGTTTGAAGTATACAATTTTCATTTATTTGTTTGATACCCATAGAATGATCATTTTACTACTTTGATTAAATTCTGTTATCCCCAATGCCATTTCTTTTTCTTTCTTTTCAAAAAAGATGGAGTCTTGCTAAATTGTCCAGGCAGGAGTGCAGTGGCTATTCACAGGCATCATCATAGCACACTCTGTCCTCAACTTCCTTGCCTCCAGCAATCCTCCTTGCCTCAGCTTCCTGAGTAGCTGGGACTACAGGCAGGCACCACTGTGCCCAACTTATCCTTTTCAATTATGTGTAGAAATTTTTCGAACTTTCCAAATAAAATTTTTATAAAACATATTGCAAGAAACATTACCATTGGGTTTCTTGTAATTCAGATGAAAAAAAGGAAGATTTAACCAGAGGAGTTTACTTTAAGATGAGGATTAAAAGAATTAATCTGTTAAGATAATGTGCAGTCAGTTATTTTATTCAGCAATAATTATTTTATTTCAGCATAATGAGAAAAGGAAAAAAATTACTTAAATTCTGTTTGAAACAACAACTATTTAAGCCTTCCTAAATCATAATTGTTTAGTGTGAACATTACCTTGCTCACCTCAAAAACCTAATGATATAGTGAGACATTTACACTATAGAATTGAGTATATTTTTAATCTCTTATAATTAACACCCAATCTATACCAAACGTGATAAGTTAAATGTCCAAACTTCTGTCCTTTCCATGTATCAACCCTCTATTATTAAGGCAGGGACATCTGTACATAAATTTGTTTTGTGGAATAGTTTGGAAAACACTGTTCTAAAGATGTCTATTTTAATCAAGAAGAGGAATCTCAATTAACTTACAACACACATAACTTAATACCAAGTTTCTGGTATGTGTCAACCTGTTTAAGATAGAAGCAAAGTGAGCAGACTGGGTATCCAGTCAGAATCAAAGCAGGAGATTACAAAGCAAAGTATATATGATGCCAATTGCCTCCCAGGATTATGTCGAAGACTGCAAGTGAGCAAAAGGGGGAATGAGGCAGAGCGGGGAGCCCTGATGAGGTGCCTAAGACAGCAATTTAAGCTGAACATGGAAAGGGCTCATTACTTAAAAAGAAGCTCATTTTGCACAAAGTAAACCAAGGTGTGGCAGATAGCAACAGGCTTTCTCCTGAACAATAAATTGCAGGAATAAGTCTTTCAACTCCGTATCTCATTAAAAACATGCAGATTTTTAAGCTAAACATTGTCCATTTCTACACTGAGAAAAGCAATGAAGATGTTAACATTTTCAAAGTTTCTATTGATCTATTTTCAGTCTTTAAATCCATAGTCAGGAATTATTTATAAGTCAGATTATATGTTGTAAACTATAGCACAGTGGAATGAAATTGGATAGAAATGAAGTCTGCGCCAGTAACAGAATTGTAAATCCAGGCTTGGTCCAAAAATGAATGGTCATAGAAGGATGCCTCCAAAGATAAAATCTAATGCCTAGAAGGAAAGCCAAATCAGGAATCCAAGGAACAGACAAAAGAGAAAGCCACTGATCACAGCAAACATGGGAAATCAAGCAAATCAAATAGGCACGTTTGCTTAGTTGCTCTCTCTCAACGTGATTTAATTGGCCCAGCTATGTAAGCTCCTACCCAGAGGGTATCGTAAAGCCACTTTTTATCTCTGATGTGAATAACAAAAGTTCTTCCTGAGTTTTTAATCACAGTACAACCTTTAGAGTTAGACAGGGAATGCACAGCCTTCGGTGAGAGAAAATGCCTATTTTAGTAGCATAGAACAAGGTTGTGTTCTATCTCTGCTCCTGGGTACTTGTACCTGAACAATTTGATGTATTTTTAGATTTACCGGATAGTTGCTCTCCTGGAAAACAAGCATCTTTTTTGTAGTTTGACAAGAAGCCTGTTAATAAGTTCCAGAAGTAGCCTCATCAAAGCAGCTAAATTGATAGGACAATTATCAAAGTTGTAATTAGAGCACAGATTTGGAACATGTTGCTAAATGTTACCTATCCATGAGAAAATGTTTTATTTTTCTCTAATTGAAAACAGTAAATAAAATGTCAAGTGATATGATTTGGCTGTGCCCCCACCCAAATCTCAACTTTAATTGTATCTCCCAGAATTCCCATGTGTTGTGGAAGGGACCCAGGGGAAGATAATTGAATAATGGGGGCCGGTCTTCCCTGTGCTATTCTCATGATAGTTAACAAGTCTCAAAAGATCTGACGGGTTTATCAGGGGTTTTCTGCTTTTGCGTCTTCCTCATTTTCTCTTGCCGCTGCCATGTAAGAAGTGCTTTTCACCTCTCACCAAGATTCTGAGGCCTCCCCAGCCATGTGGAAATGTAAGTCCAATTAAACCTCTTTTTCTTTTCAGTCTCAGGTATGCCTTTATCAGCAGTGTGAAAATGAACTAATACAGTAAATTGGTACCAGTAGAGTGGGGTGTTGCTGAAAAGATACCCGAAAATGTGGAAGCAGTGTTGGAACTGGGTAACAGGCAGAGGTTAGAACAGTTTGGAGGGCTCAGAAGAAGAGAGGAAAATGTGGGAAAGTTTCGAACTTCCTAGAGGCTTGTTGAATGGCTTTGCTCAGAATGCTGATAACGATATTGACAATAAGATCCAGGCTGAGTTGGTCTAAGATGAAGATGAGGGACTTGGGGACTGGAACAAAGGTGACTCTTGTTATGTTTTAGCAAAGAGACTGGTGGCATTTTGCCCCTGCCTAGAGATTTGTGGAACTTTGAACTTGAAAAAGATGATTTATGGTATGTGGTGGAAGAAATTTCTAAGCACCAAAGCATTCAAGAGGTGACTTGAGTTCTGTTAAAGGCATTCAGTTTCATAAGGGAAGCAGAGCAAAAAAGTTTTGAAAAATTGCAGCCTGACTATGCAATAGAAAAGGAAAACCCATTTTCTGGGGAGAAATTCAAGCCAGCTGCAGAAATTTGCATAAGTAGCAAGGAGCCTAACGTTAATCCCCAAGACCATGGATAAAATGTCTTCAGGCCACGTCAGAGACCTTCACAGCAGCTGCTCCCATCATAGGCCTGGAGGCCCAGGAGGAAAAAGTGGTTTCATGGGCCAGGCCCAGGGTCTCCGTGCTGTATACAGCTTGGGGAATTGGTACCCTGTGCCCCAGCCACTCAAACCATGGCTGAATGCAGCCAGTGTACAGCTTGGGCTATGGCTTCAGAGGGTGGAAGCCCCAAATCTTGGCAGCTTCCATGTGGTGTTGAGCCTGTAGGTGCACAGAAGTCAAGAACTGAGGTTGGGGAACCTCTGCCTAGATTTCATAAGATGTATGGAAATACTCAGATGCCCAGGCAGAAGTCTGCTGCAGGGGCAGGGCCCTCATGGAGAACCTCTGCTAGGGCAGCGCAGAAGGGAAATGTGGGGTTGGAGCCCCCAGACAGAGTCCCTACAGGGGCACTCCCTAGTGGAACTGTGAAAAAAGGACCACCATCTTCCAGAATCCAGAATGGTAGATCCACTGACAGCTTGCACTGTGTGCCTGGAAAAGCTGCAGACACTCAATACTAGCCTATGAAAGCAGCCAGGAGGGAGGCTGTACCCTGCAAAGCCACAGGGGCTGAGCTGCCCAAGACCATAAGAACCTACCTCTTGCATCAGCGTGACCTGGATGTGAGACCTGGAGTCAAAGGAGATCATTTTGGAGCTTTAAAATGTGACTGCCCTACTGGATTTTGGACTTGCACAGGCCCTGTAACCTCTTTGTTTTTGGCCAATTTCTCCCATTTGGAATGGTTGTATTTACCCAATACCTGTATCCCCATTGTATCTTGGAAGTAACTAGTTTGCTTTTGATTTTTACAGGCTCCTAGGCAGAAGGGACTTGCCTTGTCTCAAATGAGACTTTGGACTGTGGACTTTTGGGTTAATGCTGAAATGAGTTAAGACTTTGGGGAACTGTTGGGAAGGCATGATTGGTTTTGAAATGTGAGGACATGAGATTTGGAGGGGCCAGAGGTGGAACGATATGGTTTGGCTGTGTCCCCACCCAAATCTCAACTTGAATTGTATCTCGCAGAATTCCCACGTGTTGTGGGAGGGACCCAGGGGGAGGTAATGGAATCATGGGAGTTGGTCTTCGCCATGCTATTCTCATAATAGTTAATAAGTCTCATGAGATCTAACGGGTTTATTGGGGTTTCTGCTTTTGCTTCTTCCTCATATTTTCTTGCTGCCACCATCTAAGTAGTCCCTTTCACCTCCCGCCATGATTCTGAGGCCTCCCCAGCCATGTGGAACTGTAAGTCCAATTAAGCCTCTTTTTCTTCCCAGTCTTGGGTATGTCTTTATCAGCAGCATGAAAATGGACTAATATATCAGGAAATATACCAAATATATTTTATATAAACAAAGTGACGCATTACTTAAGATGTCAGGTTTAAAGTAAGTTAAATTGTTATAACAAGAATTCATCAGGCTGGGTGCAGTGGCTCATGCCTGTAATCCTAGCACTTTGGGAGGACAAGGTGGGTGGATCATCTGAGGTCAGGAGTTTGAGACCAGACTGGCCAAAATGGTGAAACCCCATCTCTACTAAAAATAACAGAAATTAGCCAGGCATGGTGGTGCATGTCTGTAATCCCAGCTACTGGGGGTCTGAGGCAGGAGGATCGCTTGAACCCAGGAGGCAGAGGTTGCAGTGAGCTGAGATCGTGCCACTGAACTCCAGCCTGGGCAACAGAGAGACTCTGTCTCAAAAAAAAAAAAAAAATTCATCAAGGTATATACATATACATTCAGATTAGTGTACATGTAAAATATGATATAGAACAGAGCCTTTCATGAATAGGATAATTTGCATATTCATATGGAAAACATATGCACTATCTTAAGCCATAGTTTTCCAAACTTTCAAATTAAATACTTATAGCTTTGACATATTCCTGTTATTTCAACTTTTCAGGGATGCCCTAGAAGAAACTGGGAGACATGTTGTAAGACTTTAATGACATTCCACAAGCTACATTTATCTTAATTGTGGGAATTAACATCAGAAATTAAGGGAAAAAATACTCTAATTTGATCACTAGCTGCTACAAGACTCCCTAGAAAGTGGACCATGTATATTTTTTCACAATTCTGTTTGCTAAGTGGAAAAGCTGCTTCTTGGCAGACTCAAACATGACACATACTGAAATGGCAAGCAATGATGAAAACAAATCAAAACATTAAAAATGACCCACAGTGTTCAAAAGCTAGAGTTTATACTCAGGAGTCACTCAACAATATGATTAAAGAGCCTGAGTCTAGAGTAAAACTGGGATAAGATATTTCTCCCCCACTGATAATTCTTGCAATCACCAAAGTGAAAGGAGGATTTAATCACAGATAATTACACAATTCTTTCCTGACTACAGAGGATGGACTGCTCTCTGTGGCAGTCAAAGCTGAGATCTCACCAGTTTTCTAGCAGAGTATATTTGCTGGGTGATGTGATACATGAGTATGTTTCTTCTGTCCATTCGTGCTTATAGCTCTACTATACTGCACTGTTTGGTCTGAAAATCAGTTCTCATAATCTAATTTATAATTTCCTTTGTCCATTTGGGAGCAGCACTCCCTGCTCTTTTGGTTTTTTGTTCTTGTTGTTGTTGCTGTTGTTGTTGTTGTTGTTTTACTACAAAAGTTCAACATTTGTCAATGTTTTCACATTTCCTTGCTATCTGGGTCAAAATGGTATATAAGTAATAAATGTATGCAAAAGTAAATGGGATGAGTAAGCTGGAAGTAGTTACATGAAATGAGCTTCTAAATACCCATATGATAAAATCACTAACAGAATATATCAAGTATCAAGGTGATAGCAACAATTCAACAAAATGATTAGCTTTGAAATGTTGGACTTTTAAGCTTTTTCAACACTTTCTTTTTCTTCTCTGTCTCTCTCTCTCTATCTCTCTCTCTGTCTATCTCTCTCTCCGTCGTATTTTTGTCTGTATTGATATACATAAGATCAAAGCAGCAAAAACTAATACTTATTATCCACTGAATCACAAAGTACATCAGCTGCACATAGATTGGTTAACAGATAATATATACTGCTACATAATCTTTTAAGGGCTAATATTTGTAGATAATTTAAAAGCAAGTCAATTTCCTCTAAGATTTGATTATTTAACCTTCACAAAGGCCAATCTTCTGTTAACGATGACAAGAAAACTCTAAGGCTGCCAAAATAACTTCATTTTAGACCCTAGAGTTAGTGTTAGGCTGGTAATATTTCTAATTTGGGAGTAATGAGACTAGAAAGCTAGGAGGGGCCCCTCCAAATTTCTCCCTTGTATTAGGCTGAAGTAGAGCATAACATGGCTTAAAGCATAGTCTTTGAGTTTTAAAAATGTTAACCTGTAATTAATTATTAGAGTATTATCCATAGTCTACTATGATAGTCAGTTAATATTCTCTAAATCGGATTATATTCATTTGAAAATGAATCTGCATATTTGCAAATGTGTTATGATACAAGATCTTACCTATGTCAATTTAAAGAGGTTAAAGATGCAGGAAGCCCCCACTAAAATGTAAACACATTTGTATGGTTTTCACAATGTCTGGACTCATTCTTTCCCATTGACAGAGCAGTAGGTTTTAATTAGAGTGAGAAAGAGGTTCTAAAAATTTCTGGGTTTCTGAGTCTTCAAAATATACAAAAGATTGAATGTGTTATTTGGTTTGACAGGCACAGAATGACCTCAGGTCAACACAGGAGGATCAGCCTAGTTTGGGTTTTTTTGGCTTTTCGCAGCTGGGAGGTAAATGGCGACTGTATTTCCAAAGAAGCTCTTTTGATTCAGAACTCCAGGAGACCCTGACATCAAAACCTTAAAGCCAATGACTGTCACATGCTTCAAGGAGTTTATGTCAAGACAGTTCTACTTATGTAAAGTAAGATTATAAAATGAAAGAGAGTGTATAAAGAAAATCCTAAGGAATCCACTAAAAAACAATTAGAACTAAGAGGCAAGTTCAGCAAGGTTGCCAGATATAAGACCAATATATAAAAATCAATTGCATTTCTATACACTTGTAATAAACAATCAAAAAAAGAAATTAAGAAAATTACATTTGCATTTGCATCAAAAATAGTAAAATATTTACAAGTAAATTTAACAAAAGAACTGCAAAACTTATACTCTGAAAAGAACAAAATATTGTTGAATAAAATGAAAGAATATCTAAAAAAAAGCAGAAAGACATCTCAGGTTCACAGATCAGAAGACATAATATTGCTAAGAGGGCAATATACCCCAAGTTGATCTAGAGATTCATTGCAATCTATATCAGAATCCTAGCTGGCTTCTTTGCAGAAATTGACAAGCCAATTTTAAAATTCATGTGGGAACTCAAGAAACCCAGAATACTAAAACAATTTTGAAAAAGAAGAACACAGTTGGAGGCCTCACACTTTCCAATTTCAAAATTTACTACAAAGCAATTGTAATAAAGACATTGTGGTACTGGCATAAAGATAGACATACAGATCGATGGAATATAATTGAGAGTCTAGAAATAAATGCATCTACCTATGGCCAATTGATTTTCAACAGGGTGCCAAGGTCATTAAATGGAGAAATAATTATCTTTTCAACAAATGGTGCTGGAACCACATCCAAAAGAATGAATTTGGACTCCAACCTCACACCATATACAAAAGCTAACTCCAAATGGATCAAAATAAAAGCAAAAGAGTTAAAACTTATAAATCTCTTAGACTAAAACACAGAGATAAATCTTCATGGCTGGGGATTTGGCAATGTTTTCTTAGATATGACACCAAATCACAAAAATTTTAAAAATAGGCAAATTGGACTTTTCATCTAAATTAAACACTTTTGTGCTTCAAAGGGCCTTATCAAGAAAGTAAAAAGACAACTCACTGAATGGGAGAAACTATTTGTAAATCATTTACATGAGAAGACATGCAAATCTAGAATATACAAAGAGCACTCAAAGTTTAATAATAAAGACAACACAATTATAAGTGGGCGAAGTTTCAGAGTAGACATTTCTACCAAGAAGATTGATAAATAACTAGCAAGCACATAAAAAGATGTTGGAGCTCTTAGCCATCAGAGAAATGCAATTTAAAACCACAGAGATACCACTTTATACTCATTAGGATGGCTACACAAAAGGTCAGATAATAGCAAGTGTTGACAAGACTGTGGAGGAATAGGACCCTAATATACTGCTGATGAGAATGTAAAATGGTACAGCCACATTGAAAAACAGCCTAGAATTTCCCCAAAAAGTTAAAAGTAGAGTTACCATTTGACCCAGCAATCCCAATCATTGTAATCCAATCTGTAATGCAACCATTGCTCAAATAAGAATTACGATTTTTTTCTAATGAGATACCAGAGATTTGAGGGAGCTTGGAGGGTACTTTTTATCTTCTTGGCTTGCAAGACTGCCTGCTGCTCTCCTGGGGAATCTTTGGTGGCCCTGTGAGTTTATGGCAGTAGAAGAAGAAAAAAGGCATATCCAATCACTTAACCTGTCTGTGCCTCAGTTTCCTTATAGGCAAAAGTGAGGTTTCTTTTAAAAAGTACCTGACAAAGTTTTCATAAGATTTAAGTTAAATAATACTCCAACCATACAGTAGATGTTTTCCTTCCTCATTCTATTCATGAAGCTACCTCACAGTCAATCTTACTGGAGTCACTATACTGAATAAGGACATCATCTTCCAGAGGTGCTCCCACCATGCTGTGCTTGATTGCTTTCCTCATTGGCTCTTAGGTAGACTGTTCAAACACTGTACACAGAAGCAACTCCAAGCAAGGTATGTTAATCTCCGAAGTCTATATAGGAAGCTATGGAGAATTAAAAAGTTTTCAGCATCTTCTAGGGCCAGCTGCCACAAATGTGAAGAGATTCTGAAATCAAGAATCACTATTTTAGCCATCAGCTGAATCATAGTGTGCAAGAGGTTCTTCAAGCTGATATGTGGCTTTTTAACTGAATAAGCCCAGTAAGGACACAAATCACTAATTCTTAAATAATCTCCATCAGTGAAGTATTCTGTAGATTACATACTGTAAATCTCATTAAAATTAACAGGCAATCTGAGAATCTATAGGAAAGAAATTACACAATTTCCAGATTTGATATCTGATTTTGGTCCAACCAAAACCTCTAAAAAAGCTAGAACTAACTCTGCTCTAAGACCTACTTGATGATGTTTATCTAAATGTTTAGATTTTCATATCTAAAGGAGCTCATAAAGTAATAAAAATGGAAAAGTTGTTTTTGGTTCTAGATGAGGCACAAGAATGATATGGAGGCATTAGGTAAGTCACAGAGGTGACAAAGCCATCCTGGACTTTGACACCAGGAAACAGTAAAAATAATAACCTATAATTGATGAATAGGTATTAATACAAGAAAAGCAATCCCAGAGAGGACAGTTTGCTGGGAAGGAGTGGAAGGCAAGGAAAATAAATTATCCTGAGAGGCCAGAAAGGATTACCTCTGGGAAGGAGTAATTTCTAAGAGACATCAAAGGAAAGAGTGAGAGGAGAAATACAAAGGGGAAAAAATAGTACCATGGTGATTAAATAATGGTAAAAAGTAGATCTTTTTGAATTTGGTAAATAAAGCAAAGCATTTTTTCAAGTGTTATAGAAAATGGAAAGGTGGTGGTGGAAGGCAGTTTCCAGAAGAGACAAAGGTTGGAAAAATACTATAATTACCACCAACTATTTATTGGATAACTATTATGTGAATGTGATTGGAACAGGCTCTTGATTGCAGTTGGGAAAGATATAGAAGTTTATGGTCTTATCTCTACTAGGAGCTTACAATAATTTGCTGAAATAAAACAAACATATAACATTTTATATGTTATGAACACAAAGAAACCAGAAAACAATTAAGCAATAAATCACATGGAACTAACTCTAAGTAAAGTAGAAGTTCAGGGTCAAGAAATTTCAGTGTGAGCTGCAATAGCCAAAACGGGGATCCTGGAAGCAGTAAGTCTTCAAGCACAGGCGAAATCACAATGTTGAAGAGATGAGGGGTGTGTATTCCCTGAGAGGAACAGAGCAGGCTTGCAAGCAGGAGCAAGCAAAGGGTCTGTGGAGGGCGAGATGCACGTGTGGGGTCACATTGAAGAGTGTGGGAACGAAGGGTGAATAGATTGCAGTAGAGCAGGTCTAGGTTTTGAAGACCAGGCAGAGTATGCGCTTGTGGATGAAGCCAACAAAACCAACACACAACGTTAAGTAGGAGAATTACATGGCAAGGGTGTTTCAGTGTTTTGATGGTAGTAAAACAGATCCCCTGAAGGACTCTTAAAGTGATGGGGACTACTTGTGACAACCAAAACCAAAAATGAAACTCAAAAGTGATTCACAAACTAGAAATATGGGAATGAAATTCAGAAAAGAATTCGGGAGCTAAACATGCAAAACTAGAAATTAACACCTTCATTGTTCACATATTTGTTCTTTTGGTATTCTTTCATGCCCCATATGTCCCACAAGACTTTTGGCTTACAAGTTATGTACAAGAGAACAAAAATGAAATTAAACAAACTAATAAGAAAATTAAAGCAATGAAAAAATCAGGAAGCAGGTATGATACTGATGGAGGCTGGAGAAGTGTGAAACTATCCAGAAAGCAATTGTAAAGCTAGGTGAGTAGGGAGGCATTAATGGTTTAGAAGTTAATTCATTAATTCACTCATTTATTCAGCTCTACCTATGGAGCACCTACTATATGCTAAGGACATATTGGGCATACAAAAATGAATTTGTATGTTTCCTTCTTTCCCCAAATCCATAGTTTAGTAGGAAAGAAAGAAGTATAAGCAAATATTTGACAAGAGGGTAATTATAGTCATACATTCAAGGTTCAGAGATGGTAAAGATGAGAAGAATCAACTAGGTCTTCAGGAGGGAATATGAGATGAAAGAGAGTGCCCACAGTATAGGCCTGTCAAAGTGCTGGGAAGCTTGTGTGAAAAAAACAGGGATTTGGAATAGTAGGGTAGTAGTTAACCCAGGCGAAGTAAATACCAAAAGGCAGGGCTACATAGAAAATGCAGGCCATAAGAGGATAGGCCTATGCCACAGGGGAAAGAAGCTCCTGAACCAACCATTTGTCAGGTCTGGGGACGAGACTGGAAGTATTGACTCATTTGCAAGGAAACTAAGTGGGTCAACAATGAAAGAAGGTAGTAGGACCTCATCTGCAATCCTCCAATTTACCTGTGGGATAAATTAAATGCCTAAAAAAGAAACTTATTTTTTAAAGTACCTGCTACCATCAGGAAACCAAATAAATAGTCAGTCTATTAATTTCGTTCTTAAATAATTCCGATCTTTTACCTAATTTTTTGAGCCATTTAATCATCTCAACTCTACCTTAAAACCCTCCCAATGTTTTCCAGATCTGTCTTACTGGGAAACAAAGATTAAAATTCCTAATAAGGATTATTTTGTGGATCTTAATTTCTAGATTCCCATTTTAAAATTTTAATTCCATTAGTTTCTTAATAATAGCATTCTATTACTGATTGAATCATGTCTAATAAGCCATCATAATTTCCAGACCATTTCTAAGAACACGGGCTGATACTGAAATGTTTACTAGTGAATATAGCTAGTGTAATTACTCTTTAAAACTTAATAGGTTATTTTGAAAAGCAGAATTGAATATTCATTGAATATGCATAACTGTTATAATCACCACCCTAGAAAAAGAACCCTACTAGATTTTTCTCCCAAAACTGGCAGGATTTAATTTAGTGCAATTATTTAAATTTTATAGAGAAACACATATGTCAGGAAAATATGACATTATAAAACAAGAAAGGAGAAAAAAACAGGTCAACATTCTGTCAACTATTTATCTTTCACAATAAATAATTAAATTAAAACAGAAAATTAATTGCCTTTTTGAGCAAGTTTTCATTTTATACTTAATTGGATTTTTCATCAGACCATCTGGAATATATGGCTTCTGATCTAAATTAATCATACCTTGGTTCATAGCTCCAGTGTGTGTGTTCCATCACATGATTCTGACTACATCAAATCTTTTACTGTCCCCACCATTTCTCATACACACACACTTGACTCCCCCAAATACAATAAAATATAGGTGAGAACTATTTGACTCATGAATTTAGCAATGCCTCTTATGAGGAATCTTGACTCACCTTCAAATAATCTTTTATCAATGTGGCAACTGAAATACTAGATGTAATTTTATGTAGTCAACTTTCCACAAGAATTTTTCATTAATTCACACATTAGCCAATGGTCTGTACTTCAAAAGGGAAGACATATACTTCAGTTAAGAAATGAGAGAAGCCTTACAAGAATGATTTTGTGATCTTTCTCTTACCTCATCAGCCATAAAAGTTACCTTTCACCCCCATTCCCGCTCACTTTCAAGCCAAGAAAGAAAAGAACAGTGTCCAAAGATTTGATACTTAGTCCAAGAACCAATAAACAAGGAGGAAAAAAATGTCAGGAACGATGTTATTGTAAACATGCTGAATATCCTCCAGAATTGTCAAGTTTCTTCTATGAAACAAACAAATGCCTTATTACTTTGCTGACACAAATTTCAGCCAGTGCTTGAATTAATATTTGAACCGACTCTTTTATATTTCTCTTCCAATTTTTACATATTAAAACAAAAAGATTAAAATTCTGTTGATTTGGTATAAAGACCCTAAGTAAAGTTGCGCTATATTCCACATTACAAGTTTTCAGTCACCAAGTATGTAGATTTATCCAAAATAACTTTATAAAATACAGTTGGGTTACATTGGGACACAAACTGGCTTCCTCAGAAGTGATTGTGTTTATGGAAGTGGGAGAGGACGTCTATAAGACTAGTAAATCCCTCATCGTGGGAGATATGCATACATCCTCAGAGCTCCTCTTCTGACAGAGTCCAGTTCCTGAACACTGGTTATGATACTATGAGCAGATTCTGGGGAGCCATCGTTCAACGAAGACAGTGTGGCTAGGAAATCCCTGGAAGGACTCCCACCAACAAGACTTGTCAAAAGTTCTTCAAACAGTACTGGCAGAGGCCCTGAAATTTCTGGGACTTCTATAAAATCCCTCTCTGGGCTTGAAAAAATAATTTTGAATTTGGGCAGTCTAGAGCCTTAAAGAGCTAAGAGCTGATAGTACCTCTATCAGAGTAAACTGAAAAACAAACACACGGTGGGTCTCTAGGGCTCTCCGGCTGGTGGCTTCATGGGTACATAAGCCTGTCTTTCCACCAAGGAATCTGGCTTGGGATGCTTATTCATATTTGAATCAGGCCATGACAGCCCACTATTTAAATAATATTTGGTAAAGATCTTTTAGGTTAATTAGATCTTACATATACTTTTGCAAAAGCTACCTCTGGATCATTTCTAGTATTACTAGCATTCCAGGTATTGTTTATAACTATCAGCCTTGTAGATATTACACTAAATTAAAACAATAGTGATAGAAATTCCCACCTTACCAAAATAGCAATAACCCAATTTATTTCCTAGTTTATTTAATCAGATTCTCCTACCAACCATCTTCTATTCTATTTTTTTAAATCAATTAAAATAAAGGCAAGAGAAAAGCTCTAATTTTATATATTTCAACCATAGCTTGGATGTTATGTTTTCCCTTTTCCTATATACAAAAATAAAATTTGCTCACATCTGCACTTTTGGTTTAGAAAATACATCTGGCGATCTTCAGTGATAGTGAAAATAAGAATGCTAAGATACTAGAGAACCACACCTAAGCACCCTTTTTGAAAGCAGGCCTTCCGATGCAAATTTAGTCAAGGGATTAGGAAAATATAAGCTGCTTACATGCTAGCTTTCAGGCTCTAAGTTTGCTTATTCAATTCACAGAATCAGGGAATCACAGAATTTTAATGTTGAAAGAGACCATAGAAATTATCTAGTCCAACCTCCTCATTTTAAACATAAGAAAATTCAGATCATTCTTTTTATATGCACCTAGTCAAAATTAAAAGTATAATTTAATTTAACACTATTATCTATGCCTTTAAGATTCTAATAATAGCTGTTAATACAAATGAAAATCCATTTCAAAAGTTGTAGAAACTTCTATTCCATGTACCTTAATTTTACTTATATTTATGTATTTGTTGAGACAAGGTCTCGCTCTGTCACCCAGGCTGGAGTGCAGTGGCGCAATCTCCTCGGCTCGCTACAGCCTCCACGTCCTGGCTCAAGTAATCCTCCCACCTCAGCACCCCCCACCCCCACACTTCTCCCACTCCCTGAGTAACTGTGACTACAGGCACATGCCACGACACCTAGCTAAGTTTTGGCATTATGTAGAGACATGGTTTCACCACGTTACCCAGGCTGGTCTGAAACTCCTGAACTGAAGCTATCTTCCCACCTAGCTCTCCCAAAGTGCTGGGATTGCAGGCGTGAGCCACTGTGCCCGCCTCCCTGTGCCTTTATAATAAAGCTGCACCATGCTCTTTAGATAACGTCGGTACTATTGAACTCAAATTTGTCTTTAAGAATCTCTAACTCAGGCGAAGGAGAAATGACAGTGCCAAAATCAGACTGTAAGCAACTTAAAATGACAGGCTATACCTTAACTGACTTCATATCTCTAACAACTAGCAGAGTACCTATAAAAACCACAGTAGGTGATTTTTAATGTGTTAACTGGTTTAATGTATTGATTGGTTGAATGAAGGAAGGATTGCTCTGAATATTAGTGTAACAAAATAAACAGGAAGTGAAACTCGAAAATTCCTGCTGGGCTAGTTTATGGAGTTATTTAGTTAGCTCTGGGTGTTTATCAGTACTTGGATTCACAGTGGATTGTCATCACATGATTTTTATCTTATGCTCTTACCAGAATAGGTACCACCCTTACAGCTTTCTATTCTCAATGCTCTAAAAGTGTATTGGAAACAGTCCAAGAGCAGCATGACTGTAAGAAAACCTGCCATTAACTGAAGACATTTCTAACCTGCATAATCATTTACACACTCCTCCTTCCCTTTCCACTTTAATTTCGGCTTATTTTACCACAAAATCATACAGTCGTATAAACAAAATGCCACCGTTTGGAATCCAAACAAGCACAAAGACTTGCTCTATTCCAATGCACTTCTGGTCTTCCCTCAGTTTTCTCAGTTCATGCGGAGATATAGAAACTCAAACATCTTACCATCCAGATGATCCACATAACAATACACATCGTAAGTTTCCTGGGGAGAACGGAATCCATAGGTCCTGACTCCTGCCTTTCCCATCTTATCTCCATAACAGCCTACTCGGGGAGCCCGGATGGGATATCTGGGGAAATAAATGGCTAGTTAGTGGCACTTTCTTCTCACTCTCAAGTTAATAATGAAGCCTGTGGCCCCCAGACCTCTTACCTGACAGTCTGATCAGACAGCCAGCCTGCGTCACACTGCTCAAATCCATCTTCATAGGCGGCAAAGAGCTGCTCTGGAGTTGCTATGACTGCCCCAACGTCCAAACAAGCCTTCTGAGCAGCCTCAAAATTCAGTGTGTACCTGCTGGTTGCCGCCCTGTAGTGAAACACAACCCCTGCAAAGACAACAGCAAACAATTGCCAGCCTGTTCAAATCTCCCACTGCCCTGTGCAAAATTTCTCGTTGGAGCAATGTATCAACTTAGTTGGATACATAGTAATAATATCATAATAATTATTTACTTTTACTTTATACGGCATTATGCAAAATCATGTTGATTTGAGGGACCCCAAAAATGCCATTCATCTAGACATCCCGTTCTGCTCCACCAGAAAATTTCCTAGTGGATCTCCTAGATCAAGGAAGAGATTTAAGTCACTGAATCCCAATAGTTGTCCTGATTGTAGGCAGTATTCAGGCAATCATGGGAACACCAGATACCTAAAGGGAGTAGATTCTGCAGAAGACACAAAGACCTAAGGGGACCACAGATCAATTTCTACTTCAGGACTTTATCCAGGGTCAACCCAATATTTACGCATGAAACACTCACCTGTCTCATAAAAATATTCACTAACACTACTTCCTCCAAATATAAAACAATGAGATATTTACCTTCAGAGACAATGTACTAGAGTGGAAAAGACACTGGACTATTTATGAGTGAGAAGACTTGTTCCAATCCCTAATTTACTCCTTACTTTTATACAAGTCAGTTTCTGTGAGCTTTAATTTCCTGTCCCATAAGGTGGAACTAAAAATACGTATGTTACTTGATTAGTGTGAAGGTCAAATTAGGTAAAGGATTTTAAAATGTTGAGTAGACCACCATGTACCATTCAAATGTTTATCATATTCTTTACCTGACCAGCATAACGTAGGGTCTCTGCTATAACAGATAACATGTATCATTTTTATCCAAAGAAAGCCTGAAATAAATTCTCAAATTCTTCCTAGTAGAAGCTCCTGATACTTGCCTCAAATTCCATTTTGTTGCATTTTAGGGGTTGTATAAACTAGTGGTTTTGAACTGTGCTCCAGGGCTCAAGAAATTTTCAAAGGGATGAGGATAGAGCAAGCAAGGGGGTGGAGCTCTGGATCCTCTCTTGCCATGTCAACAAGAGTCTCTCCATTTTTAGCTGGAGTAAATATGATGACTCATTTCTGCAAGACATCACAGTGGATCAAACTAATGTGCTAGAGAAGTCACTGAAAAATAGAAATTGAGGCAACTGGGTCTTATGAATGAGATTTTATTAAGAGTCATCCCATTTAAGAACACTTTTTATTGTTGTTATTTGGAATAAACTGTGGTTTCCAAGATACGTGCCACTCTTCTTATCCCTAGTAATTTCCTGGGATTGACAACAGTTTATCTTCTGCAGCCTGACTTCTAGCTATAAGACTGTCTCCCATGTGTTTATCCTTAGATCGTGTCTGTCTTCCAGAGTTATATTACTGTAGTAATATAACTATAGGGGAAAAGACTACCCATCTCATAGATAAGTACCTCAGATCAGTGCCAACACAAAAAGACCTGCACAGGCACCAAGTAGATGCAATGACAACTAGCATTCATTTTCTCATTTCTGATATTTTATGACTCAAATAAGAGATTTTGCCAAAAAAAAAAAATCAAATGCCAATTTGTACCTTTATAGAACCTCTCTAAAATTGCCAGAAAATATATATGGTGCTATCTGGTGAAAATAAGAGATAGCTGAAAATGATCTCTAAGGCTTAAGCAAGAATTTGAATAGATTTAGATTAGTTTAATGTTGATCAAAGCTTCAAATAGTCTTCTCGGTAATTAAAAATCTTCCATGTGCACTGAAGATTGGCAGTAAAGGGGCACAAAGAGGCCTCCTCGACCAAGGCAGGGAACTTCAATCTGTATAAGTATCTGCAGTCGCTGGAATAATTTGAAGACCCCATGGAGCTAAGGAGATTAAGTGGAGGATTTTCATTGTTTCAGAGGGGCAAGGGGCAAATCCATTGCTAATTCTTTAATGATGAAAAATTGTAAGAAGTTGTTAAACTCCTTTGGGGATTTTAAAAAGTGATATATAAACAGAAGAGAGAGACAGAGAGAGAAATCACAGTAGTGAGGCTAACGAAAATAATGATAAGAAGGTTAGAAGAACCCAGGATACTTAGTGGATGCCTAGACAACATAAAAATAGATTTATAGAAGGAGGCAATGGAATTTGAATATAAAAGGGTATTCAGAAAGTTAATGTGTTGCATCTGAAATTCAAAGTATTTCCTTTTGGCTATACAAGAAAGACTTTTAATAAAACCCTTTGTATATATTTCTGAAAGGTAAATATTTTATAGGGAAATGGAGGATTGGAGGAAAATCTGTTCCATCATGTCTGGGTATTAGAATTTTGCTTAATAACTTGCCAAAATATTACGCTTCCAAGAGCTATGGCATTATGTGTGTACCCAATTAAAGCAATTTTTCTTTGCTTTGTCTCCTAACTTAAATTCAAATGACATATAAACCACCCCTGAAAAGAGGGTGAAACTAAAATGTCTCACTGCAATACTTAATGGATAACAACTAGGATATTAATCTTTAAAAATATACCAAATTTCTGTTTGATCAAATTCAAATATTTATTAAGTCTTGGCCTTTTTAAGACTCTGATATGTACCATGGTTTTTATTAAATACCTTATTTCTTCAATGTAAGTTAAGATAGAATTTCCTAAAAGCAAACTCAAATATTTTAATAATCATATTAAGAGAAAAAAAGGGGGAAAGGCTTTTCATGTATATATGTATATGTATGTGTGTATATGCATGCACATGTGCATACACACACGTAATAATTTTTAAAATGTAGATTCACCATCAGAGTCTTGAAAAAGAATCACTGATAAGACTCAACACTGAAGTAATGATTATTAAATTATGTGTCATGCCTTGAGGTATTTGTTATTTTCAGTATACAGTACTTTCCTTCATGGAATCAATGAAGTGGCTGCCAAAAATGCACCTGCCTTGACCTTTGAATGAGTACCAGTTCATTTTTGGTGAAAGACATGGACTATTGAATTGACGGGTGTTTTTCCGCTCATCCAAACCCCAAACAACAGTTACTTCTGAGTGCTATTTCTCAATGCTTCTGAACCAGGTGTCATGTTATACTATCTTCTTGCAGATAATAAAAGCCTTACCATCCACAGCCAGTGACACCGTGTCTTGTGTGTCTTCAATCCCGTACATGACATCACAGCGGTAGAGACCCGCATCACTTGCCAGCAGCTTGACCACGGCGAGGGAGGCATCGCCCACGGCCTCGGGATGTGTGGGCACAGACACTCTCCCTTTGTAGTCCTGACCGACCTTGATATTTCCATTTTGGGCCACAAGGACAGTAGTCTCTTTCAAATCTTTTCCATTTTTGTCCACTTCAATCTTAGACCATTTGATGCGGAGAAATTCACTGGTGTTGTAACTGGGTGGCAAAGTAGGCATCGTTGAAAAATGACAAGGTAGGCTGACTTTTCCAGAGAGGGAGCCCCTCACCGGTGGGCTTTTTCCCACTTTGACTAGAGGAAAGAGAAAATACCAAATTAAAATCTTAAAAAACCCAAACTTAATCTATTCAATATGTGAATGAATAAGCAGCCTTTATAATAGTTTGGTTACATCTTCAACATGTGAAATAATTAGAATGACTTTACATAAAGAGAATAGTATACAATTTCAATGATGTTTTACAACAACAGGGATTAATAATGCTCATTTCTATATAGAGAAATGTGGTATCATTCATTTTAAAATATTTTTAACTTAGTGTTTAACATGAACAAAATAAGCAATAAAAAAAGGCAAGCGTAACAGGTCAAGCAATTAAGGGCAAAGAAGGGCAGACTAGAATCCGTAGGGCAGGTTTAAAGGACTGGACCAACATTAGGAAGAGCAGCTGAAAGATGAAAATTATGTCTACAGGTCAAAAGACAAAAAATGTTTGTTACAATAAATGCCACATTACCTTAGAGGAAATGAAAACAAAATTCAAAGATGAAGTGAAAATAAAAAAGTGCTTCATAGGACTGGAACCAGGGAAAGTCTAACATTTGAAGGATGCTCTTTGGTCCTGTGTTGGAACCAAAGGCTTTCATAATTATAACAAATCCAGCTACCGTCACTTTGTAGTGAGACATTACCTTCAATTATATAATGGGTAAAGGTTGGTTTCTGTTCACCTAACCGTCCTAAAATATTTATCTGCAGAATGTCCTTCTGTTTAAACTCTTAAACTTTTAATGATAAAGAATATATTGACTACAGTTTAACACCATTACATGCAAAATAAATGTTCTTTCACTCTTAGAGGAATCCATCCCTTTCTCTCCCACTCTCCTCTCTATCTTCCAGCCTCTATTAATTAGGCTAGACAATATGTTAGTAATAATGGAAGTTGTTGATAATGCACAAACAATGCTCACTTCATGAAAATATGGTCAACAAGTTAATAGTAGCCTCTAGGTGAAATGAAATAATGATTGTTTAACCAACGAAATGATGTATATCTAACACTCTGCTAGGGGTCAAACATATTGGAAACACACATCTCAACATGGGCATGCATTGGAAATGATATCACTCTCAATGTAAACACTGTGGATTCTCAATGTAAACACAGTTGGAGAAAAGCATTTTGAAAATTGCAAGAAGATACTATGGAGATATTATATCCTTTAAGAAAAAAATACTCTTTCTTGCTGAAGATTAAAATTTTAACCTAAAAAAAGATTGGCCTATAAATTTTTTCATGTGATGCAAATAAATCCAAAATAATTAATATAGTATCATATTTAACGTACTTACAATATAAATCACTAATTTATTTCAAATATACAATAACCATTGCTGTCGTGCATTTGTTTATTATTTTATTAATCTACATGCAGCTTATCCAAGGCACTTAATGAAATTAAATAAAAACAAAGTGAACTGTGCTATTAACTATACTAAATTATCCTTTGAAATATTGCTAAGACCATTATCATTTTGGAATAAAATTGCAAGGAAATAATTCCACTTTTAATGGCCTCCTTGGCTTACAAAGTAACTTAGCTCAGCCTTAAAGTAAAACTGGTCCAATTCCCTACTAAGGATTCTGCACTGAGAGGAAGGATAAGCTCCCAGATGGCTGGTGAGAGACCTGAGTCAGAACACATGTCTCCTGACACCTAATCAAGGAATCTTTTAGCTCTGGTGTGCTTCCTCTGCCCCTAAATTAAGCAAAAGAAGTGTTCATTTCAGTTCCTTTTCAAAGTCTAGGTGCATCCTATTTCTATAAGTATTTAATTACTATCTGAACTGAAATATTTTAGTAATTTCATGATCTTTTTAATAAATCCATAAGGTTCACAGAAGACTCTCTGAAAGCACCTTCTACCTATTTCACATTCCTTTAATTTGGACCTAATTAGGGAGATGATGATAACACAAAGATATTGTTCTGAGAAGAGAAAGGGTGAGAATTTTGTGATCTAAAAATCTCCAAATTTATATTCATCATATGTTCTAGAAAATCTCATCTTTCTTCCTGAAGAATTATTTAGATGACTAACTTTGCCACAAATAAAGTACTATTTTTAAATGCAAAAATAAACAGCTTCATCATCAACTTCAATTCTGGTATGAATTTTGAAACTCTTCATCATGTCTTTTAAAATTAGTTTAAAATATATGTCTTCCAATTCTTCAATATTTCTTACTAAATTATATTTCTCTTCACAATTTTAAGTATATAGGGACAGACATGAGATTCAACCCAATGTACCCAATAGGGAGGTTTCTGAAACATACAGCTTTGCTAAACAGCTGCGCTGTAAAGAAAAGGTATGTTGGAACAAAATAATATTAAAAAGCAATTTCCCAAGGGCTGTTTATTGTTCTAGATGTTTATATATATAAGAAAATTAAAAGCTTTGGTTGGATATAAATAATATATTCATGTGAATACAAACTTAACAAGATTAACAAAAAGCTGTGTGGTCAAATCTTTTGTGTATTAAATCTTCGGTCTTAATGCACTGGGTCACAAAAACGAAATTCACTAAATCTAAATATTTTAAGAAAGAAATTCAGTAGTTCAGAGTATAATGTTTATAGGGTATGCATGTTTAAAAGAAATCTGCTACCTACAGGAATTTGTCTGAAATGCTGACAATTCAAGTAATAAAAATGAATCCTAACAAAACATTGGCTGTCACCAGATGGTTTGTGGTCCAAATGAGTACAGTAAGGGAGAAATCACTAAATAATGAATAACCAATTACCCCTCATTCTCTGTCAGCAGATTCCTTAGAGTAAAGATGATGTAAATTCCATCTGCACAATTTGAGCAAACACACACACACAGACCTTGGCCAAATAAATGTCAAATTGAGAATATGGGAATTTATCACTCTTTCAAGTGACAAATATCACTATCTAGTTCATTCACTTATCCAGGACTGTGCATGACTCCTTTTCCTACTATAAGGGGAACATCAAAATAACTAGGCCAATGGTAGATAATCAACGATTAGGACAGTGTATAAGATAATATAATGTCTATTGTTAAAGGAAGTAGTTCTTCCTGGGTTAAAATAAAGCCCATAACAATAGACAAGGTGTTCATTTATGTTAGTCGTTGACCTCATCAGTGACTGGGAATAAACAGAAAAAAACTTTTTTTTTTTTTTTGAGACGGAGTCTTGCTCTGTCGCCCAGGCTGGAGTGCAGTGGCGTAATCTCGGCTCACTGCAAGCTCCGCCTCCCGGGTTCACGCCATTCTCCTGCCTCAGCCTCTCTGAGTAGCTGGGACTACAGGCGCCCGCCACCACGCCCAGCTAAATTTTTTTGTATTTTTAGTAGAGACGGGGTTTCACTGTGGTCTCGATCTCCTGACCTCCTGATCCGCCCACCTCGGCCTCCCAAAGTGCTGGGATTAGAAGCGTGAGCCACCGCGCCTGGCCAACAGAAAAAAACTTAAGATGAAAGTACTTGTCTTGACTCAACAACAAGTTACTACTGTGTTTTCCACTATAAACCCAGAAAATCTGTTTTATATGGATCGTATATTTGCAACTTTCACCTCTGATATAAAAAAATTCTCTGAAATTAGCCCCAAACTAATGACATCTAATAATAGTGATCATGGATTTACAAAGAATAGGCAAAGACATGCAGAAATTATTCAATGTTGTTGGCTATCAAAATTATTGTCATAAATACTGTAAAGGAGCTACAACGCAAGTTGTTTTTCGTTGCATGAGTTCTTTCTTTAAGTGGAAAGTCTAAATTTCAGCTGAGGGATGGTCGCCTACTACTTTCCCTGTAAATTCCCTTCCAATACTGCCCATTCAAATACCACTCCCCTTTTCATATCCCTTTCTCCATCTTCACTGGTTGCTGTTGTCCTTTCCTCTCTGTGACCTTCACCTTCACCTCCCAAAAACTTTGAGGAAGACAACTCCTAGGCTTCACCATCTGATTAGCATGTCTTCATGATCCAATTGGTGGAGCCTAGACTCTAAAAACCATCCAGGTGGTCCACTGTGGCACTTATTTATTTATTCACTCATTTAGTCAGCACACAAAATGACTAAGTGCTGTCAGTGTGTCAGGCACTTTGCTAGAAGATGAAAGGCCTTTTTGCAGCTTACAGTAGCCTACTTGGGAAGAAAAACAATAACTTATCCCAAGAGCATGGAAGATGTTATTATATCTGTAACAGCACCGGGGACAAAGGGAACATGGAGGAGGAATTTATTTATTTATTTATTTACTAGTTATTGAGATAGGATCTCACTTTGACATCCAGGCTGGAGTGCAGTGGTGCAATCATGACTCACTGCAGCCTCGACCTCCTGTGATCAACAATTCTCCTGCCTCAGCCTTCCCAGTAGCTGGAACTACAGGCCCAAGCCATCATGCTCAGCTAATTTTTTAAAAATTTTGTAGAGCTGGGGTCTCACTGTGTTGCCCAGACTGGTCTTGAACTACTGGGCTCAATCACTCCTCCAACCTTGGCCTCCCAAAGTGCTGGGATTACAGGTGTGATCCACTGCACCCAGCCAAGCAGGAGCTTTTAAATTGGTTAGAAAGGAGAATCCGGAGGTGAAAAGGGGAAAGAGAGCCATCCCAGGAGTCAATTTATCCTTGACTCCTCTCATGTCCTCACTACACACCCCAACTAATCCATCAGTGGGTCTGACTCCTCCATCTCCACATATCCAATTCACTTCTCTTCATCTCTACTGCTACCTGATCTAAACTACCCCCTGCCCCATTTCATGCACAGGCTACTACAATAACCTCCTAAATGATATCTCTGCTGCTACTCTTGCTCTCCTACAATCAAATCTGCATAGATTATCAAAAACTGAATTTTCAAAACATTCATCAACTCATTTCTTTCTTTGCTGAAACCCTTCACTGCTTCCACTGCACTTGGAATAAAATCTAGACTTTTTGTTTTTTTTTTTTTGACATGGAGTTTAGCTCTTGTTGCCCAGGCTAGAGTGCAATGATGCGATCTTGGCTCACCACAACCTCCACCTCCCGGGCTCAAACAATTCTCCTGTCTCAGCCTCCTGAGTAGAAAATCTACACATTTTAAAGCTTACAATGTTCCATGTAGATAAGAAGTATAACATGGTGGTAAAGAGCACACACTCCCATGAATTGGTTCATCTCCAAGCTTTGCTTCTTACTGGGATGGGCCTTCGAGCAAGCTGCTTAGCCTCTCTTGGTACCACAGTTTCCTCAATAGAATACATGGGTAATGGATGTTTCAGTGAGTTAGTGTTAAGCACTTAAAACAGTTCCTGGATCATAGAGGTTCTATTCAAGTTTTGGATGTTATTATTATTTAGATGAGCTGGTTTCTGCTAATCTCTCTGTTCACGATTCCTACTTTCCCCTTGATCACTGCTCTCCAACTATAGTGACCTTTCTGCTATTCAAACACATGATGTTTCTTCCTAACTTACAGACAGGTCTTGGTTGGCTGGTTCCTCATCATCATTCTCATCTCACTTTAAATGTCACTTTCTCAAGGAGGTCTTATCAACTTCCCCCAACTCAGGCCACTCTCTATGATGTCACTCTGTTTTATGTTCATCAATTTGAAAGTACCTGGATTGTTTGTTTACTTGTTTATTGCTGGTCTCCCATAACTAGAGAAGTAAGTTTAATGAAAGATAGGCCAGTTATGAGTCATCCATGGGTATATTCTCGGACACCCAGAATAACATCTGGCACAAAGAAGGTATTCAAAAAATATCATCAATGGGTGAACAGATGAATGGGTGAGTGGGAAAAATGGATGGATGGATGGATGGATGGATGAATACATGGATAGATGTTGATAAGCAAACAGATGGAAAGATTTTGGACAGATGAATGGATGGCTGGAGGTATGGATGGATGAATACATAGATGATGGATGGATGGATGGGTAATGAATAGATGGGTGACTTAAACTTTAGCAAAAGGAATTCATCTGGAAAATCATAAAAGGTGAGTTTGATGCATAAGTGTGAGGAAGAAATGGAATCTGAGTCTGGAGAGGTACACTAGACAGAAGCAGATGAGTGAAACTCTTGGATAGTATCTTTCTTCAAATTCCTGGAATATATTAAATAATAAATTTGGAATTATAGAACCCTCATTGGAAGAATATAAAATTTCAAATTAAAAAACTAGGGCATATGCATATCCAACTGCTTTTTTAAAAAAGAAAAGGAACTAAGGGCAAAAACATGGCTGTCAGCTTTCTCTTTATCTTCTCAATTCTTTTCAAATTCTAGTCCACTGGGTGTTTAATAGTGTTTCTTTTTTTGCATAGGAAAGTTTTTGAGAAATAGTGTTAGAATTTTAAAATATGCCCAATACCATATATGAGCTTTTTTGCAAAGCCTGAAAGTAATCAGGGAAGTTACTGAAAGCTCACTTGCATCTTTAGCATCCTACTTATTATTTTATTTTGACTTATTTATTTAAAACTAATGTTTTTAGTCCAATAATATTTTAACTGATAGTTTTCAGCACTTAATAGATTTTAAAAATCAATCTTTTATTCCAGTGATTCCACATTGCCATTTCATCCTCCAGCACTTACATTTTTATTTCAGTTAACAACAAAGAAATTGTTAGCACACTCACCTTTATGTAGCGCATGGGTTACTATAAAGGTTGAACACATCCATAAGATGCTCTTTATATTTATGAACATCTTGGCCTAGAAATGAAGAAAAACACAAAGTAAATCACAAGCATTCAGGTTTAAAGTGGGCCATAAATCACATGCTTTTTGTGCATTGTATGTAATAAAGGTAGTATTAAGCATTAAGTAATAAGAGTAGAAGAAGTAGCTCCTCTTGGATTGTAAAAACAGGAGGAAACTTGTAATAGCAGAAGCTATCTCAGTGCTTTAATTATTAGTTTGAATCTCATCCAATGCAGCCATTACCAAAATCATTCCAGAATACAGTTTGGGAACACATAACAATGTGGATGTGCGTGACAACCACAAGTGAGTAGGCTGTAGGAAGAACAATAGAGACCACAGCTCAAGTAACCAGTGGCTAGGAGCTGGCACAAAGAGAAGTGGGTGACCACAAAGTCTATTTAGAAACGGAAAGCTGATCATAAATGGAGCAAGAGAAGATGGGGAGCAATAGAGAAAGATGTTGAAAGAAAGACATCTTCATCAAGTGTAAGGTGAGAGGGAACCAATTGGTGGTTCATGCACATAATACCAAAACAGAGAATACGGACTTCGGCAGGCTTTTCAAAGCACAGACTCCATGTAGTTTCTAGCTGGCTAAACAAACAAAATAAATGTATTATAAGGAGGTGTTAATTACAAAAGTAACCAGTTCTTGCCATGAATTTTAAAGCAGTACCAACAGTTCTAAAGTCTCAAGAGTAAAGAATGAAAGAAAATACCCTGTACTGAGTCAAGAAACTGCCCTGGCTTTGCCATTTAATTTATTGCATGACTTTGGAAAAGACATTTAACAATCTGGGTCTCAGAATGTTCCCTTCCAGCTCAAATTTCAAGGCAGCTATAATTATGAGGAGGATAAGTACCTGTGTTGGGGAACCATCTAGAAATCAAAGTTCCAACTTCAAAAGAATGGCAAAAGATTATTTGGTTTTCACAGTTGTGCCCTCCTCGGTAGCATTTAGAACTATTCTATAATAGCCACGTGTTTCTCCTTTCTAACACGACTCTGGTTCCATTCTAGTGCCTACCCTCAGCCATATACTTTGGAGGATCCTGGGACAAACCCTAGCCCAAGGGATGATCCTGATATCCTAAGTCAATTATAGAGGTCCCATTCCCTTTTCCAATGATTGGATTTGGAACAGTATATAATATAGTTTTGGCCAGTGAGATGTGAGGGGATCTCTTCCTCCAGTGAAGGGTCCCTGGGAAAGAGAGATTCATCCTGAGAAGAGAACAAAGGAAGAGGTGGTCAGTTTTCTTCCCTGGACATTATCATGCTGGAATCTTTCTGCTGGAACTGTTGTAGGGATTTTGCATCCGTGAGTAAGGGAGATACCTCTGGAAATGAAGCTGAGAAAGAATCAGCAAAGGCAAGGCGTAAGTCCTTAAGGATTAGACCTAGAGTGGACCATGCCTTTGAACTTCATTTTATATGAGATTATAAATGTCATTATTGTTTAAACCCAACAAAATCGTGACTTTTTGTTCTTTACAGCTGAAAGCATCCTAACTGGTATATGTTTTTCAGCTGGGACCCTGAATAACTTCCTTGGAAAATAAATTCTATATTATTTAGCAAACCTAGATTGAAAACA
Organism: Nomascus leucogenys; assembly: GCF_006542625.1. Lineage (NCBI taxonomy): Eukaryota > Metazoa > Chordata > Mammalia > Primates > Hylobatidae > Nomascus > Nomascus leucogenys. The sequence continues at coordinate 92,304,296 of NC_044382.1, read as the reverse complement.
AGCAAATGCTGAAATTAGTCATAAATTACAAAACTGATCTTGAACATAAATAGGGCTTGGATTTGTACAGCATTTAATTAATTAAGAACTTTTTTCTTAATTTTTTTGCATTTTATTTCTTTATATATTTTGAAATAAGAATTAGACCTTTTCAAAACAAAATTTTAAAATTCTATAATTCTAGATACTTTCTGAAGAACATTTTTTAAGCTAATACATTATACATCTTATATTTTCCATCTATAGACCAACTGATAATTCACAATGAAAAACATATGGTTGATAATCCTAAATTAACCCTGATAATTCAGTTTGTTATTTATCCTATAATCACTAGAATCTGCTAATAGACTTTGTTAAACACTAACTGGGAAATGCCATAATGTTTCTACGTTTCTGGATTTCTTATAAGACAGCATAGCAAGCAGGAAGTATACACCACATCTCCATGCTATTACAAAATTTTAAGGAAAAATAAAGGTATCAATTGCACAAAGTAAAAGATTGTATCTTATGATAAAAAAGGTGTTAAAGAAAATGCATTCCATGAGTATTAGCTGAATCCAAATAAGAAACCTTTCTTTATGGCGTGAACCCGGGAGGTGGAGGTTGCACTGAGCTGAGATTGCGCCTGGGCGACAGAGTGAGACTCCGTCTCAAAAAAAAAAAAAAAAAAAATTAAAGATCTTTCTTTAATTATACTTATAAATAATAATTTCCTACTTCCCTTCAGGAAAATTTGTTCTCTATTTTTTATTTTTCTTTTTTTCCAGGAAATCTTTATAAGCCTAATTTTAAAAGTCTGGGCTCCACTGTCAACTAGCCCAGAATGCAAGTTCTGCATTCTCTACTTGTATTCTGTGACTTTGGGTAAAATACTATATCTCTCTAAACCTCATTTTCTGTAGCTACTTAGTTGTGAAAATTTGTACTTACTGAAGTGATCATAGGAATTGATAAAATAATGTATATAAAATAAGCCTCAGAGATATACAATATATCAGTACTCAATATTTATTATTAAAATTACTAATTCAGACTTTCTGCAGATGTTCTAACATAGTTTCATATCACTAAGAGTAAAAAGAATAGTATTTGGGGCTCTTACATTTGAAAATTATAACCTAGGTTACCACTATAGTAGCAATATACACTTTATGCTTGGAATAAATCGTCCTATAACTTATTGCGATATACTTCAAATTGTTATCTGTAAACATGTCTAATCTCATCTGTAGAACAGTAGGCTTCTGGAAGGCAGAGCTAGTACTTTATTCAACTTAATAATTCCCACAGTATTTCTTCAGTGCCAGGTTCAGAGTAGATCCTTGAGAAATGTTTGTAGATCAAATACATGATCAACGCCTCTATTTCTTATGCAGAAACACCTTTGAAACTCAGTGCCAACAATTCCTTAACACCTGAAATACTTTTGAACACTTTTGAATCAGTCCACTTGAAGATTTACCATGACCCAATAATATGATGTTTGTCAATATCTAGAGAGTCAAATCTCATTTAAAAAAGCCAAAGGTGTGACCCAGGAGAGGATCTTCTGCATTTGAGTTTCCTACTCAATTTAAACACTAAAAATCGAACTTTTTGTGCCACACTCAATCCTTATAAAAGTGTCTTTTGTTGGGGAGAGGAGAATGGTCCTCCATCGATATAGGTATAACAAGTATACACGTCACTTTCCCTAAGATTACCCCTAAGACTAGGTAAGAATACAAGGAGATCAGACATGCTCTAAATACATTTGAATAAGTTGCATAAATATGTTTGAATAAGTTACTCAATTTAAAAATTAGACTGTTTACACTAAATATCAGATCTCTAACTTCTTTCAAAAAATCAGAAGTCTATATTTCAGCTGGCTGATCATGAGCATTAACCAAGCAGCAGTCTCTCCCCTTGAGTCTCTGTGCTCAAGGCCATTACTGCCCCCACTTAGTCTCTTACGCATTTCCACTCCATGCCTCGCCCCTGTAGTCACCTAAGTTTGCAACTCTTGAATTAAAAGATGATCATTTATTTCTACAGTAAATATATCAGAGGGCTTTATTGACTTTAGCTGCCTCAGAACTACATTTCCCTTCCCTCTTCCTTGGAGTCCAAGGCATTCATTCCACTTCTCTAATTTTCTCAAGGCTATGTCCCTATCCTTGGTCATTAAGTTACATCTTTTGTCTCCTATGTTTGATCTTATTAAATGGAAAGCTTTCAGAAGCCTCTTTCTTTGTTTTTAGCACCACTCCAAATCCCTATTTCCATTCTTCCACTTTTCCATGTCTCTCTTATAAGCACCGTCTACTAGTGATAACAAGTCTGTCTGTATGGAAAGACCTGAGAGATATGAGAGGGAATGCCTATATTTAGCTTTCTACTCCAGTGAAGTCATTGAGAAGGGAAGAAAGTCATTGAACAATCCAGGTACAGGGTACTGAGACTGTTTAATTGCCTGGGAGACATAAAAGACAAGGTCAATAGAACTCCTATCCATGAGAAATGTCTGCAGGGAGGATAAGGGACACACCAGGGATGGGCAGCCTCAGAAAGCCAAGATTCTATTAAATAGATATTTAGTATTCTCCCTTGATTTTGGGGAAGCTCAGCTGACAAGGGGTGACTTAAGGACACAGACACAGTGGTTTTTTCCACCATTCTGCTAATTAGTTACCCTAGACAACCAACTTTCTAGGATACTTCAGCTACAAAGTGGATGTAATGAGCATCGCATACCATATTGCTCATTGGTTCTTTCTCACAGAAAGAACCATTGTACTGCAGAGAGAAATCACATGATTTAGGTGTGAAATTTCATGAATTTACTTCATACAAGTAATAGCATCATGTGAATTCCTGAACCTGGACTTGGCTAAGTTTTTTCACATTGTCGCCCCTTAGCACTCCTCTGTTGTCTGCCTGGTGAACTCCTTTCTCATTACTCTACCTAAGACATACTATACTCTATTCCCTTTCCCATGCTCTATTTTCATCCTAGCACGTATCACCATTTTGCATATGTGATTGGGAATTGCCTTTCTCTACCTACCATAGTAAAAGTTCCAACAGAGCAGTCTTTGATGTTTTGTTCACTCCTGTATCCACAATGCCTAGAACACTCAGTAAATATTTGTTAAAAGAATGAATATACACCCATTTTACATAATTAAATGTATACTATATACACAGTTTTGTCTATCAATTTTTTCACTTAAAATACAATATATTTTGGAGAATGTTCCAAATCAGCAAATACAATTTTTCCATGTTATTTTTGACAGCTGCATAGTTTTCCATTAGGTGGATACAGCAACTTTTATTTAAATAGTTCCCTATGATGAGCCTTTACACTGTTTCCAGATATTTGCTCTTAGAAGCAATGCTGCAAAGAACATCCTTGTCCATTTGTCTTGGGTGACACTGGTACCAATATCCATCCATATAAAAATGTCGAGAAGTGGAATTGCTGGATCAAAGAGTATATACATCTTTTAAAAACTTTTGATAAAGAATCAAAAAAATGTGATTGCCAAATTATTTTTTAAAGTAGAGGAACCTATTTACTTTCATACAATAGTATATGAGAGACCCAGTTTCTCCACAACCTGGCCAACACAAACTTGCATCAAACTTTTTTATTTCATTTTTGCCAGGCACAGTGGCTCACACCTGTAATCCCAGCACTTTGGGAGGCTGAGGTGGGTGAATCACTTGAGGTCGGGAGTTCGAGATCAACTGCCATGGCCAACATGGTGAAACCCCACTCTACTAAAAACACGAAAATTAGCCAAGCATGGTGGTGGGTGCCCGTAATCCCAGCTACTAGGGAGGCTGACACAGGAGAATCGCTTGAACCTGGAAGGCAGAGGTTGCAGTGAGCTGAGATTGTGCCACGGCACTCCAAACTGAGTAACAGACTGAGATTTCAACTCAAAGAAAAAAAAGAAAAAAAATTTTTTTTTTGTTACTCCTCTGATTGGTGAAAAAATGGTGTTTTAATTACTATTTATTTAATTACAGATGAGGCTGAGCGATTTTTTATATAATTTTAAAACTCTATGTCTCTTTCTGCCACTACCTGTACATAATTTTTGCTCATATTTTGATAGATGTGGACTTTTCAAAGTTATTTATAAAAGTCCATGGAATATCAAGAGTTATTAGCTTTTTGTCTCTCAAATGTTGTAGATGTTTTCCAAATGTGTTATTTGCTTTTGTGTAATTTTTACTTAGTCAGACCTATCAATATTTCCTAGAATGGCACTGGTTTTTATGTTTTGCTTAGAACAGGTTTCTCTATTCCTAACTTATCTTTTTAATCCCATGATTTTCTTTTATCATTTTTTAAAAAGTTATTCCCTACATTTCATATTTGATTCATCTTACATTTCTTTTAGGATGAGAAATCAGGTAGAGACTGATTCTTATTTTGTGTGGACCCATCAACTGTCCTGAAAGCATTTATTGAATAATTCTTCTTTTCCACTGAATGTCCAACTTCATTTGAGTCAATTTCTGTAATCTGTCTTCTGATTAATGAAACTAAACAATTTTTAAAACAATATGCCCCTCTCTGATTTATTTTATAGATTTAGTAGAAACTACATGGCTTGGATAACGCAGTTATTATTAAAATTATAGAATTAGATCAATATGAATCCCACAGACATATTATCATCCCTTTTTTGTATAGTTTTTCAAAGTACTTACTTTTTTGATCTTTATAACTGCATATTCATTTAATAGATTATGACACTAAAGGTCCAAAAGTAGTATCTTTGCTTGGTTTTCTCAGCTAGTGAGTCCAACTCAAACTTTCTGATTCCAAGTCTAGTGCTCATTCCACTATACCTCAAGTGATATCAAATCAATAATTTAATAATAAAAAGATTATAATTTATCAAATGTTTATTGTAAAATATGTAATCTCATTTTATAGACATAAACTCCTCTTAAAATCCTTAGAAGAATGAGGTAGGATGTATATAGATGTGGAAAGTATATACATTTGTATCATTTTATAGATGGTAAATCTACCCAGAGGTGTGTTTCAGGAAACAGAACTGACACATTAAACAAAGATTCTTTGTACTGACCTCTGAAATACAACCACCTCTAACACATTCAATGGTAAGAACTTAGCAGTGTTTAAAAACCCTGTATACACACCCCCCCCCACCACACACACACACACACAGACTTTATATATATATATATGTAATTTACCAAGTCTAGGCTACAAGAGGAAACTGGCAAAAATTCACTAATTGAAATGGAGCTTGGCCAAGACATTCATCTCTAATCCCCCCTTTTTCTGATTCCAAAGCAGGGAGAGTGCATGCTTTGTGTTTTCTGGTAAAATACAGACCTATGTAACAATCAGCATATTTTCTCAGACCAGAGCAAGTAACTCCCAACAATGAGTGTTTGTCAGTCCTAACTGGTTTCTCTTTGTGGGTGGTGAAAAAATACCTTACTACAGTCATTAATTCTTTCCCTCAAAAGAACCGTGTGTCTTGAGAAGTTCTGCTCCATCACAGGGCAATATCCCATTTTAAATACAGTGTTTACTGATGTTTGTCCATGAATGACGTCAACAAAAGTGTTTAAATCTCACCAGGAAAGGAGGGCTTAGTTGCCAGACTTTGGGAGACAGAGTTAGTTGATCTTTGCGCTCTCAAAGGCTCTGTTACTCAATTAAGTGACCAATCATTAACTCCAAAGTATTTAAGCCTAATAATACAACAAAAGAGAGAACAATGGGTAGTATCTTTAACATTAATCATCGTCACCTTTGGTTTAGCTGTTTAGGTCCTTTCCAAGCAGAATTTACAAGTGTATAGATACAGGTATTCTGGAATATCAAAGGCATCTCCCTCCAGTTTGCAAACACAGGGAAAAAGAAGAAACTTACATCTGTAAACCTATGTAAATCTAGGGGGATTCCTTTCAAACCTCGTTTTTTGAAAGCAGGAAATACAATTTAAAACCAACTCTGTTTTTATCTACCAAAAGAAACAAAACTTTGAATTCTGACATAAATCCTAAATGATTGTCTTGAATCTCATCCCGCTTCCTACCTAATCTTCTCACAAGAAGATTAAGGACTGTGGACTTGGTGCTGGAGGAAGTAATTGCTTAATCACATTGGAATCCATTGGAACCATTTACAATATTAGAGCGGGCAGACAATACAATTCTAACATATTTCTTTCTTTACTCAGAGCTGAGAACCAGAAGTCAGACTCTTGGAGACCTTCTCCCTGATGTACTGCTCTTAACATTTAGAAGTTACAAACTGGGAACCGCTTCTATCTCAGAACACTAATTGTTGCTTCCATTGGTACCTTCCTATTTTTATATTACATTCACAACATCCTATTTTAGGACTTTATGTGAATATTTTCAGGATGGGTTTGGCAAAATTGTCAAGAAGTACTTAAAACAATTAGGTCACAGCTTTCAGCAGACAAAAAGAAAAAGACGTGGCTGTTAGCTACAGAATCTGAGGTGATGGAAGAGATCTTTAAAATCCAGTTCTTCCAATATACAGCAAAATGGGAGGACTTAAAATGCAGCTTTAAGTAGCACCGTCTCGTCTGCACCAAGCTTCTCCAGGTCTCCAGCTCAGTCACTCCCTAAATAGGTGCTGAGCTTCCAGTCCCGGCCAGGTCCCCGCTAAGGTTCCTCATTGACGCATAGGAACCTCAGTTACACTCGCAGCCCTTCCATGTTTGCCCCCATGAAATTCTATTAGTCTTGTCGAATGGCAATATTTACCATTCCAGGCGAACTCTTTATGACAGTCTGGAACGAAATGAATCTGTTAATTGACTAAAAATGGTCTTTAGAGTGACCCGGATGTATTTAAAAAGTCAACAAATGAAACACAGTATAAAGTCGTCTCATTTTTCTGACAAAAAGTTTGCTTGGAGTAAATTTTAACCTCTCCCCTGCCTCAAAACAAAAGCACTATGCCCATCCTACCACTCCCAAGAAGCAAGCAAAAAATAAAAATTAAAAAAAAAAAACTTAAATAGCCTTTTAATAAGAGTGGTCAGCGCAATCTGGATGGAACTCGGGTCAGCTCCAGACGCAGCCGGCCCCGAATCCTGGGGGCGAGGCCACTCGGCTCTCTAGGCTAAGCCGGGCCCCGCCTTCCCCGCCCCGCCCCCATTGGCCTCGGTGGGTGGGGGCCTTGGCTGCGCCGTCCGCCTGTGCGGCTGTACTGCTGTCTCCGAGCCCAGGAAGTCACACCCGTCTCGGGCTGGGAGCCGAAGCTCCAACCCACGTGGCGGCTGGCGAACCCAGCCGCTGCGGGGAGCGCCCGTTGCGGGTCCTCCCTTGGCGCGAGCTGAGCGAGTGGGGGCGGCCCCCAGACCCAGCCCCTTTGGGCGGGGCTGGACCACCTCCGCTCTTCTAGTTCTTTCCCACCCTTCCATCCCGGCACGCCTCTGCAGTCACATTTGTTGCCGCTGGGAAAGGAAAAAGCATCCTAAAACGAGTCTCGAAATTCAGACCCAAACCCCGAAACGAACCCTTCCGGTCCGTTCCTGGCTGTTTGAATGCCATCTGCCCCATCTCCGTTCCTTTCTTCTTTCCCTCCCCTCCACGGTCCTCTTTCCTTCTACTTCCCTTCCTTCCCTTTCTTTTTTCCTCCCGCTGCCCGCCTTCCCTCCACTTTCCCGTCCGACGCGCGCCCTGAAGTTGAGGAAGTTTAAGTTTTGTATTAGGAGCCCTTCTTTTGCAATATCCTGGGGCGGGGCCCTAGCGTTGGGTTCAAGTGGTCATGGGTTTTGAGAGCACTGTATGTGTATTATCTTTCTTAAAGATGCCGAGCGTGGCGCGTGGAGACCTCCGAAACCTGGCTCCACCCCGACCATGTGCGTTCGTCCACTAAGCGGCGAACTGGACCCAGGGCGCCGCGTGCGTTCCAGCCGACTCGCGAGAAGGCATCTCTGCACTTTGCACAGCCCAAGACCTTTTTTCAGGGTCCACCAAACCCCTAGATGTACGCCGCAGATTGTGGAGTGCAAAATGAATGACTTAAGGGAAAACTAGGGCCTTCCATCCTTGAACACAAGGTTGTGAAAACTGCTCGCTTGGTCTGAGGGGGGGCTTGTTTTTCTCCACCCGTGCGGGACTTCTCCATCAGGGGGCGCCCAAACCCGCCGCAAAACTCCCAATTCCTAGACATCTAGGTTCTGCAAGTCCTGTGAGCTGAACTGGGGGCAGATCCGAAGTAGCGCACCGCCTCCCTCGCTCCTCCCTCCCTGCTGCCTTGGAGGACGGAGAAGGCAGGGATTTCACACTAGCCATTCATTTGTCAGCTGTGGGGGAGGGGACGCAGAAGCTAGAGAGACAGAACAGAGGCTGGGAGAGGGGAAGGGAAGCAGAGAAGATGGAGACAGAGGGAGACACAAAGATGAGGAACGCGACCCAGAGAGACTGCCGCGGGTGTGCGCGCGGCAGGACAACTCTCCAGGCGCCGTGTAGATTTCTCTCCCTTCCCGCAGCATCTCCCAGGGACATGCAGGACTTGCCGAGACGCAGTTGGATTGGAGAGCAAATAGTTTAGGCTATGACACTATTTTTCTACCCCGCTCTCCGCTGCCTAACACCCAGACCGCTCCACGCCCAGTGACACAGTCCGCGAGCCAGAACAACCCGGATGCCCTAGGTCTGCATGCACCAGGGATGTCGCCCTACAGCGCCCACGCCTCTGCAGGACGGTGGGGCGCTCCAGCCGAGGACGTCCCCCGGGGCTCCCGGCACACGCGCGCGCCGCTGCCGCTAGACCTGCCAGTAAAGTTGCTCAACTAGAGCGGAGAACTAGGAGAGGGTGGGAGATATGTAAGGAAACGGAGGACTCCTGTAGTCTGGGCGAGAGGACTGGACCCAGAGGCCCCTGATTCGGGTCCCCGCGCCACCTTTGTCTGCAGTGCGCTCTGGGTGCCGGTTTGCTTGTTGAGATGGGAGCGACAGACCCTATTTCACTCTTCAGGGTGAGAAAAATTGTTGCACACCCCTGCCGATTCAGAACAGGCTTTTCCCGCCCAGGGGCCTCCCAGACCTCCGCGGGGCTCCAACAACCCCACCCCCCATCTTCTGCTCCTTCCCTGCTGGCCCCTTCGCACCGCGCGCAGGACAAAAGAACCCAGGGGCGCCGGGAGAGAACCGTGACAGTCCCCAAGTCGTCAAAGAGACACGGCGGGGATCCTGCACCTCCCCCGGCCGGACCTCCTCCCAGACTGCCTGCGGTCTGAAGGGGTCGGGTCCGCGCAGGTCCCAGGCTGCTTGGGCGCCAGGTCGCACTGTCAGGAGCTGCCCGGGAGTGGCTTTCCAGGAACACCAGGCACTGACCACACACCAGGGGCTGGGAAACCAGGTGGCCTGCACCAAGGCGGCTTCGGGGACTTGTCTGTGGCAAGTCTTGGTAGTCCCCATTCAAACTTTTGCCTCGAGCGTGTTAAGAACAAAAAAAAATCAAAGTGCCAAAGGTCCCTCTCTTCTCTCCAGCTCAAGAACCCACCACTTTTCTATGATTTCTCTACAATTTATTCCCTCCCTTCCCCCAATTCCGTTAGTCATTTTACCCCCCACCCCACCCTGGGTTTCTTTTGTCTGAATCTTTTTCATCGCCAAGGTCCCTCTGTATCCCTCTCCCCCAAAAGCTCTTTTGAAAGTTACCTGCATTTTTAAAGTGCCTACATTTTCTTAACTTCGCCTTACAGCTCCTTGCCTTAATTAAAGCCTTCTACCAATTGCTTCTTTTTTCTAAGCTCGCGGGTTTTTTTCTATAAGTTTTTTTGTTTTTGTTTTTTAAAGGGGGAACAAAAGAAACGTGATTACCTTGAAAGGCGGCTTATTGCAGTTTGGGGGGAAAATTCACTGCAGCGCTGCGCGACTGGGTTCGGCGTTGCCCAGGCGGGTCACATAGGAAGCGTGGTGGCCCGGGGAAGGGTGCGGAGGGTGCGGGACGGTGCTGGAAGACGCGGGAGGATGCGGGGCTGGCCGAAGATCTTGGTCCCAGCTCCCGTCCACAACACCTAATGTTCTCGGCTGTTGCGTCCGCACGCCTGGAGTTCTTCCCCAGAAAGGCTCGGGGCAGCTCGCCTGCAAGTTCAAATGCGGGTTGTGACACCCATCATCATTATATCACTGTACCGTCAGAGCCGAGGAGGAGACTCAGCGAGAAGAAGGAGGAGGGAGAGGAGGAGGGTTCATTCACAGGCTCCAAAAGCGCTCCGCAGCTTCAGCCACTCCTAAGAGTCCAGGCTTGGAAAGCAGGCGGAGGGGCGGAAAGGCAGCTCCCCGCGCCTGCGGTAGGGACCGCCTGCCTCCCTCCCCAGGCACTCCCACCTCTTGGCGTTTCTTCCTGACAAGAAGTACCAATCGGCTTGGGGACAGCAGCGCTCCCCATTCAGGGACTCACTCAGTAACATCGCTCTGCTCGCGAAAACCACTGCCCTCCCACTCCTTCCCCACCCCCACTTCCCCGCCCCCCTGCAGCTAGTTCTGGGTTAGGGGAAAGGAGCCCCCAGGCTCTTAGGGGGCAGGCCAGCAATAGACAATTGAGTACGATCACTTCTTCTCGGGAGCACACAAAACTGTAAAATCAGCAAAGAACTTGGTTACAGCGTGTTTACGCGCCCACAGAGCTTGCCTGTCCCATCAAAGGGAAGTGTCAGGCTCAAGGCTCCTGCCAACCTGAAAGAGACACTGAGAAAACGAGATCCTTCGGGGACCTAGAGGGAAAGTGTAAGAATTCCCCACTGCACTCCCAGGGAACTGCCCAATGGGGAGCCCGGCGTCAAAAGACCCTGGTAATAAAAGGCTGGACAGGAAATTCCCCCAGGCAAATCCCTTGTCGGATTCAAAGAGAATACTTTTCCTCTGCCACAAATCTCTCCCCACATAAGTCTAGATTCTGCTTTCTTCCTTCTTCCTTTCCTTCAGTCTTTCCAAGTATCTCTGAGTAGAATATTTGATAATTTTCCTGAGTAACAGGGACTTCTTGGAAGTATCAATCACCTCTCATGCTGTCAGGAAATAAGACCATAATCTTTCATGCGTTTATGCGATTGTTTTTCTTCAGTCAGGCCCACCCCACTGTGTAAACAGCATCAACACATGGAAGAGTCCCCTGCATTGTGTTACAAAAGATTTCCAATAGGACCTTACAGAGCAAAGGGTCAAACAGCTGACACAAAGGATTTCTGTCCCCTTAGAAAAGAGGGACTTTGGATTTTCCTTTTCTTTGAAGTCAAGTATGAGTTTATACAATAGGAACAAAATAAATCCAAGGTGCACATCAGTATAACACTAGGGATACTAGAATGGATGGCAAACTTTTCCTTCTACACAAATATGAAAGTGTCCTCACAACTCTTCTCTCTGAAGCCTCTACTTAGAAAATTATATTAAACATAGGACCTCAAAAGAGTAGTGATTAAAGATGAAAGCCAATTTTTCCTCTCAACTCCTTTGATTAGCTTGGTTTAAACTTACACTTTAAAACTTTTAGTAACCTAGACTCCTGTGCATGCGCATTTATAAGATTTCTTTTATATTTTGTAATTTGTAGGCATTCAGCATGGTCATTGATTTTAAGTGATAAACAGGTAGAAGACTTGTCAGGATAATTTCAGTTCTCACCATGTGCATCTTTCATTTCTTTTGTTATTTATCAGCTCACTTCAGTAATATAACTATCAGTTACATCATTTGGAAATCAATTTGTTTTTGCAGTGAATTATTTATTCTTAGTAAATTTATTGTACTACCATTCCAAACATTGAAATTTGATTTCATCAAATGTTTAGAATGATAGTCACAGAGCAGAATCAGACTTCAACCTTCATGTATAACATGTAAGCAAACTAAGGGGCAGAAAGTGACTGTCCCAAAGTCACACCATTAATAGCCCAGTGGTCTTTTCAGTGCTAATCATAGCAACTTTAGATTCAAGATTGCTTGATTCAGGAATGGAGAGAAATAAAATAAAATGAATCTTCATTGAAATATATACTCCAGACATAAGGTAGACCCTTCTGTGAAACACTTCAAGATATGGATTTGTGGCCGGGCGCGGTGGCTCACGCCTGTAATCCCAGCACTTTGGGAGGCCGAGGCGGGCGGATCACGAGGTCAGGAGATCGAGACCATCCTGGCTAACACGGTGAAGCCCCGTCTCTACTAAAAATACAAAAAAAAAATTTAGCCGGGCGAGGTGGCGGGCGCCTGTAGTCCCAGCTACACAGGAGGCTGAGGCAGGAGAATGGCGTGAACCCAGGAGGCGGAGCTTGCAGTGAGCCGAGATTGCGCCACTGCACTCCAGCCTGGGTGAAAGAGCGAGACTCCGTCTCAAAAAAAAAAAAAAAAAAAGATATGGATTTGTATTCTCATTCTTAAATTTGAGTAAATCTAGTTGAGTTTCAAAGAGTTCAAGTAACCTGCCCAAGGCCATTTTGTAAGTGACAGATCTGCCAGTCTGAAAAGCTTATTATCTATTTCCCTTCTGTCCCTTTATGATACAGTTAAGTAAAACATTTCAACAAAGGACAACTAGAGCAGAAACAAGCAACTAATAGCAGATTAATGCCCATTTTTAAGGAAATGTTAATAGTTAACATTCACTATAAATAATACCACCTGTATATAATGGAACATGATTGAAAGTGATGGGTTAGATACTTTTTACATTCTGAGATGTTTTCATTTATGTTGCCAAATTTGATTCTCTAATCCTCCAAAATTTTGTTTCTTTTAATGCCAATAGACTTCACAACCCTTGACCAAATAGTTCTGCAGGACAAAGGCACTTTCTCAGGGCTGACTTAAGGAATTAGAATATGCACAATGTTGAAAAGCTTTATACTGCCTGTCTTTTCTCTTCTTTGACTTGTAACATTATTATTCAGAAAATTAAATACTTCTTCAGGCTATCAGATAACTAAAATGAAATTATACCCCATGAATATCTCCTCTCTATCTCTAGGGCAGACTTTCCCCTCTAGCTATCTAAAATGGAGAATGGATAAAAAAGAAAAAGGAAACCATACAGGTATATTTAGAATAGAGTCTACAGTTGTATTATTATTTCTATGTAACTGTTTTTAATGACTTTCTTTCATCAAGAGAAAGAAAATGAGAGAGCATTTATTTCTGATTCTCCAATGCCTGACAAAACTATCAGAAGTTTTTGAATGGGAAAATACATATTTTTCAGGTTTTATAACTAAAATTGTATTTGTTTGTCCATTACACTCAAGTATGAATCAAACAGTAATTAAAATCTTATTCTGTGAGTCCCCCTTTAAATCACATCCTTGTACTGGGGTATTCTTTGTGAAAACTCCAAGATCCCAGGTATAAATAAAGCAAGATCTTCATTCACAATGCTTGTGTCGAAAAGAAACCATAAGCCAGAAGCTATGTGCCTTGCTTCCTTGCTTTGATCTTGTCTTTGGGAATTTGGCTGAGCTCAGGGGCAGCAAGCCAATGACTTGGAGAGGAAAGGTGTAGATGGCAGATGTGTCTCCAGGGAATTTTATTATCTTCATCTAAACCTCCTTCTGAGGTTCTTTAGGATCACATTTCAGACTTCTCCTTTTTTATTGATCAGGTGAAGTGTTCTTAGACATGGCATCATCTATTGCTGCTCTAGGGATGACAAGATTCCATTCCCATTCAAATTCAGAAAACAAAGAGCTTAGTTTCAACTCCTTGATCTGACTGGTCCTAGGCACGACGAAGCAAATTATCCTTGCTGGATGATGCAATAATGCTACAGATTAAAAATGTACTTTTATTAACTTTCAAAGACCCTAGAAAAAGCAAGCCCATCCTCTAAGATTGTGTCGTAATTTTTTTTAAAAAATAAGACACTACAAATTAGGGACAGAGATTTTATCCAGCACTTTGAATTCTCTTTGGCTTTCTAGGAAATGCAAAAATATAAGGTCTTTATTGCCTTCTTTTTATTCTTAAAAAAGAAAGCTTGCAAAAGGCAAAGTGATGGTGGCAATCTCATTGTGCTTTAACCTGAAGCATATAAATTGCTCTGATAAATTAAACATAGACATAAAACATTAGACTTTTAGATCTAATGTTTTAGAAAGCCTTAAAACATTAGATTTTTCCCAGAAATCAGATATTGAGTTTTTGCTCTCCAACCCCCAAATCAAAATGTTACAGTAAAATGTTTGTTTTAATAATTTTTTTTTCTCCTGTGCTGTAAATGTCCTGTTCATGGTTGAGCAGATTTCTCTAGAACTTAACTGAAAGACCATCTACATCACGACAGAACTATGCAAGCCAAAGCCAAGTTCCAACATGGAGTGATGGGAGAGGCCGGGCTGCCGAGGGGAGATGACTTCATTAATGAGAAGAGAGGCTCTCTGAGTCGGTCCTCAAGGCAGCCAAATGGCTCAGCACATCTGCACTCACCCTGGGAGGCTGCCTGGAGCACAGCATCAAAAACGCTATCTTTTTTATAAAGAAAAAGATGAAGGCATAAAGAACGCAGTCCAACTAAATTGAATCAAAGATTGTATCACTCTTACTCCCTCCTTAGTCACTTTCTCTAAGTCTTTTTCTTCCCTCCCCACAGTCTGAAAAATATAGGTCATTTTTATAAAGCACTTGTCTGACTGAAGCAAGACAAACTGAAGAGTCTGGTTTCTGAACACAAGGAAGCGGTAGAGATCTTAGAATCAATGAGGCAGGGCGGAATACAATGCAGAAGGTTTCTTAAGAGGCAGAACTTTTGCAGTTGCTGTTTATTTTCAGTGACTACCTGTTTCCATTTATTTAATTAGACTACAGTGGGACTGAGACAAGGAGCATAATGAAAGCTGCTGCACTGATGGGGCAAAAAGACACATGGCGTCATTAATGTCTCTGTGGTGAGCAAAGGTAGAATGCAAGATAGAAAACAAGGAAGCCTCTACGTTGTAAAAAAAGTGTTCAGCATGGGTATCAACCAGCATGTAGAAGCAGCAAACATGCATTCCATTTTTATTCTATTGACAAAACGAATTGCAGGACTAATGCTTGCTCCTATTAAAATACGAGAAATCACATTTTAATCCTACAAATCAAAGGCCAAATATTTGTTGTAATAATTCCAAAAAAAAGAGAAGATCTGTGAGACTTAGCAAATACTTATTACAAACACACGGCTTTCAATTTTTTATATTTTCTCTTAATTCAACAAAAGTTTATTGAGCACCTTTTATGTGCATTGTTTTAGATAGTAGGCATTATTCAAAACAGTAACAATTATTTTCCATCCTTAAAGAGTTTATAATCTCTCTAGAAAGAAATTAACTCATTGGAGTAGCCAAAGTTACAACTGATCTATAAAATGACTAGTGAACTTAGAGGAAAATTGTATATAAATATTTTTGTCTCCATTGGCTGGTTCAGCTAGACATCATTTAAAAAAACATCCCATTGACTACGAATGGATGAAGGAAGGATGATAGTTCAGCAAATCTATCTCCCTTACTGGAAAATCTTTTTCATGCACATAGTCTGTTAACACTGAATCCCAGGCATTAACTTTATTGCACGTGACAAAATCATCTTTCTTATTTTCTTATAATATAGTTGGTAAAATAACATGTTGTTATTTTACCAACATGTTGTTGGTATATATATTTAGCAACTATATACAACTATATACACTGGTGTATGCAATATAGTTGGTAAAACAGCAACATGTTATTTTACCATGTTGGTAAAATCCCAACATGTTGTCAGGGTTCATTGTAAGTGATAAATCGAACATTTGTACTATGTGAAAAAAAGGAGAATGATAAAGAAAAGCATTGGTTGTCATCCTAATAAGAAAAGAAGCTCAGGGAAATTGAACACTCTAAGGGTACTAGGGTCTCTGACTACTGGGCACCAGTACCAAATGTAGTGACTAGAAAGCAAGAGAAAAGAACAGTGTGCTAAAAATTCTCCTTCTTAGTTATCATAAAGTTAAAATAATATGATTTAAAATATAATACCCAATCTATAAGCTTCCTTCACAAAAGAACTTGAGAAAGTGTAATGGCCTTTCCTATCCCCATTTCCACAACTCCTTCGGCCGCTTTTTGTTTTATCTTCTCTCTTGTGGCAGCTGTCTTTTCTTGCCTCCTCCCTCCCATATCATCTCACAAGGTAACTATCTTAGTTTGGATTCCCACAGCAGCAAACCCTGCGACAAGGATTCAAATGCAAATAGTTTATTTGAGAGTTGAGATCAACAACCCTCTATAGGGAAGTGGGAAATGAGGCAGAGAAGGGAAGGAGGGTGGCAAAAGGAGCATTTCTAGCAGGTTGCACTCTGAGTAAGCATTTCTCATTAGAAATGCTCAGGAACAGTACCGAACAGACATGCACCTCAGAAGCATCCCATCTGAGAGGTGAGAAAGCTGAAGTATTTATACACTTGCTGGTGGAGGGCTTCTCCAGCGGGTGTTTATCCTCTCCCATTTCTACCCTGTGCACAGGCAGATTGGGCTCTGGTTTATTTCCACAAGGGACAAGGAACCACTGAAAGCAATAAGCTAGAAGATATAGGTAGGGGCTGCAATTAGAACTTGGGCTAGCATGCCCAGAAATGACACAGGCGAGGGGCTACGGGTGGGGTACCAATTACATCTGCTGTAACTCCCAATATTCTCATCACTACCAAGCCTGGTTAGGGTTGCAGGCTTTGCTACCTTGGTTGGAGCAGGATAAGGTGACGAGTCTTAGGATATTGGAGATGAGTGTGAACTCTTCCATCAACACCTTCCTCTCTCAGCTCCTTTCCTCCACCAAGATCATCCCTACTGCTACCTTCATACACCCAGGGCTGCCTCATTAGCTAAATCCCCAGCCTGAGTCTCAGCGCTTCTTCTCCCTCCCAGAGACCTAGTTTGATTCCCTCTCATCTCAATTCCTGGGAAGGACTATCCAGATAAGGCCTGAAAACTATTGTCCTGGGAATCATAAATGAACCTTCAACTCATGGTAGTTAAGGTCCAGAAGGGCTATAAATTACCCTAGTCCAAAGTCTTCCTACTTCAGTTACATATATATATATATATATAGAGAGAGAGAGAGAGAGAGAGAGAGAGAGATAAAATGTAAAATGACTACATCAGTTGAGAGTGCTCTACACCTGAGAATTTCATTAGAGAGTAGAGATGAAAACAGGAATACAACATACTCTTGGCTTTGAGAAACACTGCAAACTCCAATGACTTACTGAGGCCGTGAGGATATCATAAAAGAGTGAAGTAGAGAAGTAAACAATAGAGAATAGTGAGGAGTCTCTTCAACTAGAAGACTCATTACTGCTTAATTCCAGCCAGTGGTAATGTGGGGCTGTTGGTCCAGTATTTCCAGCTTTTAAAATGTTAAACAGGCCAGACAAAACTAGTCTGTGGGCTGATTCCCACCCAAGGGATGCCAATTGTGACATTTAAAAGTTTAAATGATCAAAGGCAAGAAGGATGGGAACGGAGCAGAAACGGTACTCATTTTTTTCCCTTTATCCACTCTCTCCTTTTCTTCTTCTTTTTATTTCTTATCAGTAAACACCCTTATGAATCCCCAAGAGGCAGTGTGTTCTGCAGTGGCTTAAGAAGGGCAACAGGCAATGATGGGGAAAGTTCAAGGAAGAAGAACGGGACCAATACACCAGGATTTCTGAAGAAACAAGGAACACTGAAACCAAAGTGTAGAAGGCAGGCAGGATGACCTAGCCCGACCTAGCTCCATTTCTTGGTACTTACCATGTGCCACCAGCAGCCCAGGCTCCTCTTGAGCCCCTATTCCCCCTGGAAATCCCCCAAGAAAGTCTCTTTTCCCTTTGCAGCTGATGGAGTTAAAGCCCTAGGAACCCAAATGGTAACTGTGGTTGCATTTTTCTGAGAGTGTCTTAAGCAATAATACTGTTAATTCTGTAGTCCTCGTGCACATTCTTAACCAATAGACTTCACGTGATTTGATATCTTGAGACAACGTATTCTCAGGTCTAAAAGAACAATTTGCCACTGTTCATAAGGATAAGCACATTAGGCTGTAAATGAAATAGAAAATACCTATACACTGTGGCATACACAGTTGCATTTTTGGAAGGAGGTGGGGAGAAGTCAGGAAGGAGGTTTCAAGAATGCACGAACCTGAGGAATGAGCTAAAAATTTGATTATCATTGGAAATTGTTTCCTAAGATGGCCCAGAGATACCTAATCAAGACTGAAAGTTTCTGTGGCAAATGGAAAAACTGAGGAGAGGACAATGTTGGGAACAGATGCATGGGTGATGTTTGGCAATCCGTGGGAGACGGAGTAGGAAAGAGCAGAGCTGAGTAAAAAATTAGATGCTCAAAACCAGGTTATTTTGTAGATCCCACTCAAGGAGTTTTAATAATTAAAACATGGGAATTTCCTTTATTTCTAATCACTGCCTAAACTGGTATGTCAAATATCTCCTCTGTTGAGATTAAGGTTTTTGAATCTTGGACAGATTCCATAACTATCTAAACACTTTTAATTAATAAATGCCTGTTTTTACAGTGTAAAATGCTAATCTCATGTACTAATTAAGGCTTTCCCTCCAGCAAAGCTTCTATGCCTGTGGTTCAGAGGAGAACTGGGCAGAGAAGTCTGCTTTTTACAATTCCTTTCCCTCCCCAACACTGGAGTGGGACTGGGGCCTTGGCAGTCTGCTCTGGGACCTCTGCTCTTGCTTTTTCTAGGCTTCTACTTCTTCCTTTGTCTCCAGCTTAATTAGGTATAATTGACATGTAAAAGTTGTATATATTTTAAAGTGTACAATGTGATGTTTTGCTTTACATATACATTGTGAAATGATTGCTGCAGTCAACTAATTAACATATCCATATACTTAAGATCTACTCTCTTAGCACATGTCAAGTATACAATACAGTATTAATAACTATGGTCAAGTAAAAAAAAAAGAAAAAAATAATAACTGCAGTCACCATGCTGTACCTAGGTCTGCAAAGTCTAGTCATCTTATAACTGTAATTTTGTACCCTGTGATCAGCATCTCCCCATTTCTCCCACTCCCTGACTTCTGGCAACCACCCTTCTATTCTCTGCTTCTATGAGTTCAAATGTTTTAGATTCCACATATAAGTGATATCCTGCCGTATTTGTCTTTCTGTGTCTGGCTTATTTAACTTAGCGTAATGTTGTCCAGGTTCCTCCATCTTATCACAACTGGCAGGATTTCCTTCCTTTTCAAGGCTGAATAATATTCTACTACTACTACACACACACACACACATATATGTGTGTGTGACACCATAATTTCTTTATCCATTCATCTGTCAATGGAAACAGATTGTTTCCGTATCATGGCTATTGTGATTAATGCTGTAATGTACATGGGAGTGCAGATATCTCTTTGAATTGGTTATTTTATTTCTGGACTTTCTATGCTGCTTCATTTGTCTATGCATCCATTCTTATGCCAGTTCCATACTTTTTTTCTTAATATAGCTTTGAAATATAACTTAAAATCAGGAAATTTGATGCCCCAGCTTTGTTCTTTTTGCTCAAAAATGGTTTTACTATTTGGGGTTTTTCGTAGTTCCACATGAATTTTAGAATTGCTTTTTTTATTTATGTGAAAAATACCATTGGAATTTTGATAGGAATTATATTGAATCTATAAATCATCTTAGGTAGTATGAGGATCTTAACAATATTGATTCTTTCAATCCACAAACACAGGATATCTTTCTATATGTTTTTTTTCTCTGCTTCAGTATCTTTTTTCAATCTCTTATAGTTTTTATTCTACAGATCTTTCATCTCCTTGACTTATTTTATCCCTAAGTATTTTATCCTTTTTGATGCAATTATAAATAAGTTGGCCTTTTGATTTTTTTCTTAGTTTGTTGTTAATGTATAGAAATTCAACTGATTTTTTTTTTTTTTTTTTTTGAGATGGCATCTCACTCTGTCACCTAGGCTGGAGTGCAGTGGTCCAATCTCAGCTCACTGCAACCTCCACCTCCCAGGTTCAAGCAGTTCTCCTGCCCCAGCCTCCCAAGTAGCTGGGACTACAGGTGTGTGCCACCATGCCTGGCTAATTTTTGTATTTTTAGTAGAGATGAAGTTTCACCATGTTGGCCAGGATGGTCTCAAACTCCTAACCTCAGGTGATCCACCCACCTCAGCCTCCCAAAGTGCTGGGATTACAGAAGTGAGCCACCACGCCCAGCCTCAACTGATTTTTGTGTATTGATTTTGTATACTGAAACTGAATTTGCTTATTAGTCCTAATAGTAGTCTTTACAATTTTCTCTATATAAGAACATCTGCAAACAGACAATTTTGTACTTCCTGCCAAATTTGGATATCTTTTATTGTTTTGCCTTGTCTAATTGCTCTGGCTAAAATTTGCAGCATTTATGTAGAATAAATCAATAGGAAAGTGTAGTTTAAGTCCAATGTTTTCACATTGATTCTGGTCTGGATGATCAATCTTGCTGAAAGTGAGATACTAAAGTCCTCTATTATCATTGTATTGCTGTCAAGTTCTCCCTTTATATCTATTAATATTTGCATTATATATTAGGTACTCTATTGTTGGGTGCATATATATTTATGATTGTATATCATTTTAATGAATTGACTTTCTTTGTCTCTCTTTGCAGTTTTTGATGAAAGTCTATTTTGCCTAAGTCTAGCTACTCCTGCTCTTTTTGGGTTTCCATTTGCATGGAATATTTTTTACATCCTTTTGCTTTCAATCTGTGTGTGTCCTTAAAGCTAAATGAGCTTATTTTAGGCAGCATATAGGTGAGTCTTCTTCTTCTTAAAAAAAAAATCCATTATTCATTCGGCCATTCTATGCCTTTTGATTGGAGAATTTAACTAATTTACATTCCTCATCATTATTAATATAGTAGGACTTATTATTGCCATTTTGTTAATTATTTTCTGACTATTTTGTAGATTCTTTGTTTCTTTGTTCTTTTCTTGGCTGTCTTCCTTTGTGATTTGATGATTTTTTGTAGTGATGTGTTTTGATTTCTTTGTCTATTGTATATCTATTATCGGTTTTTGCTTTGTGATTACTATGAGACTTATATGTGACATCTGATAGTTATAACAGTCCGTTTTAAGCTGATAACAACTTAGTTTTGATAGCATATAAAAATTATGCTTTTAGTCCCCTCCTCCATTTTGTTTTTGGTGTCACAATTTACATCTTTTCACACTGTGTATCTATTAAAAATTATTGTAGCTATATTTTAATAGTTTTGTCTTTTAACCTTTAAACTACAAATGTAAGTGATTTGTACATCACCATTACAGTATTAGAATATTCTGAATTTGTCTATATACTTACATTTATTAGTGAGTTTTGTGCTTTCATGTGTTTTTATGTTAATGATTTGCATCATTTCATTTCAGCTTGAGGGATTCCCTTTAGTATTTCTCGTAAGGAAGATCTAGGGATAATGAGCTCACTCAGCTTTTGTTTGTCTGGGCAAGTCTTTATCCTTCATTTATAAAGAAAATTTTGCCATATAGGTATTATTGGCTGGCAGTTTTTTTTTTTCTTTCAGTGCATTGAAAATAATATCTCACTCTCTCCTGGCCTGCAAGGGTTTTGCTGAGAAGTACACTGATAGCCTCATAGTGGTACACTTGCATGTGAGAACTTCTCTTGCTGCCTTCAAGATTCTCTCTCTGTCTCTGATTTTTGACAGTTTGATTATAATATGTCTTTCTGAATTCTTCTTTGGGTTAAACCTGATTGGAGACTTTTGAGTTTCATATATATATCTTTCCTCAGATTTGAAAAGTTTTCAGCCATTATTTCTTGAAATAAGCTTTCCATACATTTCTCTCCTCTCCTAGTTCTGAAAATACTATGATGTGAATGTTAGCACTTTTTATGGTGTCCTATAAAGAATTTATTTCTTCCTTTTCATTCTCTTTTTTTCCTTTTCTGACTGGATATTTTTAAATGCCCTATCATTGAGTTCACAGATTCTTTCCTCTGTTTACATTCTGTATTATATTTTTCATTTCATTCATCGTATTTTTCAACTCCAGAATTATGTTTAGTTCTTTTTTATTACAATCATATGCCACATAACAACATTTCAGTCAGTGATGAATTGTTTTTAAAATGGTGATCTCATAAGATTATAATGGAGCTGCCCTATACTAGTGTACCATTTTAAATATTTTAAACCATATTTTTACTGCATCTTTTCTGTGTTTAGACACATGATTTCTACCATTGTGTTACAGATACCTACGGTATTTAGTAGCTTAGTAGCAATAGGCTATACCATATAACTTAGTTGTGTAGTAGGCTATACTATCTAGGTTTGTGTAAGTATATTCTATGATGTTTGCACAATGACCAAATCATCTAATGACACATTTCTCAGAAGGTATCCCTGTCATTAAGACTATACATTCATTCATTCATACATACATACATTACATTCATGACTATATTTCTCTCTATTGAACTTCTCCTTCTGTTCATGTATTATTTTCCTAATGTCATAAAGTTGTCTATGAGTGTTTTCTTGTAGCTCACTAAGCTTCCTTAAAACAAATATTTTTGAATTGTTTGTCAGGCAATTTGTAGGTATGCATTTCTTTGGGGTTGGTTACTAGAAAATTATTGTTCCTTTGGTAGTTACGTATTTCCTTGGTTTTTCATGGTTATTCTTGCCTTACATAGGTATCTATGAATTTAATGGAGTTTTTACCTCTTCCAGACTTTATGGGCTAGTTTCAGTGGGAAAAGACCTTCACCTCTAGGTTGGTGTGAAGGTGCTAGATGGATAGGGTGCAACAGTTCTGGCTCCAGTGAGGGTGCAGCGGCACAGTCTTCATGTGATTCTGTCAGCTGAGCTGGCATCAGCAGAGATTGCAGGGGTCCTTGGTGATCATGACTGAGGATATCCACAGTGGTGGTGAAGGCAGTTGGAATCTTTGGTGACAAAGGCTACTGAGATTCTTTTGATCTCTACTTTTCCCACAGGGGAATTCATGGCCAAGGGGATCCCTCATGGTACCAAGTCTGAGTTGCACATATGCTCATAGTGAGGGTGGCATTGGTGTCTGATATGGACCTTCATGGAGTAGCCACAGTGTCAGGGGCTGGAGCTTGTGTACATGTGGAGTGACAGTGGCTCTGGGGTTTGCAGCATGGTCATGTGCAGGTCTACTGCTGCTCCGGGAATCAGGGCACAGATACGTCTGCTGTAGTGACGGCTCTAGTATCTAGAGTGCTGGTACTCTTGGAGCAGCCACAGAGGCAGGGTCTGGGACAGGTGCGTGCAGAGTGACATTGACTATGGGATCTAAGGTGTGGGTAGTGGCTTCCATGTCTGAGGTATAGACCTCTCAGGTGGCAGAGCCAGCGTCCAGAGCACAGATGCACACAAAGTGGCCTCAGCTATGAGGCCAAGGGAGAGGCTAGCTTGCAGCAGTAGTGGCTCCAGTGTCTGGGGAAAAGGAACATGTGGTGTGACTACAGAGCAAGGATCTGGAGTGCAAGTATGTATGGGGTGGCCACAGCTTAAGGATCTTCAGTACACACAGGATTGAGAAAGGCAGCATATAGGCATAACCGTGACTCCTTTTTGGGGAGTGTAGCGAGCTCAGCAGTATCTCCCTATCTGGAGGTTACTTTAGTCATGAAAGCCACTGGTGTCCTCTGCCAAGCAGTTACAGGGGACAAGGGTAGCATCCATTACCTGACTGATACTGATAGCCCCCATTCTTCTTTGAGCCTAGCCATCTCCAGATGTCTCAAGTATGCCAGTCTCTCCAGCTATCCCTTCTGTGCAGTTATTCTCCAGTTTTTGCTCCACTGTTTTGCTGCTGGTTTGTAATTGAAACCTGGATCCCTTCCAAGGCTATTTTTGTTTGTGAATAGTTGTCTACTTGTTTTTTTTTTTGTGGAGGGATAAAAGCTGGCATCTCCTTCTCTCCAATCTTGCTGATATCACTCTCCTAGGCTTCAACTTCTCTGTTATGAAGTAGCAAAGTGAGGATAGATGAAAGGGACAGGACTGTCTTCCTTACCTGGCAGCTGCTGCAATCCACTTTAGAATTATAGATGCTTCCCTGGATAACAGTGCTCACAGCCAATGCTGCTGGTGTGGCAGATGTCCCAGTGTTGGTCACCTGGAGGACACACATGTGCACTTTCCTGACGCACATAAGACACATCCCTGCTATACAATTTCCTGCCCTAGGAAATGCAACCATGCTTCTTCTTCCTTTATCTTCCTTAACTTTACCCCAGCTGACATGCTTCATATCCCCTGCTGCTGTGGTCCCCTCCTCTAATGGGCCATCCTTGGGACAAGAGCAAGGCCACTTTAGTCTAGTTGCTGTCAGTCCGAGTTCAACGCAAATGTATTTGGCCAGGGGAATGAGCAGGACTCTGTCGCTTAGCCCATAAGACAAAAAACTTCAATCCTGATACTTGTCTGACCAAACAGGGGGAGCACAGGCTACCCATGCTCTCCTTCCAGTCACTTCTCTTCAAATACTTTTGCTTCTTTTCAGGTAGGTGCAAGGATGATTGACAAATTCATTTCCTGAGGAGATATGCTGAGCTCCACTTCTTACATACATCTTCATCATCTATGAAGTATTCTCTTGGAGCCTCTTTTTCACTTCTCCCATGAGGAAAAGAGAGAAAAGAGGCAGCGTTCTCCACAAAAGAATAAAATATGGTACAAGGCAGTGCAAAATATATTGGCAAGGAAAAAAAAACAAGTTATCCAAAATGCAGCAACATGTCTCTCTTTGGCAAAAAAAGATTTCCCTACAAAGAAAGAAATCATAAAATCCTCTCCTCTAGTCTCTCCTGCCATAGCCCCTTGGCTTTCTATCTATGCCCTTGTGTATTTGTGTGCCTGTGCTTCAAATCTGTATTAATCAGGGCTCTCCAGAGGGACAGAACCAATAAAATACACACACACACACACACACACACAGAGAGAGACAGAGAGGTGTGTGTGTGTGTGTGTGTGTCTGAGTTTATCAGGGAGAACTGGCTCACCTGATTACAGTGATGAAGTCTCACAATAGGCTGTCTGCAAGCTGGGGGATGAGTAAAAAAAAAAAAAAAAAAACCATAGTTTGGCTCTGTCCAAGTTTGAAACCAAGGAAGCTGACAGTGCAGTCCCCAGTCTGAGGCCAAAAGTCTGAGATCCCCCAGGAGGTGACTGGGGCAAGTCCCAGAATCCAAAGGCCAAAGATCCTGGAGTCCAATGTCTAGGGGCAGAAGGAGAAAAGACATCTCACTCTGGGAGAGATAGCGGAAAAGGAAGCTAAGCAAGCTGAATATCCCTTCTTTCACCTGCTTTGTTCTAGCTCACTGGCCCAATTGGATAGTGCCCGCTCCCAGTCTGCTGACTCACATGCCAATCTCCTCTGTAAACACCCTCACAGACACACCCAGAAACAATGCTTCACCAGCCATCTAGACATCCCTCAATCTGGTCACAATGTCACCTAACATTAACCATCACATTCTCATTTGAATAAAAATGTCCCGGCATTCTGGTGATAAGGCAATCCCCTACACAAATTCAGGATTTCCTCCAATTCATAGTATTTTGGCAACTTCACAGATGTAAAAGAGACCTTGCTATAGTTCGGCAATAGATGAAGAGAGACACTGCCTAATACTTGGTAGTCCTGAATGGAAAAGCCAGATGTGTGATACAGGGAAGCAACACAAAGGGAGTAGGACACTGAGTGCAGACTTCAGCATGGTAAATAGGTTCCTGACATGTCAGGCAGTTCCTAATGTGGTTTCAGTTGAAGGAATTTAATAGGCTTTAAGGTGTCAAAACTTGAGTGCCCATAGAATATGAGAGAGTGGCATAATGGAAAGAATATTAGAACTGAAGACATAGAGGGTATGAATCTCTGCTCTATGATTTACTCATTTTCAACTAAAGTAAACCAATTGAACTGAGTTTCTTCATTGACAAAATGGTATCTACACCACAAAATTAACACCAGTATTTGATGAGATGACAAAATAAAGTATCCAATAAAGTGGCCAGGACCACCATGTGTGGGGACATATGTGTGTGTAGTCTGAGTACTACACAAATGTGTCTGGCCAAGGGGATGAACATGGCCTGAAAACCCCTCAAGTTCTGCTAGTTAAGGTCATTGGCCCAGCACAGGGTTACAGTGGACCAGAGGATGGGCTCACTGGTTACACAAACCCACAAAGACTTGCACCCAAGGGACACTATCTGCCACAGTTGGCATCTCTTTCTAATTTCCATAATACCTGCAGTGCTCCAGTAGCCACTCAGTGAATGAATAAATGGAATATAATGTCTCATTGCTGGAATCTGGCTTAGGCTAATCTTTCTATAGTTGGTAGCTTCTAATAAATCCAGATCAGATTCCAAAAGAATGAACTGCACAACTCAAGGACCATCTGACAATTAGACCAATGTTTCTCAAAATATGTCATTGTGCCACTGTAACACATGACATGGATTTTATGACTATGATACTAAATCATAAGCAACAGAAGAAAAAAATAAATAATTTGAACCTC
Source organism: Nomascus leucogenys (assembly GCF_006542625.1). Classification (NCBI taxonomy): domain Eukaryota; kingdom Metazoa; phylum Chordata; class Mammalia; order Primates; family Hylobatidae; genus Nomascus; species Nomascus leucogenys. The sequence goes on along the minus strand of NC_044382.1, from coordinate 92,277,688 downwards.
GACAAAATAAAAAACTTTTGTGCTTCAAAGGACATCTTCAAGAAAGTGGAAAGACAATCCACAGAATGGAAGAACAATTTTGAAAATTACATATCTGATAAATACTTGTATCCAGAATATATAAGAAACTCTACAATTGAATAATGAAAAGACAAATAATCACATTTTTAAATGGGCAAAAAAATTGGAAAGACATTTTCCCAAAAAGATTTACAAATGACTACTAAGCACATGAAAAGTTGCTCAATATCACTAGCTATCAGGGAAATGCAATTCAAAACCATAATGAGGCACAACTTCACAGCCACTAGGATGGCTAAATTCAAAAGTCAGATGATAATAAGTGTTGGTGAGAACGTGGAGAAATCAGAATCTTCACACACTTTTGGTAGCAATATAAAATGATGGAGCCACTTTGGAAAGCAATCCAGGAATTCCTTAAAGAGTTAAACATAGAGTTATCACTGTGCAGTTTTCACAGAGTGCACAACCTCTGTGCTTTGTACATTGCAACCCCGAGTACAGTCCCATTTCTCAGATGAGGACAGGAAGTCCCAAGAAGATTAGACCACACATTTGGTAAATGGATCCGAGGTCCTACAAGGATTATAGAACCCAAAAAGAAAAATATACTGGTTTCATTATAAAATGAAATGCAATAACATCTCAATCTTCTTAGGCAAAAGAATGCCTTAAGTATGACAATCAATCTTTATTAGAAATGAAGTTAGAAATTTGAACAAAAATAGAATTGGAGGCAATTCTCATGCAAAACATTGTTCAGCATTCTCAGAGTAACAGGATATTGCCTTAAACCTAATAGCCAAAGCAAAAGGCTGTGCACAGGGGTGGTTAAAAGGCCCTTATGTGTGGGTCTATCATTTGCATGCATTAAGATGGAAATTGAGCATCCATATTTTACTTCCATGTGCCAGTAAAGTGATTGCACTTCCCAAGATCCCTTTGTACTCATAATTACTTGATTTGTGAACCAAATGTGTGGTTTAAGGATGGAAATAGATACATAGTAACTCCATTTGGGAGGTCCAATTTTGACAGAAATGACTGAAGACTTTTTTTTATGAAGAAAGATTAACTATAGGATTCAAATTTAGTTTACTTAAATCACATGATTTTTGGAGATCCATTTATTTGAAAGGTCAAGCTTTATTTTCTGCCCTTAAAATTAGACTTTAATTGGGAGATGCAGTTAAGTGAGTACTGAAATAATTAATTTGTAGCTTAAGTACACAAGTACAAAGTATAGATTTTATCCATAGGCTGTATCATATGAACCCTGCAGCCTTAAGAAAAAATAGCATCAAAATTTTATATTTCAAGAATTATAACAAAGTCCTGAATTTATCTGCCAGCTGCTCTAAAACACATGCACATAATACTAGCAATGGTGAAATTAGATTTTGCCTCCATAGACCTAAGCAATACTTTTCTAAAAACACACTGGGATTCATTGTTTAATTTACAAAAGTTGTTTCCTACCTTGAAAAGTCACGTTCTTTTCCCTTTGCACAGAGAAGTTCCATAGGAAATAGAATAGTTATAAAACATGCATTTTTCATTGGTTAAATTTTCCTACCCATATCTAATGCTGTATTACTACAAACAGAACCCTACTGTATTACTATATCATATGTTGTGATTAGTAGCGGTGCTTTCAACTACTTTTGCTTGAACATTAGCTTTGCATTTGAAGGCTGAGATGATCTCTAGTTCTTCCTAGGGCTAGAAGGGAAGCTGGGAGACTTGTATCCTAAGGCAATATGGGGCTGGGCTCACTTGGCTGCTAGTGGTTGGCATGGGGGTAGTACCACTAGCCATCTTAAAATAATGATTTTAGAATGATTTTAACAAAAGATGCTGGGTATGGTTACATTTAAAAGTTTGTAGTTGTAGTTTTCAAATTTCAAATAGAGTGACTATCATTAGGTTTTTAAAATGATGTTCTAGTGGTGTAAATACACAAGGTTGGCATTAATATCTGCCTTCTATTCTAGTGACACATCTAATTGTCACATTATCTCCCTGTTATCAAAACCAAAATATTTTATTTACAGGGAAGTGTTTGATCAAAAGATACAAAAGATGCTAAATTCTCACATGAGCTGTTTAAGTGTGTCCCATCCACTCTCCAATATGATTGATAGTAATTAAAACAATAATGACAATAATAAAAATAATTGTACTAATAGCCACCAATCGCTGAGCACCTATTACACGCCAAGCACGATCTACATAATATTGAAAAAAAAATAGATATTATTATTTTAGCTTTATAGAAGAGAAACTTAAGCTCAGAGAAGATGGAAACTGTCTCAAGCAGCTAATACAGGATTGATTCCTGCTATTTCCATGTAGCATATACCATATACATCTATATATAGCCATACATTTCCATGATTTTTGGAGGAGATAAAAGAAAGAGGTTGGGGAACAGGAAGAGCAGGAGTGAGATTACAACAAGCAAGCTTGTATATATTTTGTGAAAGCATGATAATGCGGATTTATTGTGATATATTTTGTTCTTCTCTGACCTGACATGCCCTCTGGTTCAAGTATTACTTACTCTGTGAGAAAGTTGCAACTGAATTTCCAAAGCGTAAGTATATTGTAATTTTCCCAGAGAATTGTTACTGTTTCTATAGGGTGCCACTTATTTATTTTTTCTTCTTTGCTAACTTTGCTAAACTGAAGCTGAACAGAACACAGACCGCTCTGCTCCCAACCCTCTTTCAAAAGGGAGGGAGAGTGTGTGACAAAATTACTTATCGCATTTAAGTGGCTTCAGACTTAGTTAAGTGTTCTGTAAGTCCTTACCATCCCGGACATTCTGATAAACTGTTCTGGGGACATAGTATTTTGATTTTGATAATTTGGCTGCTACATCATTCAGTTTTACGCAAGAACATGGAAAAAATCAATTGATGTTTTTGTTCCATCGCTCTTCCTCAATTAAATGCTTCTTTTCACCATTTTTTTTTTCCTTTTTCTCCACCAGGCTTTAAAGTAACACAACACGATAGCTTCAGCCTTGGTATTAGTCCTCACAGATAGAAATGTTCTTGAAATAAGCTCAGTAGAACTTTTCGTAATAACTTCACCCATGTTTCCAGACTCCTATCAGTCCCTGAGGTAGTCATAATAAACATGAACTGAAACTCCAAAATCTTCAGGAAATTCTAGCCTTTACAAAAAAGAAAACTATCTTTGGAGGTTTCTACAAAGTTAATGCAAAGTTTACAAATTGAGTCAATAATCTATAAAAGTAAAACCAGGGATTGCCTAAGAAGATAACTAAGAGACCTCTGTTTATTTGTTACTAAAAAGTATAGACCTAACATTTATCAACAAAAGTAAAACAGTGATTTTACAAGAATAGGATTCCTTAGGGGAAAAATGAGCATTAAAAGTTTTCATATTTCAAGTGCTCCATTTTCTTAAAGAGAAAGGGATATAGAAAATTAGCTTTATGACATTTTCATACAAGTATAAAGTGTGTAAAGCATGTTTCATAAGCATTTATTAAAATAGCTTTGAGGTGGTCTTGTTATCATGTAAAATTTAGCTTGCCACAAAAGTTTAGTCCAGATCCAAATTATTTTCATTGTACCAATACACCACTTAGAGATACCGAGCACTTAGAGTCCTGGGTCACACATTGTGACCTGGAGTGTGGATTGCAGCTAAACTTCTCAAGTTCATCTACTTTTGTTATCTCATGGCCACAAAGCACAATGAATTTTATGTTCGAATACTTCTGGAAACTGTAATAGCCTAATGAACTCCCAGAGAACCCTTTTCACTTTCCAGAGATTTCCAACTCAATCATTGATGATTCTTCTTTTAACACTTTGGCCTAAAAAGTACATATCCAGTGGTTTCTCTCTGTCTTTGAAAACGTTTTGCTTCTTGAGACCATCCTGCATGCCTCTGTGTATGTTGCTTCTAAGACCTGTAAACTTCTTTCTCTGCTTCCTACCTTTGTCTATCTAGAAAACAAAGCTGGCCAAAATTTCAAGACTTGGATTAAGTTTGTACTACTCAATGACATTTTTCTGAAGGCTTCCAGAAGAATTAGTTACAGTAATTTGTATGCACTTCATTTATTACATTTAGCTCAGTAGGCTAAAATTTACAGAATATACTAGACTTTAAAAGCAAGGGCCAGGAGGGATTTGCTTTGTTTTGTTATAGTATTTGAATCCCAAGTTTCTGGAGCAGTGCTTGACACACAAATATCCTGAAAAATTGGTAAAAAAATGAATAGAGAGAAAGAACACATACGGTTTCTATTTCAGAGATACTTTGATTCCCTGTCAGCCCTGAAAATGAGGTTAAAATTGTTAGTGTACCTATTTTCTCCTTATTGAAAAATTATTCCTGGATATGTAAGGGTTGAAATAGCAGTGGGCTGCCCAGGTGCAAAACATGGCTTTACCATTTTAGTAGCTGAATACACTTGGAAAAGTTACTTAATTTCACCCTTTCTCAAAAAAGAAGTCCTCAGTCTACTCATTTGTCGAATAGGGATTGCAACACTGCTTACCTCATGCAGTTGTTGTGAGAGTTGCTGGATATAACATACACACAGGACTTTGCCCAAGGCCCAGCACAGGGTAACTGCTCTCATAAATAACCAATTATCAGGCTAGTGTCTACTGATCTGTTTTCATTTTTGAAAGCTGAGAAAAAAAATCTCTGTGGCTTTTTAAAATAAAAAAACAGCTTTATTGAGATATAAGTATTAATACTTAATTATAAGATTGCTATATTATAATTTTTAATCATGATAAATAGGGATTCAGAGTTTTCTGGAGATAGATGGTGGTAATGGTTGCACAACAATGTGAGTGTACTTAGTGCCACTCAACTGTACACTTAAAAATGGTTAAAATGGTAATTTTATGATATGTATATTTTACCACAATTTAAATATATATATACGTATATATACGTGTATATGTGTATATATAGTATATATGTGTATATATGTATATATGTATATATATGTGTGTGTATATATATGTGTGTGTGTGTGTATATATATATATATATATGTGTGTGTGTGTATCACACCACTGTGTTCCAGCCTCTGTGACAAAAGCGAAATTCTGTATTTTTTTGAGACAGAATTTCGCTTTTGTCACCCAGGCTGGAACATAGTGGTGTGATCTTGGCTCACTGCAACCTCTGCCTTCTGGGTTCAAGCAATTTCTCCTGCCTCAGTCTCTGAGTAGCTGGGATTACAGGCATGCACCACCATGCCTGGGTAATTTTTGTATTTTTAGTAGAGACGGGGTTTTGCCATGTTGGCCAGGCTGGTCTCGAACTCCTGACCTCAGGTGATCCACCCACCTCGGCCCCCCAAATTGCTGGGATTACAGGCGTGAGCCACCATTACCGGCTAAAAAATATTTTTAAGTGACATAGAAGAAACTTCACATATTAAAAGTGTACATTTTTGACAACTATTGACATATGTGTATACTCATGACACCATAACCACCATACAAATAATAAACATCTATCTATTCATTGTGTCCCTTTGTAATCACTCCCTCCCAGCACCGCTACCCCCACCTTCAGGCACCCACTGATCTTCTTTCTGTCACTTTAGATTAGTGTACACTTTCTAGAATTTTATATAAATGGAATCAGTCTGTACTCTTTTGCTCCTTTCTCTAAGATTTATCCATGCTATTGTATCAACAGATCATTCCTTTTTATTGGTGTAGTATTCCACTGCATAGAAGATATCACAGTGTGCTTATCCACTCACTTATTCATGGACTTTTGGGTTATTTCCAGTTTTTTGGCCATTGCAGATAAAGATGCTATGAACATTTGTGTATGTCTTTCTGTGAACATATGCTTTCATTCTCTTGAGTAAATAACTAGGAGTGCAATAACCAGATCTTATGGTAGGTATATGTTTAACTGTTTAAGAAACTGGTAAACTTTTCCAAAGTCGTTGTGCTCTTTACAGAACTGACAGCAGAGCATGCAAGTTGGTTCCTCCACAACCTAGACAGTTGGCACCATGGCCTGAAAACTCTCTCTAGGCAGTAAACTGGGACAATGATAAAGCTCACCCTGTTCATCTCCTACCTCTCACTGTCATCCAGTGACATTTCTTACCTGACATCCAGTTACGTGAAAGCCATTGTTGAATGTATTTCGTCCAGTTTTTTGGTTGTTTCTGGCAGGTAGACAGATCCAAGCCCTTTTATTTCATCTTGATCAGAATTATGTCCTCATTCTTATGGTGTGAATAGTTTAATTTTTTACGAACACCAAGAAAGGTGTGATCATCAACAGAAATTGCAGTCATACGTCATGTTATCTTATACTTCAGTTTACAATTGGCACCAAATAGTCTACAATTCATTTTGTGTTGCATTTGGGTATTGAATCTTTATTATGAAGTAAGTTGAACTTAAGCAAATGCAATTTCTCATCTATTAATTTGGGGAAAAGAGAAGAAAAGGGGATATATCACTCTTCCCTGGCCAGTTAGTTGATTTTACATTATTTGCATTAGCAACAGAAATGACAGTGGAATATAGAGTTGTTCAGAGCTAAATTCAGTAAATTGTAAGAACATAATCCATGAAAGTTGTTGATTCAGTTTAGGTACATTATTAGAAACCCACTTATATATCAGCTGAGCTGCAAGGGATTCTTGTAAGGAATTTTCATTTTATTTTACTTTGTGTCTCATGTGGTTCATCAAGAAGCTGTCTCATTAAATAGGGACTGTAAAGGACCTGCTTGCCCTAAGCACCCTGGTGGATCATTAACAGATACCCTATTACGCTTTGCATCTTATCTGGTGTCAACAGGGCACTTTATCTGGTTAAGAGTATATTTCCTGGCTTTGGGGAATTACTGCAAGCTCATGTAGCCCTCCAACAAGCCCCTCAAAAAAGTCATCTCCTGAGACACTCTGATCTGAGCCATTGGCTGTCATTTTCTGGGAAGTCAGAGGAGAGCTAATGAGCTTGTGGCTATGAGTGTTATAATTAATGTACATTTGGCCCGGCACAGCCACTTGTACCTGTATCCTAGCACTTTGGGAGGCAGAGGCAGGAGTATCACTTGAGCCCATGAGTTTGAGACCAGCCTGAGCAACAAAGACAGACCCTGTCTTGCCAGATAGCTTTAAAAAATTAAAAATTAGCCATGAATGGTGGCATGCACCTACAGTCCCAGCTACTTGAGAGGTTGAGGTGGGAAGATCTCTTGAGCTCAGAAGTTCAAGGTAGCACTGAACCATGATTACACCACTGCACTCCAGTCCAGGTGACAGGGTGAGACCATATCTCAAAAAATTTTTTTTTAAATAATGAAAAACAAATGTACATTTTACTATCCATTTTCCTGGGGTTATCCTTCCATCTTTACATTGCTTCAAACGAAAGCCAATTCAGATGAGAAAATCATTCTAGCCTTTGGGTGAAACAATTAACATGCATATATCCGAGGTAGTGGGGGTGGAAAGTGGCAAACCTTCTGGGGAAGTGAAATGGTTCCCAGGAGGTTGTGCAGTCTCTGGGGAAGCCCCTCCCAGGTGGTGAGTGGCTGGAGGTAAAGAGGAGGCCTTCAGTCCAATGTGTTCATTTATAATAAATCCCTCTAATGCAGGTTCAGACTGGGGATGGGACTGGGGAAATGAAATACGCTTACTGTGCATAAAAGGCCTATAAATAAATGCATCCACTTTTTAAAAGCTTTAAATATAACTTTCTCAATACCAAAGGCCCTAAATTGAGGCAAAACAAAAACAAGAGTAAAAAAGTGAAGAGAGAGAAAGAAGAGAAAGCCCAAGTGTTAAAGGCCAAAGTCTTTTAAAAAATACAAGATCAGTGCTATATCGTACTTTATTGAAAAATCAATTTTAACACAAAAGTATCTCTGGCCACAGAAATAACTTGCATCTTAAAATAAAAGTCAATTCATAGAACAGGAACTAAAGCCAAGTGAATGAAAGCACCTTACTAGCTCACTTATGCACTTGAGGTTGAAATAATACAAGGTGATTAATAACTCTCATTCTTCTCTGTTTATAATGCTGGCTGGCTGGGTGGCTGGAGTCAAGATGGAGAAAATGTATCTCCTCTACATACAGTAGATGGGCTTCCCCAAACTTTGGTTCTGAAGATTGTTTTATCAAGTTGAAATTAATCAAATTAGCCTAATCACTTTCCCCCTAAAGTTTGTAAAGAGTGTAACCAGCTGTGAATTGCCATTAGGGATAATCATGTGGTGGATAACAATAAGAACATACTTTGGGGTGAATGAACAAGTTGGATATAACCAGTGCTGTGCCGCTATTTAACAATTTGCTGTCTGGATTGGAGGTGAAGGATCCCTGATTTATTGTAGTCCTCACTATCCACATTTTCACTTTCTGTGGTTTCAGTTTCTTGTGGTCAGCTGCAGTCTGAAAGTATTAAATGGAAAATGCCAGAAAGAAACAATTTGTAAGTTTTAAGTTGCAGTCATTTTGAGTTGCGGGATGAAATCTCTTGCCGGCCCACCTGGGACATGAATCATCCCTTTGCCCAGAATATGCACACTGCATATACTGCCTGTTAGTCACTTAGTAGCCATCTTAGTTATCAGAGCAAGAAAACAAGGTACATATAGGGTTAGGAACTATCCGTGGTTTCAGGCATCTACCAGGAGTCTTGGAATGTATCCCTTAAGAATAAGGGGGAACCATTTTGAGTGTTTGTCAATTACTGTGGTTTAAATACTGCCAACAGGCCAATTTCAAGTTACCAATGTAACGTCACCGAATGGATATATGGGAAGAGATGTGCACAATTGGCTCTATACTGATGGTACAAGCTGAGTCCAGCTCATCAATGAATACAACTGAACCACTTTGAATCACTTATAAATTTTCTGCAGGTAATATGGCTTCCCCATCCAAAATCTTCATCTGAAAATGCTTGATTTTCTATTGCCCCTCAATTCCCTAAATCCTGCCTTGTTTCTCATGGGTCTCCTCTGCTGCCTTGCTCTGTATCCTAGGTGGAATCCCATACCTTCCAACTTTCTAATCTTTATATGTCATCCTTTTGAAAACAATCATTTAAAAAACAGTATAAATGAGAAACTCATTTCAGCACATACACTTTTCAAAAAGAAAATAATATAATAATGAAAAGACACATTATCAGTGGTGTCACTCTTCAGAGATAACCACTACAAATTATTGGATGCCTGGCTTCCTAGACATTTTTATTTACATATGTTCATATATATGTGTATTATATATATACACATTTATATATACAGTATATATACACATTTATATATACAGTATATATACACAGTATATATAAAAGTGTATATGTAATACACATATAAAATATGTAAATATAATGTCAATTTATATATGAAAATATGTGAATAAATTGTAAGTTTTAAGTATATAAAAGTGCATAAAATAACAAAAGACTACATCATATATAATATTTTGTGACCCATTTTTAACTTAAAGATACTGTAACTTTGTAAAACTTATAACAGAGGTACATAGAATTAAAAGGGGAAGTAATATAGTAGAAAGCAGAGAATCCAAAGTAGTTTCTTACAGCAGTAATTCTATCAACTATGTCTTGGACAAAGAATTTTCTGATCCAATAAACATTAAATATGAATTATGTTTTGAAAACTCATAATGTACATTAGCATCTTAAAGACTCAATTAGAAAAATTAGAAAAGATCTGTGTGTGTCTGTGTGTGTGTGTGTAAGGCAAGTTTCACAGAAAACATTTAAACATTTTTATTAAGCTTCAGTTTGGATGTACGATGACTTACTTATCCAGTCCTGTGCTATTGATTGCTTAGGTAGTTCCAGTGAGATCCACCAAAACCAAAACTGTGAAGAACATCTCCGTAGCAAGCTGGCAAAGGTATGTATATTTTACATTTCCCTACAGAAGTTGACCGATTAGTGCAACCACTTATCTGTGCCCTCTGAAATATGACATAGAGTATGATTTTTAGTCTACAGCAGTCAAGTGATAAATGCTTGTTCTCCTTTTAATGAGCATTTATTTGATTACCAGTCTTCTACTCTCTTCAGGCTCAACTGGAAAGAACTTTATTTGTTACATGTTATTGTTTGGATTTGGTTTGTTGATTTGTTTTTATGTGTTTATGCATGTATTGTCCATTACCATTGTTACTGCCAGCATCTGTTAAGTGCGAATAGAAACCTGCTAGTTACATTACTAGAAATGTGGATCACTGATACAGAGATGGTTAAAGAGCTTACAGTTATAGGAAAGAACCAAAGACAAAAATGACTGTATTCCTGCACTCTGCTTTCAAACATAGTAGTATCTCAAAGAAATTTAAAGAGAATACTCCGTTTACACTTTCCATTGTCCTTCAATTTAAAATATTTTCTTCAGGGCTGGATGTGGTGGCTCATGCCCGTAATCCCAGCACTTTGGGAGGCCAAGGAGGGCAGATCACTTGAGGTCAAGAGTTCAAGACCAGCCAGGCCAACATAGTGAAACCCCGTCTCTACTAAAAATACAAAAATTAGGTGGGCATGGTGGTGGGTGCCTGTAGTCCCAGCTACTCGGGAGGCTGATACAGGAGAATTGCTGGAACCTGGGAGGTGAAGGCTGCAGTGAGCCGAGATCGTGCCACTGCACTCCAGTCTGGGTGACACAGCAAGCCTCCAACTCAAAAAATAAAAATAAAAGTAAAATACAATAAAATATTTTCTTCAAAAAGTGCTAGGGTTTAGTTACCTTAAGTTCAATTAGTATCCGTGCTTGGATAAAGTTTAATATACAAAAAGCATCTGAATTTTCCCTTAAATGTTATAATTATCTAATTTGTCTTTCAGAAAACTAGATATCTTTTGGAAAACTTTAAAAGTTACTTCATCGGGAAACAGTTCTGCTTGAGTAGCATTGGATCAGGTCTACTTGAGCTTACATTTTTACACCTTTTTTAAAAGCTTTTTCCTGATGGTCTCTTTTTAAAATATCTATGTGAGTTTTCAACTCTAAAAAAGGATCATTTAAATGCTTCTGGATTTAATCCCTCAAAAATAAGCAGACATGACTTTTTTTAATTTAAGAAAACCCAAAAAACTATGAAGTTGAAATTAGAGAAAAAAAGTATAGTTTACTTTAAAATGTGTGGTCATTATTAAAATAAAACTACCTTGAACTGGCCAGGTACTGTGGCTCACGCCTGTAATCCCAGCACTTTGGGAGGCCGAGGCGGGAGAATCACAAGGTGAGGAGATCAAGACCATCCTGGCTAACACGGTGAAACCCCGTCTCTACTAAAAATACAAAAATTAGCCGGGCGCGGTGGCAGGCGCCTGTAATCCCAGCTACTCGGGAGGCTGAGGCAGGAGAACTGCTTGTACCCAGGGGGGCGGAGGTTGCAGTGAGCCAAGATCACACTACTGCACTCCAGCCTGGATGACAGAGTCAGACTCTGTCTCAAAAAAACAAACAAAAAAAAACAAAAAAAAACGACCTTGAACTTTAGCATGGTTTCCTTTGCCCCTACCGGGTGCTTGTTTGTTGGTAATTACATAGAATAATGAATGAACTATAGACTTAGGGGACAGCAAAATAATAATTCTATTGAAATTAATGATGAATGAATTATTAAATAATCTTTCATTCTACACAAATCCCGTATTCCAAACATTTAAGTTATTGGTAAGGTATAGACCTGCCTATGCCAGCTTTATATGAGATGAATATGTTTTCATATAGTTTTCAAATTTCCTAAAGTTCTATTTTAGTGAGAAAACAATAGAACAAAACAGTTAAATATAAACTTTAAAAAAACATTCTTTTTGCAATGTATGTAATTGCATTGTTTGAATTACAGTGTTTTCAAATTATGAATCACAATTCAGCACCTATCATGTTATAACTAATAAGGCAACAGCAGTGTTGCATACTACAATAGTACTCCCTTTCCATAGTCTAGTGGAATTTCCACAATTCCACTAATTTCCACAATTAGAGCCCAGAAATGTTAGAAATCTTATCCCTACTTACATAATCCGTATATGTTTTCTAGGGGTTTTGAATTGAGGACAGAGGTCCTACGTGAATCACACTATTGTAGGCCACACTAGTTACAGCAGCTATTAACGAACATTGGGGCACAACTTACATTGTGCTTACAATCAGATGATGTGGTTTGGAGGGTTTCAACTCTTTGGTAACGTGTATCACGTTACCAGCAATCTTACAGAAACTTCTGATAATAATCCAAAAAATCAAGGACAACTTCATGATAGACATTCTATCAATTGACAAAGTATGTAATAACAACATGACTCAATAATTTTAAAAGGATTTATATTAAGTTAGTCACAGTGGTTTTATGTATACCTATTTATTTCTAAGCAGTCTCATGTTTCTGTTTTCAAATGATACGCTCAATAGTTTTTCTTCAACCTCTACACAACTTTTCAGGTGCAGCATCTCTAAGTTTAAACAATGGATGCAATCACTAATCTAAAAGAACTATAACATACCATTTTCTTTATATTTCCAGACTCAAGGATACTAAAAGACCAGAGAGTCTTTCAGTTGAACATACATATATGTATACAATAATTCTACCCAAGAATGTTTTATTTTGTTTAACCTAGGATTGCCCAAACTTAATTTCTTGATAGTAAGCTCTTTGAGGGCATGGACAGTGTATACATAGCAGCTATCAAAATACCTGGCACATGTAAGTGGCCAGTAAATATCAGTTGAATGAATAAATAAATGAATGAGTGAATGAATGGAGGTTGAGAAACCAACAACTAAATATATTTGGTGCTCCACATAGAATATATCCATGAAAATGTAATTCCAAAGTGAAATTTGTTTTGGCACCTGCAACAACTCAATAATGTTAATATGCTCTGTAGCCTTCCAACTCTTTCTCACTCTAAGACTCTTCCCCTTATTATTCTAGTTGTCATTAATCTTCTTTTCCTATGAAATTTTATAGCACTTTTAGTCTCTATCACATAAGTTACACTAAATATACTGTCTGTATAATCCACCACAGCATGTTTAATTTATGACTATTTGGCTTCTGGTTAGGCACATTTCTTATGAATTATAAACAATGATAACAAGGATCAGCATGTAAATAATTCTTTCATTATTAATAATGTTGGTATTGATTAATAATCATATGGCTCTTTATATTGATAAGGTTCATTTAAAACTATTATTTCATTTGGTTTCATAATAGCTGTACAATGGATATTGATACAATTATCCCTATTTTATAGATGGAGAAACTAAGAACCAAAGGGGTTAAGTAACATTCCAGTGATTAGATATACTCATTAAATGATGGACAAAACTTCAGCATTTATGATATCCACAGCCCTTTTTCTTGCTTCCCAGGCCTGCTTTCTGCCTTGTTCCAGGGAAGCATTGTTCTGGCATTCAGAACCCTTCCAGCGCTCCAGTCCTTCTGCCCTGTACAACTTCTTTTCCAGATGCTGGTTTCGAATCAATTAGTGGTTCAAGAAATTGAAAGGAACGAGAGAAAGAAAGAGGAAATAGAAAGATATCCAAGGGAAGTAAAGAGAAGTGGAAGATGGTAAGAAATAGAGACCCAGACTGGAGGGCTCTAGGCCTATCTGGCCAGCAGATGTGTTTTATTTGGCCAACACAGAGTGTTTTCTTTTTCAGTGAACTCATTGCCAACTTTTAAAATGGCAAATGTTCTCGTCTGTATTTCTGGCTTTTCTTGAAAATATGAGAAAAGTGGCAACACTGGGCTCAAATTTCTGCATGGCAACCATTGGCTACAGCTCAGTAGTGGCTACTTTCTTAAGAGCGTGTGTGCCTTCCAGTGTACCCCAGTCCTAACCCTCTCTCTTATTTAATTTCAAGTTAGCTTCACTCTTCACTCTTCCTTCAGGGATTTGCAGCTGTTTCTTCTGCATAAGGAAGTAAGATGGGCTTTATCTTACAGCCATCTCTGACTTTCTATAGAGATCTTCAGCTTTAGCAGGTAAATTTTAAGTATGTACATCTTAATCAGAGGTCTGCCTAAAAGTCAAAATCAGCCGAGTGTAGTGGCTCACGCCTGTAATCCCAGAACTTTGGGAGGCCAAGGCAGGCAGATCACCTGAGACCAGGAGTTTGAGACCAGCTTGGCCAACATGGTGAAACCCCATCTCTGCTAAAAATACAAAAAAAAAAAAAGCCAGGCATGGTGGCAGGCGCCTGTAATCCCAGCTACTCAGGAGGCTGAGGCAGGAGAACTGCTTGAACCCCTGAGGCGGAGGCTGCAGTGAGCCGAGGCTGCACCATTGCACTTCAGCCTGGGCATCAACAGTGAAACTCTATCTGAAAAAAAGAAAAAGTCAAACTCTTAGATGAATAAATTCATTCATTGAACACGTCTTTATATATCGAATGCCTACTCTGCACCTCACATTGTTTAGGAATTAATCTCATTATTTTAGAATTGCATTTCAAATTTTCCCCTCATACAACTATTAAAGGGAAAAATAATGATTTCAAACAATTGATATTTGATAAAGAATAAGTCTTATGACTAAAATACAAATGCTTTTAATTAGGCACATTCAGGATCAAATTTAACAATGTATGACTTTGGCTGTGGTCATCAAATCCAAGCATAGCTTTAAGGATTCCAAAATGATGAAGTAACATTGTAGTAGATCAAAGTGCTCAAGACAATTTATTTAGATATCTTAAAGATTTGAGGTCTTCTTTTCTCAATCGTGTTATATATAAGAAAAACAATACAATTTTAAAATTATATTTTCCTTCCTTAAGAAGCCACACAGACCTTGGTTTGAAGGCAACAGATGACTCAAAGCTTACTCTTTTTTTTTTTTTTTTGAAACAGAGTTCCACTCTTGTGGCCCGGGCTGGAGTGCAATGGCGTGATCTTGGCTCACTGCAACCTCTGCCTCCTGGGTTCAAGCCATTCTCCTGCCTCAGCCTCCCAAATAGTTGGGATTACAGGCATGTGCCACCACGCCCAGCTAGTTTTGTATTTTTAGTAGAGACGGGATTTCTCCATGTTGGCCAGGCTGGTCTTGAACTCCCGACCTCAGGTGCTCCACCTGCCTCAGCCTCCCAAAGTGCTGGGATTACAAGTGTGAGCCACCATGCCCGGCCACAAAGCTTACTCTTTAATGCCTTTACTTGTTACCCAGAACTTAAGGATAAACATGGGAATGTTTCTCTAAATTTTATCATCATCCCTGGGCATCTCTTCAAAAATGCTATTACAATTCCCATAGGAACTCTACTGAATTTTATTAATCCCATATGGCTGCGCTTCTAATTTCTGATTCATTACAGTAAAGGTAAGGCAAGAATCACGGTAAATAAAAGAAGACCATCAACAGGGTTTTATATGATTGGCTACCATGTACTACGGTGTGAATGTATGTGTCTCTCTAAAATTTATTTGTTGGAACTTAAGCCTGAAGGTTAAGAGGTAGGGTGCTTGGGAGATGATTAGGCCATGAGATCTCTGTCCTTATGAATGGTGGCCAGATATAAGCAACCTTATAAAAGGGCTACAGGGAACTAGTTAGGCCCTTCTGCCTTTCCATCATGTGAAGACACTATTCATCCCCACCAGTGGATATAGCAACAAGGTGCCATCTTAGAAGCAGAGACAAGCCCTGATCAAACACTAAACCTACAGGTGCCTTGATCTTGGACTTTCAGCCTCCAGATTTGTGAGAAATACATTTCTTGCTTTCAAAATTACCTAATTACTTAGTCTGTGGTATTTTGTTACAGCAGCAGGGACAGACTAAGATACCATGTGTATTAGTATCCTGTGGCTGCCATAACAAATTACTACAAACTTGGTAGTTTAAACAACAAAATTTATTTTGTCATATGAACTAGAGGCCTGAAATCAAGGTGTTGGTAGGGCTGCTCCCCTTCCAAAAGCTCTAAGAGAAGCTCTTCCAGCTTCAGGTGGCTCCAGGAGCTTCTTGGTTTGTGGCTGCATAATTCGAATCTCTGCTTCTGTTTTCACATGGCCTTCTCTGTGTCTTGTCTTCTTTTCTGTCTCTTATAAGGACACATCATAGGATTTAGGTCCATCCAGGTAATCTAGGATGATCTCATCTTAAGATCCTTAATTAGATCTGCAAAGATACTTTTTTTCCAAATAAGGGCATATTCCCAAGTTCTGGGCATTAAACACACGGGCATATTTTTTTGAAGGGGTGGGCATCATCCAACCAACTACACCATGATTCTTTATTTGACTTCTTGATATATCTGTTAGAAACATTTATACAATGCAGGTGTACTACTTATACCGTACTTACGATTAATTCTATACAAGGTTTAGCATCAAGTCCCTGGTCAACAACACAAACCTCAATTCTGCCATTATATCTATAGGAAAATTCAATTTGACTTATGATATGCCTGCTTATCTGTTTCCCATGAATGTTTATATGTTCATCTTGCCATTCAAATTATACTGTAATCTCTCAGAATCCAAGAACTGTGCCTTATCTTTATTTTCTACTCAACACCTAAGACAACTAATACATATGAATAGACATTTATTTATTGGCACATTGACTTTGAAATTCATGTGTGCCTATGATCTCTGTAGGAACTCTGAGTATGAAATGTATTGGAGGAACAGGAGCAGCTTTTGACTGACAGTATATATTCCTTTAGTGGGAGTGGGTAGAAGCATAAATAAGGCTAACTATAGGGTTGTAATTTCTCCATGTTTCCTCTGAGTTTTTTTTTTTTTTTTTGGCTGTTTGAATTGAGCTAT
Source organism: Nomascus leucogenys (assembly GCF_006542625.1). Classification (NCBI taxonomy): domain Eukaryota; kingdom Metazoa; phylum Chordata; class Mammalia; order Primates; family Hylobatidae; genus Nomascus; species Nomascus leucogenys. Next base: position 92,260,845 of record NC_044382.1, on the reverse strand, counting down.
ATGCCCTCTTCTAGAAGGTACAAGCAAGAAGAGCAAGTCTATAAAACTTGTTCGTGAGCAGAAGGACAAGACTATTACTTAGAAGTCTTGGCATAATCCTTTGAGTGGTTTCATTAGGGATGAGGGTGTACAGAATAGCCACTGGGAAATGTGTTTCTGGAACTCAAGGAGATTGTATTAATACCTTAGGACTGTTTCTGAAAGAGTTTATTTATTTATTTATTTATTTATTTATGGAAAGAAAGAAGAAAGGAAGGTGGGGCGAGGGAGACAACTTTAATTTGAATATATATTAGGATTAATAAAAGAATTATTTTTAGGTTCAGAAAACTTCCACATTTTTTGAGATACAGAAAGAGATGTCAGATAAAGAGAAACGAAAGTCTGTAAAGAAGTGAGGAAATTTTACACTAGGTTGATGGTTGTAGGAAATATAAATTAAAATGCCTTGAGCTGGCTGGAGGTACGTAGCCAAAAAAAAAGAAAAGACTAATGAAAAGAAAAAAAAAGGTTTTTTAGGAAAGGCTGGAGACATATAGAGCCTCAGTGATGCAATTACAATATGAAGAGCTGGCTGCCATGGGACTGCTGGAAGGAATCATTAGCTCTGGTTAAATGAGTAAGTTTCTGCTGCAAAAATGATGAAGTACCTTAGAGGCATCAGAAGCTGGGCTAGAGGTTTGTAGCAATCCTCTTGATGTTTCATTAATTAATGAAGACCACCTTTTTCTAAGTTTCTTTGAACCTCACCAGGCAGAACTGATGGATATTTTTCTGCTAGGTAGAGAAAAAAACAACTAGTAAAATCCTGTCCTTCTGTTCATTTTAAGTAGCCGTCGCTTAAATTTCCTTAAGCTCAGTGAAAACATTATCCAGGCAAAGATTCCACTTCACACTGAAGTAACTTTACTTGTCCAAAGCTCTAGATTAGTCATCTATAATGGTTTCTCTTTAAAACAAAAAAAAAATTGTAAAATACTGGTCCTTTGGTGAGGAACTGGACAAAAGCTTGGGCGCTATAGTCTCTTCTGCTTAGGAGACATATGAACTCTACTATCCTTTTTCTGTCTGTCTAGCCAAGGCGTCTCCGAATGCTCAAGGATTGTTTTCAAACCAAATCGATAAGAAACTAAAAAGACTCAGTCTGAGTATGCTGGACTTTTATCTTTCTTCCTTAAAATGCCAACTACGCTGGCAATGTAAAGCAAATAGGTAAAAATTAAATCAAACATGGTTCAAATAAACACATTTTCTCTTACCAAGATAAGTATTCCTATAATTTTTAGAAAGCCAAAGCAATGACAAGGTTGAGATAGGAGTGTCAGGTGGAGGAAGAAGAATCTGAGTGGAGGCCTCAGCCAGAGAACAAAGCGCCCTCTTGTTCCGGTGGGGAACGCACTGCCTGGGAATGTATCCACTAGGTGGCGTTTCATCTCCAGGACAGGACAGGATTTGTCCTGTCGTTCAAAAACCCATCTGCTAAGCGTTTTGGTGGTCTTGAGAAAGGTAAATACATTTGTTTTAAAATTGTTTTTGTCTGAAAATCACAGTTTTGAATAGTGGTGAGGGCAATCAAGATTTCCCATTTAGTGTGAAAATTGGGTGCCATCATTTTGGAAGATTTCGTACTCAAGTATTCTGAGGATCTGGCAGGATTAAAGAATTTTGGAGCTGTACGGTCCTCTTAGAGATCACCTCACCGGTCATCCCTGTTTTGTTGATTAAAATACTGAGAACCAGGCATATCTTATCACTTGCCTAAGACTGTAGTATTGGATGAAGATAGAACAAAGATCAATTTCCTACAGGCAGACCAGACTCCATGTCACCTGAGTCATCCTGATCCATGTTAAAACCTTTCATCGATAAATGTGCATTATATGCGCAGTGAGTTCTAGGCACAAAGCTGCTTGCTGGGAATGCAGAAATGGAACCTGTCTAGAATCAACCCTCCAAGTATAATTGGAGAAAAAAAAAAAGCTAACAGGCAATAACAAAACAGATAGTGCATTAAATAATGATCATGATGATGTCTGCCTGGTACCCAGGGCAGAATGTATCGTGTGAGGAGGCAGAGGCAGGCTCTGAGAAAGGTGAGATAAGGCTGAATGAATGTTTGGGAGAGGAGATGAGTTCACAAATTTTGCTTCCAGATGGGAATATTTGCCTATTTTCTCAGACAGGGAACCGGCTATTCAGATCACAAAGCAAAGCCCCTGGGTGGTTCTCAGAGCGTAGCAATGTAATATCATCATGAAGCAAGGCATGGCTAGGGCTGTGTCGAGTCAGATGCTGACGATATTCATGATCTCTAGCTCGTATCTGGAATTGTTGTACTCAAACGAAATAGAAATATTGGCTTATTGTGGGTTTTAATTTACCAAGACTCTTCCAATAAGTCTGGTATATGCTACTTATATGGGATACTAATTTTTCAAGATACGATTTACAATGTTCTTTTTATTCTTCAAAACCATTATGAGCTATTTTCATGAACAACTCAATATGTCATGAACCTTGGGAAGGGCTTGTGGGTTGCTGACTTTATTCTATTTCTTCATCCATGTTATAGTTCCATGGTATTTTGTTTTATGATAATTTATTGTCAATATTTTATATTTCTTTCATGTGTATTATGTTTCTAAGTCTTTTAAAGAGTTTTTAAAGATGTTATGGCCTGTGTTTTTGAATTTGCAAGGCTCTCCTAGAAACACAGTAGGCTGGGCATGATGCCTCACACCTGTAATCCCAGTACTTTGGGAGGCCGAAGTGGGAGGATTGCTTGAGCCCAGGAGTTCGAGACTAGCCTGGGCAACATAGTAGGAACCTGTCTACAAAAGCTACAAAAGTTAGCCTGGTGTGGTGGCTCACATCTGTGGTCTCAGCTACTGAAGAGGCTGAGGTGGGAGGATCGCTTGGGCCCAAGAGGTGGAGGCTGTAGCGAGCAGTGATTGCACAACTGCACTTCCATGTGAGTGACAGAGAGAGACCCTGTCTCCAAAACGCAAGAAAGAAAAGAAAAAGGAAAAGAAAAGAAACATAGTGAAATGCTAGCAAACTCAATAGTGGCATTCCATGAGATCACTGACAATGAGAAACCAGTTTTCAACTATAGAATAGTAACATTTTATAGTAGCACTTTAAAAATAAAATGTTTTAGCATATATTTACACTGCCTTTATAGTGACTTATAAGCATGTTATAAATATCTTTTTGCCTTTCCTAGACTTCTGATACCCAGGGAAGGGGATTTTGGCCTAGTTACATCATGTAAAGTAAGAAAATGAGAATTTCAAAATTGACTTATTTTCATGTTTAAACTCTATCTTTTGAGCTTTGATTTTTTAGTCTTGGACTATCTGTCTGAGGAAGAATGTGTACTTGTCATACATCTGTGTGTGTGTCGTTCATTCACCTTAGAACATTTAGTTGACTTCTCTGACAGCATTTGTCCTTCTGTTAACTTACTCCAGGTGTGTTAGTGACAAGACATAGAATCAGGGGCTCCAGACCCATGTTCACTAAAACAGACCTGAGTTTTAATTCTTTTCTGAATGTTCTGCTACTTTGAATTGGTCTCTGTGTCTCCTTTTGTTAGACTGTGTATGCATATCTCTGCTATATAATACTAAAAACAATTCATTTGAGTCTTATGCTGCCAAGGTTAGATCCAATCAAAATTTGTGGTTTCTGTTTCAAACTGACCTTGAACCTCAGTGTCTGGGCTTGTTTTAATCTTGGCAATGTTTTACTTCCTATTTCTAAGAATGAACTATTATTTGGCTCAAAAGCTTATTCACATCTATTATCCTTAGAAAGCAAGATTATCATTGTGTGAATGAATTTGGAAGATTAAACATTCATGATAACCAAATTAACCGTGGAAAAATCAAATAAGAAAAGCTGTACTCAATAAAAATCATTTGTATTGGGCCAGGCATGGTGGCTCCCTCCAGTAATGCCAGCACTTTGGGAGGCCAAGGCAGGCAGATCACGAGGTCAGGAGTTCGAGAACAGCCTGGCCAACATGGTGAAACCCCACCTCTATTGAAAATACAAAAATTAGCTGGGCGTGGTGGCAGGCGCCTGTAATCCCAGCTACTCGGGAGGCTGAGGCAGGAGAATCATTTGAACCTGGGAGGCAGAGGTTGCAATGAGCCGAGATAGTACCATTGTACTCCAGTCTGGGCAACAGGGTGAGACTCTGCCTCAAAAAAAAAAATTGTATTTTAGAAAGTCTAAAACATTAACACATAACTAATAATTTTATATGTATTTAAAATACTGAAGAGAAAACCTAGCCCTAAAACTGACGTCTCAAGTATTTTACTGTCATGAAACTCTTTTATTGAGTTAAAAGAAAAAAAACTCAAGCTGAAAGTCAAAATACGTAGAGCAAATATTCCTCTATCAATAACCGACTACTATGTAAAAGTTGCTAACCTCTGCTACTAATTCGTTTAACTTTATTTATTTATTTATTTATTTGAGACAGAGTCTCACTTCATTGCCCAGGCTGGAGTGCAAAGGTGCGATCTCGGCTTACTGCAATCCCTGCCTTCCAGGTTCAAGCGATTCTCCTGCCTCAGCCTTTCAAGTAGCCGGGATTACAGGCATGCGCCACCACACCTAATTTTGTATTTTTAGTAGAGATGGGGTTTCACCATGTTGGTCAGGCTGGTCTCAAACTCCTGACCTCAGGTGATCTGCCCACCTCAGCCTCCCAAGGTGCTGGGATTATAGGCGTGAGACACCATGCCCAGCCTGTTTAACATTTTTAATAGATAAGTTAGTATCTTTTATTTTTGGTATCAAATTACTCATTGAATGGAACAGTGCAAATGTAGGAAGAAAGCAGAGGTGGATATTCTGGTAAGCCCCTGCAGAAAGTATGAAGATCACACAGATATGAAAGTACTTCATTATTCAACATGGGAAGCTATCCTCATGGCTATGGGGAAACCAACCTGAGGCTTCACTCTCATTGTCACCATCTCCCAGGTGTGCTTGTCAAAGAAACTCCAATGCCAGATTGCAGAACCCCTCTCTTGCACAAATTTACTACATGAGCATCTATTTTAAAAATGTATTTTACCTGCTTATTTAGGTAATGTGTCTCCAGCAAGTCAAAAATATGGGAGTCAGTTTTGTCAGTGGCTAGTTTTTACAGTTCCAATAAGAACAAGATTTATACATTGTCTAGGTATTATACATATTCCATTACAATCAGCTTGCTCTCCCACTATCAAGATCAGCTTTAATAATATCTTGTGGAAAGTTTGGCCACCTTTTTGGTTCTGTAGTCCTGGTGGTAGTTTTGGGGCACCTGCAAAAAGATCACCGTATTAGGTAACTGAGAAGAGGTGGTTGCTGCACGGTATTGGAGTAATGGAGCCCTTGGGGTGATTTGATCATAGAATGTGGTGGTGAAGTGGAGGCATGGACTGACTGGCTGATTAAAAGCAAGCTCCAGGTTCCATCCAAGCACTGCTGAAGACCAGAAACTGTAATCATTCTCTGCATTTAGCATCTGATCACTCCCCAAAAGTTTGATGCTTTAGTTTTCCTTGTAAGAAGATAATAGTAGACTTTTGCTTCTGGCTCTGGTGGAGTAACAAGAACCAGATACGTCTTTTTTTATCCCAAAAAATTAGAAAATGTCACAAAATATCTAAAACAATGACGTCAAGACATTGGTCAAAAGAAATCACAGAGTTCACAAAGGAGTGAACTTATTCCTGGAGGCAGTTTACAGGCCATCGGGGAGAGGGGAGACTTACAAAACGTACAAGTTTCACTGAGTTGAGGAGATAGAGATCAGAGTTTCAGGAAGCCTAGGAAGTTAGAATTCATGAGACATAATACCAGATAAAACAGCTTGTCAGGGGTGGGGAGAGAATAAAAATAACAGGGTCTACTGACCTGTAGGACAGGATCAATAGGTCTAATCTACGTGGAATTATAATCCCAGAAGGAAGTATCATTCTTAAATGATACTTTATATACAGAGGAAAAACAATTCAAATGACCACAGATTTATCACGAGAAGCCACAGAATCGATAAGATCCTGGTACATTTCTAAAGTGCTGGGAAAAAGAAATCATTACCAATAGAGGTACAAAATAAGAATAACCACAGATTTCATGTCAGGAATTATGCAAGCCAGCAAACAATGCAGGTGTAACACTAAATTTGTGAAGGAAACAACTATCAACATAGAATTTTTACCCAGTGAAAATAAATTTCAAAAGGGAAGGTTAGATAAAGACTTTTTTCAGACAAATTAGTGTTGGCAGGCAATTCATTATCAGTAGATATACACCATCAAATATGTTAAAGGAAGTTCTTCAGACAGAAAGAAAACGGTGTTAAATTAAAATTTGGATCTACATAAAGGAATGAGGACTGTCAGAAACAGTGAATATACAAGACATTTTCTCATTTTTAACATTAAAAAAACAATTAAATATTTAAAGTAAAATAATAGCAATGTATTGTGGATTCGGTAATATATGAAGAAATAGAACAGATTTGCAACATATATAACTGACAGATGATTTGTTTGCAGAATATATGAATAATTACTGTGAATTCATAAGAAAAAAGTTAAGTTTCTCGCAGAAGAGAAAACACAAATAGACCATGAGTATATGAAAAGATTCTCAATGTCATGAGAAATTAGAGAACTGAAGCTTAAACCACTATGAGATCCCAACTTATATCCATCAATTGACAAAAATAAAAAAGTTTGACATCTGGTGTTGGTGAGGATATAAAGGCATAGGAACTCATGCCCCGCTTGTACAACTACTGTGGGGAAAAAAAACGTACCATTTGCTAAAATTCCACTCATAGGTATAGTGTATAGAGAAACACTTGAGTATGCATTGGAGACTTACACAAGAATGTGCATCATGACAGTCTTTATAAGAGTAAAAATTTAGAAACCCAAATGTATACTGATGATTGAATGGTTAAATTAATTATGGTATAGTCATACAATGGTATTCTATACATCACTGAAAAAACAAATTATAGTTGTGTGCAGCAACATTAATAAATCACAGAACGATGACATTAAGCAAAAGTAGCGAGTCCTATGTTGCTTATTATTTATATGACACAACAGAAAAAAAATAGCCAAAACTAAATAAAACAGTTTTCAGTCTTTTCCAGTAGACTCTTTGGTGTGTTTATCACAGCACTATTAAAGTCCTGATCTGATATATTTTATACCTGACCCTCTCTGCATCTGATTCTGTTGACCAGTTTTCCTCTTGACTATGGGTCAAATTTTCTTACCACTTGGCATGACTTAAATTTTTGTATTGTGTACTCAACATTGTGTGTAAGCCAACAGTGAAGCCTAAGTAATATTTACCCGCCGAATAAGGCACATCCTACTTCTGTCGTGCCACTAATACGAGGGGCTGAGTCAATCTAATCTACAGATTGGCTGTGTCTTGGCTTCATTAAAGCTTTAGTTATTCAGTTCACCACTGGATTCAAATAATTTGATGTTGGAACCAGGACCTTTCCTCCAGCAGGACTTGAGATCTGAGCATTCATAAAACTCCAAAGATCTCTTTGTGCTCTATAGCCAGGTGACCAGCTTTCTGAATGTGGGAGATGCCTGTGACTACCAGCTCTTTTAATTTCTGGGAAAACCTCTTTGCTTTCTCGTGCAATTATTGGCCTTTTTATCCCAGGAAATTTCTGGCCCATCTTTGGACGTCTGAGATAATGCATTCGATGGGGGCCTTGAGAGCCTGGAAGAGATTTTACTCTCCTGCCCTATTCCCAGCCTTCAGCAGATGCTACATTTCTTTCAAAGAAGGCCTGGAGATTCTCAGGATTTGTCTTCATTCTCCTGCCCTGACTGCAGCCTTCAGCATTCTATTCCCCAACACTAGGTGAACCCCTTGGGAAAGAGTTAGTGGATAGGTGGAGACTTTCTCTGAGTCTGGAACTCCTTGGGATTTTAATCCATCTTGCAAGCTCACAGGCAACTGCTACAGTTTTTTGATTTTGGCTGGTTTTATGTCACTCCCTTCTACGGCAAACTTCTCCCTTCACTGTTCCATCAGAGATGAAAGTAGCTGAGAATATCTTCTTTCTTGGGAATGACTAATCATATTCTGGATTTAAGTTGACTTACTTTTTTAAAATATCTTGTGTTGCTCTAATTAGCTTTAATACCAAAGTTTCTCGCTTCACTGGACTGTTCTCATTGTTCATTAAGAGGGTCAAACTCGTGATTTACAAAATTGTAAGTGAAAGCAGAAGCTAAACTTCGAGTTTTGAGAAATAATTCACCAAATGGGTTCTTTTAAAAATTTTTTTATTACTTTTTGCTAAATTCAAAAGTATTACATGTTTATTATTAAAATTCAAATTAAACAAAATTACAAAAATCTCAGATACATAGATATTGAGAGTCCTTCTTTTTTTTTTGTAGAGATGGGGTTTTGCCCAGGCTGGTCTTGAACTTCTGACCTCAAGCGATCTGCCTGCCTTGGCCTTCCAGGGTGCTGAGATTACAGGTATGAGCCACCGCAACCAGCCAGAAAGTCCCTCCTAACTCCACCCTCCAGGCATATCACTTGTAAAAGTTTCCTGTAGTATTATTCAAAATAGCAAATACAGTTTGTAAACTCAAAAAATAATCTGATTCACCAAGACTGATTTTAACACCACTGTGTATGCTTCTTGAGGTGCATTAAAGTTATTCATTTCTACATGTTATTAGGATAAATGGTGTCTCCAAATAAAATCAATGGCCTGAAAATTTTTAAACAGCATGCGATAACTTTCCTCTCTTCTCAGCAAGTCTTGATCCTAGCCTAATCTTTGGTAACTAAGCTTTATTATAGCAAAATAACCTTAGCTACATTTTGACTGAAGATCGGCACAAATCAAAGAAAAAATATGGGCTGGCTGAAAGTAGATAGTAATTGAATTAAGTCATATGCTTGATGGATGTTGTGTTGAGAGAATCTGTGGAAGTTAAAGTCATCAGGCTGTTTTGCTTATGCAGAGGCGGTCAGGACTGAGACTGAGGGAATAGAGAGCCATTGACTTATTTAGAAAAATTGTAGGTATAGAAATATCATCGCTTCATTCATCATTGTTAATCATTTAAAAATTGGGTTTCTAAATTTATGTCAATACCAAGAAAAAAATGTTTTCCCCCTGAGAAATTCAAATCAATAATATGCTCAGCACATTTCAGGAAATATTTCCTAGAATGATTAAAACCACTCAGTACTCATGATTAAAAGCAATGGTTTTTGGTTTATGATGGGATGCCCCAATAAGTATTTCAGGTTTGGGGACCCAAAAGTTCTAAAGGCACATTGCTTGTCTTGAGGCAGAAGTTTAGCCCTAATGGATTGTCTTAGCTCATGTCTATTCCACTGTTTATTCCATTGAACTGTACAGCACACCTTTACAGCTATGTTACTCAATTATTCAACAAATATTTATAGACTACCTACTACATGTTAGGTGCTTTGCTAGGTGCTGTACTGCTGGGACAGGCAAGTGAGCAAAATCAAATACAGTCTTTGCCCTTGTGGTGTTATACTCTTCTGGGGAAAATAGATATTATTCTAATATCACAATAAATAATTAAAAATTACAAGTAGAGATAAGTGTTCTGCCTATGTATTAGTCTATTCTTGCATTGCTATAAAAAAAAACTACCTGAGACTGGGTAATTTTTAAAGAAAAGAAGTTTAATTGGCTTATAGTGTTGCAGGCTGTTCAGGAAGCATAGCTGTGGAGGCCTCAGGAAACTTACAATCATGGCAGAAGGCAAAGGAGAGGCAGATGAATCCTACATTGCTGGAACAGGAGGAAGAAAGGGAAGGGGAATGTGCTGTGCACTTTTAAGCAACCAGATTTCATGAACACTCACTCATTATCACAAGAACAGCTAGGGGGAAATCTGCCCCCATGATCCAATCACCTCCCGGCAGGCCCTTCCTCCAACATTGAGGATTGCAATTTGACATGAGATTTGGGCAGCGACACAAATCCAAACCATATCAGCTTACAAAGGCATACAACAGAACAACCTGACCAACTCTGAGGTAGTCAGGAAAGGGTTCCCTGAATCTGAGATCTGAAAAATGAATGGGGTTTGTATTAGTCTGTTCTCACGCTGCTGAAAAAGACATATCTGAGATTGGGTAATTTATAAAGAAAAAGATGTTTAATGAACTAACGGTTACATGTGGCTGGGGAGGCCTCACAATTATGGCAGAAAGCAAAAGGCACATCTTACATGGTGGCAGACAAGAGAGAATGTGAACCAAGTGAAGGGGGTTTCCCCTTATAAAACCATCAGATCTCGTAAGACTTATTCACTACCACAAGAACAGTATGGGGGAAATTGCCTTCATGATTCAATTATCTTCCACTGGATCCCTCCCACACCATATGGGAATTACAGGAGCTACAATTCAAGATGAGATTTGGGTGGGCATACAGGTAAACCATATCAGGGTTTAACTAAGTTAGTGGAAGAGGTTTGGTCCAGATGACATGAACAGCATATACAAAGGCTGAATGGGTCAAGAGTTGCTTTAGGAACTTTAAAAGGCTAATGCAGTTGGAGGGCATTGGGAGAGGGAGCCGGCTACTGGTTTGAAATGGGATGGAGACCTGAAAGATTCTGACCGTATAGCTTTATGTGATCTAAGTGATTCTGATCTTCATTCTCAGAGCAATAGGATTTAATAGAGTGAATTTGGGGTGGGGTTGAATGGTGACTTGATCAAAATAACATTTAAAAAATCTACCCATTTGCAATATGGGGGAAGTTTGGAAGGGATGAGAGTGGATGCGGGAAGACCAACTAGATTTTTCCAAGTACGCCTGTTGGCAGGTAATAGTGTCTTGTACCAAAATGTTGTAAGTGAAGAATGAGAGAAATAAATAATCATTTGAAATATTTCAAAAGTAAAATTGACAGAACTTAATTACAAATTTGATTTAAGGGGGCATGAGGAAGATACTATATACCTATATACCTAGCGACTGGCCTGCAAAGCACTTTACATACATAGGTGCTCAAGAAATATTTTCTAAAATAACAAATGCATGAGCAAATAGTTTAGTATGCTGTTGGTAGATTTTTAGATCTCTTAGTTGCTAATCTCATTTTCTGAACCTGATTGACCTCTCAGCCAGCTGCCATTTCCATTCCTGGACCTTGATGTTCTCTCAGCCAGTTGTCATTCCCATTTCCTTCTTGGTTCCTGCAGAATTATAAGTGGAGAGTGGGTATACTTGACTCTTGTTAATCTTCCCACAGCCCTCTGCTTCCTCTACCCTCAATTATTAAACCATTCACTTTCATGCCCGTAGCTACCCCATAGACTCACTCGTATGAATGAGAAATTCAACATAGTTCACAATCAGGAAAGTTCATTATCCCTAAAATAGCTTGATTTTTTTTTTCATTGAACCTCTATATTTGCTCCAAATTTCAATGCCTGGGACTTTCACAGTCTTAGCCTAGAGAGCTGCATAATAACTTTTTTGTTCAAAAAAAAAAAAAAAACAGCCTGTTGGTATTTGATAAAGGCTATTGTTTTCTGTAGATAGTGGGGCCATTTGATTAATCTTAGATTTCCCATTAGCATTGAACACAGTGTCTTATACATGACAAATTCTTAATTATAAACATATACAAAATGTGTGCCTGGCTGGGGGAAGGATGGAGAAAAGAGAGAGGGAGAGAACACGTTTACTCTCCATGCACCACAGTCCACAATAAAGACATTAATTGATCTTGTAGTTTTCCTGTCTGCAAAACAGAAGGCGATTGGGATTGATGAATAGAAGCCTCCATTATGTTTTATTTAATTGTGCTACAGTAAAGGGGTCTGTATCTTCAACTAGATGACAATTTATGCTTCATTAAATTCTTATCACATTTTTGCACTTCAGGTACTTCGATTAGACGGCAGCTTTATTTTGAATGGCTCATTCAAGCATGACGAGATGCCAGTGAGTATCTGGAGACACAGTAGAATTATAAGCATCCTTTACATCTAGAAGACACTACCTCTTACTTCTTGTAATACTGGATTGAACCCTGTGGTTCATAAATATTCATGTCTGAAAAAAGTATCTTAGATAAATGAATAAACATCACAAAATTCCTTGATGGGAGGCTCAACTAATGCTTTAGATTAGAATTAGAAGTTTATTTTTACAGAAGTGAAATGTTTGCTTCATTTGGCACACTTGAGGATTAGGTAGCTTAGAGACCTATTTATTTTTAATTACAGTTTGCTTAGAACATTAACCCATCAGTGATTAAATATGATCCCACAATATCCCAAGCTTGCAATATGTAAAGCTTGAAGACTTTTTATTTTCTGAAATTGATTGATACTCTATATGTTGAGATATTTTCTTTGAAAGAAGTTCAATTTCACTACAAATATGAACTATGCTTTTACATTCATATATTAACTTGAATTTACACAAATAAGAAATGTTTGTATATGTGGAGATAAGATCTTTTAAAGTTTCTTTATCATTTTCATAACTTCACAGAGAATCAGATACACTGTAATTTCATTGGTGAAAAGCTAAGATTCTTAAATTTGTTTCTCTTTGAAAGATAATGAAAACCTAAGGAGATAGCTGACTCCTTTTAAAGAATATATTTGTCATATTTTAAGTTGTTTATATTCATGAGCCATTAAAGTCGTTTATATTCGTGAGCCTGTAAAGTCACCTAAAATGATTCTTCCAACTCATCATGTCAATAGGCATAATCTTTAACAAATATGTACCTTTTGTGACTGGATATTTGTACTTCTTATTTTATGAAGTCCCCATTTCCTCTGTGTTTTATTCATCACAATGTACACTATCTGGTAAAATGCCTTCCCTGATTTATATTCTGATGTCTGACACCCAGATGCCTTGAAACTGAGCTAGTAGCTATGGCACCATCTTTGCATTTATATTTTTCTTTTGCAAGATGGAAATTAGAGGCTTTTTAAAGCAGCTTAATCACGTTTCTCAGTGATACAGGTCAATTCCAGAAGCTGAATGGAAATATGGAGACTCTCAGAGAAAAGATGGAAAAGCCCGGAGAAGCCAACTGAGATGGATAGGAGTGACGGTCACAAGCCAAGCCGTACCTGAGGATTTAACTACTCAGCAGCAACCTTACAATATCACTGACTTCCCTCTTTGGCTGGGCAAATTTTTTTTTTATAAAAATTGCCTCTTCAATTTATTTAGTATCCTGCATGCACAAAAATCCTTTGAACTGCTGACATGTGTCTCCCCACGTCCCCTTTCTCTCACAGGAGCCACAGCCCTCCCCTTTCTTCCCCCACACATACTTTTCTTAAACAAACATCCTTGTTTTAAAAAGCAAAGAAGATCTCGGCTCTCCATTTTTGTTTGACTTCCCACACATTGCTGTTAACTGTTCCCCAAACACAGATGGAAGCCAGGCTTGGACTCTTCCACTCATAGCTTTTTCACAAGATCTCTTCCCTTTAAATATTGTGATTTATTATTCTGAAAAGAAATTGTCCCTTTTAGGGTGCCCCCCAACACCAGGAATTGTGTTATTTGTGAATCTTGCAAGTGACAAAGCATACACCAATGCAATGGTCAATTGCAGGGTTTAAAAAAAAACCTCATAATATATGTGTCTCTCATTTGGCATCTCCTAAGTAAAAAGAAAGTGTCAAAGATGGAAAGAGACAAAAAATAAACCCACCAATAATCCCAGATCCAAGAAAAGAAGCATACATGAAGAGGAAAAAAATGATTTCTTCAATTACTTACCTTCCACAATTTCCTTGCTTTGTCTCTGAGCCAAGAAAGGTGTGGCCAGCATCCTGTCAGGTGTGGAATTCTTTCAGAGACAGCTTGGCCTTGTGCATGCAGCCGTGCAGTAAGGATGCTGTACATTCACAATGCCTTTTAAAAACCAAGTAGACTCTTCTTGGGATAGAGGAAGCAGGCTTCCCTTTGTCACACAGAGCAATCATTTTCAACATGAAATCATCCAAAAATCTATTGGCCATGATTTGAAAATGATACAGTGCTTTTACATAGAGAAAAAAAAAGGTTTAATCTAATAGAAGTATATGGTTGAGAGAGAATCCAAAAACTAAAAAACTCATAAGAACCTTGCACTTTGGATCTGTCATTACCAATTTCACCATCTTCATTGATAAAATAAGGAAGGTAGACTAGAATCATCTGTAGGTTTGCTTCTAATGCTAGTATATATTGTCTTTTAATTCTCCAAGTATTTTCTTGCTGCTTAAAAAATTGAGACATCTTTATTTTAAGCATTTTTATTACACAAAAGCTCCAGCTTTCAAAGATGTAACTAGAAGCTGATTATTCACATTACTAGAAATTTCTTCCTTCTTTCTTTTCTTCTCTTTTGGAAAAGAGCTCCCCAAAGTTGTGATATTTAAAGTAAAAATTGTATTATTTAATTTTTAAACAGTTCTGCAGGGAACATGTTAACATAAGACAATGTACACTGTTGTAAGCCAAGAAATGTTAAATCCTTTAACACTAGAAAACTACATTTCAAAAGAAAGTTTAAATTTATTTTTTCATGTTCGTTTTGTAACTTGTACATAATGGAGTCCTGATTACATATACACATACACCTCTCTCTCATGTGCGCTCTGTATGCATATTTGGTGATCAACAGCATAATGTAGAGTATGCCCACATGCGTATACACACACCTGACACCCAACATCCATGTCCTGTGAAAACTGATTGATTCATTTTTCCCTTTGTCTATACACAAAGAGATAGATAGATAGATCGATCTCTACTATATATATAGAAATCCTATTCTATAGATCATATATTGAATTTTATATTATTCAATATATGTATAATATATATCTATAGATAAATGCATAGCTATGGAGAGATCTCTATTATATATATTTATATATGTGAATTCAATATAGAACATATAGTAGGTATATCTATAAGAATTCAATATGTAAAAATAGAGAAATCTACATATCCATATATAATAGAGGTTCTTCTATGTATTAGTCCATTTTCACACTGCTCTAAAGAAATACCTGAGACTGGGTAATTTAAAAAGGAAAGAGATGTAATTGACTCACAGTTCCACGTGGCCGGGGAGGCCTCAGGAAATGTACAATCATGGTGGAAGGCAAAGGAGAAGCAAGCACCTTCTTCACATGGTGGCAAGAGAGAGAGGAGCAAAGGAGGAACTTTGTGGAGATTACAATTCGAGATGAGATTTGAGCGGGGACACAGAGTCAAGCCATATCACTATATATATATCTTACACATATGTATGAAGAAAATCAATAAAGGTTTCAGAGGCTATGGATTCCAACACCTCACTTTCTGAACTAGCTTTCTACACACACACATACACACGTACTCTCTCTATCTCTCTCTCACACACTCACATTCACATGTATCCAGTATTAATACTGTTGTTCACCAAATATTTTTGGATTTCATTCCTCCAGGCATAAGGTAGGGTTGTATTTCCGCACCCCTTTGAAGTTAGATGAGGTCGTGTGACTTGGTTGGCCAGTGAACTATGAGCAGAAGTGGAGCGTTTCACACCCAGGTGGAAATTCTGAGAGGCAGTACGCAGCTCATCACATCTCCTTCTTATTGCAGAAGTGACCATGGGGCACATAATGACATGAAGTTTCTTGCAGCTCAGGTTCCTGAGTGATACGGATAAGCAGAGACTCCTGACACCTTGACTTGGGCATGTGGCATTAGCAAAAAATATATATTGTTGGGCAAAATCACTGAGATATGAGTATCGTTTGTTACCAGAGCATAACCGTATAACCTAGTTCGGGGGCTGGCAAAATTTTCCTGTAAAAGGCCAGACAGTAAATACTTCAGGCTTTGCGGGCCGCGTACGATCTCTGTCACATATTCTTTTCTTTTTTCTTCCTCTTTAAAGGTTTATTACCTTAAATATATATGTGTATATACCCTTAGTTTCCAATCTGTACAAAAACAGGCTGCAGGCCAGATTTGGCCTGTGTGGCCTAGTTTTCTGATACCCTGACTTAGCCTATCCTGAGTGTAAAAGGCATTCACCTTCTCTATGTATCAGTTTCCTCAACTGTAAAATTGAATACAGCCACCTGAAGTACCATCACAGGGTTCCTTGGCAATAAAAAGAAGAAATGAAGATGAAACTTCTGGAAAAGGTAATGTTATATGCGATGCAAAAATGTTATTATTATTTCAATCTAAACAATTGTTCAAAACAATACTTCCAAACAAAAATGGATACAAAGAAACAAATGTTCTCCCTTGTACCCTCTTTATTTCCTGCAGATAACTTATTTCAAATGGGGCTCCTCATGCCATACCCAATATTTCCCAAGATGTGTTTTATAGAGCATTGGTCTGTTGACATGCCATCCTCACACACACTAATAGGTTCCTTAGATAAATAAATTTAGGCATTTCTACACACTATGTCCATGGAGTCCTTTTAAACATAATACCTATCAATATTCAGTGGTGTTGCCATTCAGCAGAATACACTTTGGGCAGCCTTGCTTGTCTCTTTCTTGGTACTGAGCTCCTTGAAGTTAAGTCATTGCTAGCATGATTGGTCAAAGTCTAAACTTTCCCTGCTTCCCAAAGTGCCTGCATTTGTTGAGACTCATGACCCAGTTCTGGGTTTACAACAACTCTGGATGGACAATTTGTGTGGGAGGCTTGGGCTTGAACTCCAGTTCTTGGTGATGATAAAAATAAATTTCACACTATTTTCTGAAACTGCAACAGAGCAAGTTATCTTGGCTTCAGAAGAAACATACTCAGTAGGAAGTACTGGTTGGGAACGGCAGAGGAAAGATTTTTTGGTGACTTTTGAGTTTTTACCTTTCCAGACCAATTGTTTCGTAAGAATCAAGAAAATCTGCAGTAGCACTCTCTGAAGAACTTCAGGCTTTTAAAAGCAACAAAGTTCCATAGAGACCTTGTCGTCTGTTACTTTGGATTGCTTCACTCTCACATGTGATAGTCATCTCTACTTGCTTTGTTATCCAAACCTAATTCAGCATGCAGCCCTAGAATAACAAATGATTTTCATTTAGGACTGCTTTAGAATGTTGTAAAACAGCAAATCCAAGAATTGTGTGACAATAAAGGAAATGGAATGGAAGCTAAATTAATATCTTTCATACAAATTCCAGAAACACACACACATACATATGTAGGTATATATAATGGAATGATTTAACTGGAAAGAAACTTGAGAAATGTAAATATTAGCTATGCCAGAACAGATATTTGTATTTCAACTTACGTAGAATTAAAGAATATTACACACATGATGATTTTGGTGTTTTCCCACCAGATAAAATAAGCAGGAAAAAGTGATAAAGTATAATATATAAGCTAGTAATAGTCTACCCCATGAATAGAAATGGCCTCCAACTGAAATGGTGTAGAGTTCTTCATGCATTCCTGTGTTGCCTGCCCTGAATCATCTAAGTCAAAGTGCCAAAGTAATAGCACTCGCCACTGGATCTCAAAGACTGGAGTTCAAATGGGAATTTTTCAACAAGTAGCAGTGTGACCTCAGGAAATATTTAACTTAAAATATGTGGATAATGATATCCCTGTCCCTGAACTTGTCGTGAACATACCTATTAACAAGAAATATAAAAGACAACACATTGTGATAGATGTGTGTTATATTATCACGTTGTGATAGACATGCATTAAATTATGTGCTTAATAAATGTGGATGTTTTTCCGGGTCAGTTCATAGGTCTGAACTAAATTATCAATGATTCAGAATGCACAGATTCTTATTATTCCTTTAAAAGCAGGAGGGCTATACTGCAGGTGTTTTTATTTATTTTTCTAAATTTTATTTTATTTTAAGTTCCGGGATACATGTGCAGGACGCGCAGGTTTGTTACATAGGTAAACGTGTGACATGGTAGTTTGCTGCACCTATCAACCCATCATCTGGGTATTAAGCCCAGCATGCATTAGGTATTTATCTTGATGCTCCACCTTCCCTACCCCGGCCCCCACCCAAGAGGCCCAGTGTGTGTCTTTCCCTCCTTGTGTCCATGTGTTCTCATTGTTCAGCTCCCACTTATAAGTGAGAACATGCGGTGTTTGGTTTTCTGTTCCTGTGTTAGTTTGCTGAGGATAATGGCTTCCAGCTCCATCCATGTCCCTGCAAAGGACATGATCTCATTCCTCTTTATGGCTGTAGAGTATTCCATGCTGTATATGTGCCACATTTTCTTTATTCAGCCTATCATTGATGGGCATTTGGGTTGATTCTATGTCTTTGCTATTGTGAATATTGCTGCAGTGAACATGCACAGGTGTGTATCTTTATAATAGAATAATTTACATTCCTTTGGTATAAATGTATACCATTACTGGTATATATCCAGTAATGGGATTGCTGGGTCAAATGGTATTTCAGGTTCTAGGTCTTGGAGGGATTGCCACACTGTCTTCCACAATGGTTAAACTAATTTAAACTAATTCTGTTAAACTAATGGTTAAACTAATTCCCACCAACAGTGTAAAAGCATTCCTATTTCTCCGCAGCCTCACCAGTATCTGTTGTTTCTTGACTTTTTAATAATCACCATTCTGATTGGCATGAGATGGTATCTCATTGTGGTTTTGATTTGCATTTCTCTGTTTATCAGTGATGTTAAGATTTTTTTTCATGTTTCTTGGCCGCATAAGTGTCTTATTTTGCCCACTTTGTAATGGGGTTGTTTGTTTGTTTTTTCTTATAAATTTGTTTAAGCTCCTAGCAGATTTTGGATATTAGATAGATAGATTGGAATTTTCTTCCCCGTGGTGTAGGTTTTCTGCTCACTCTGATGATAGTTTCTTTTGCTGTGCAGAAGCTCTTTAGTTTAATTAGATCCCATTTGTTAATTTTTGCTTCTGTTGCAATTGCTTTTGACCTTTTCATCATAAAATCTTTGCCAGTTGCTATGTCCTGAATGGTATTGCCTAGGTTTTCTTCTAGGGTTTTTATAGTTTTGAGTTTTACATATAAGTCTTTAATCCATCTTGAGTTAATTTTTGTATAAGGTGCAAAGAAGGGGTCGTGTTTCAATTTTCCGCATATGGCTAGCCAGTTCTCTCAGCACCATTTATTGACCAGGGACTCCTTTCCCCGTTGCTTTTTTGGGTCAGGTTTGTCAAAGCTCAGATGATTGTAGATGTGCAGTCTTATTTCTGAGATCTCTGAGACACATTGGTCTATGTGTCTGTTTTTGTACCCATCCCATGCTGTTTTGGTTACTGTAGGCTTGTAGTATAGTTTGAAGTCAAGTAGCATGATGCCTCCAGCTTTGTTCTTTTTGCATAGGTTTGTCTTGGCTATACAAGCTCTTTTTTTGTTCCATAGGAATTTTAAAGTAATTGTCTCTAATTCTGTGAAGAATGTCAACAGTAATTAAATGGGAATAGCATTGAATCTATAAATTACTTTGGGCAGCATGGCCATTATCACAATATTGATTCTTTCTATCTATGAGCATGGAATGTTTTTCCATTTGTTTGTGTCCTCTCTTATTTCCTTGAGCAGTTATTTGTAGTTCTCCTTGAAGAGGTCCTTCACTTCACTGTTAGCTGTATTCCTAAGTTTTTTAATCTCTTTGTAGCAATTGTGAATGGGAGTTCATTAATGATTTGGCTCTCTGCTTGTCTATTGTTGGTACCAGATAGGAACACTTGTGATTTTTGCACATTGGTTTTGTATCCTGAGACTTTGCTGAAGTTGCTTATCAGTTTAAGAAAGTTTTGGGCTGAGATGATGGGGTTTTCTAGATATAGGATCATGTCATCTGCAAACAGACGTTTGACTTCGTCTCTTCTTATTTGAATACTCTTTACTTCTTTCTCTTGCTTAATTGCCCTGGTGAGAACTTTCAATACTATTTTGAATAGAAATGGTGAGAGAGGGCATCTTGTCTTGTGGCAGTTTTCAAGGGGAATGCTTCCAGCTTTCGCTCATTCACTATGATATTGGTTGTGGGTTTGTCATAAATGGCCCTTATTGTTTTGAGGTATGTTCCATCAATACCTAGTTTATTGAGAGTTATTAACATGAAGGGATGTTGAATTTTATTCAAGGCATTTCCTGTCTATTGAGATAATCATGTGGTTTTTGTCTTTGGTTCTGTTTATGTGATGAATTGTGTTTATTGATTGTAGATGTTGAACCAGCCTTGCATCCTGGGAATGAAGCCAACTTGATTCTGGTGGATAAGCTTTTTGATGTGCTGCTGGATTCAGTTTGCCAGTATTTTATTGAGGATTTTTGCATTGATGTTCATCAAGGATATTGGCCTGAAGTTTTCTTTTTTTGTTGTATCTCTGCCAGGTTTTGGTATCAGGATGATGCTGGCCTCATAAAATGAGTTAGGGAGGAGTCCCTCCTTTTTAGTTGTTTGGAATAGTTTCACAAGAAATGCTACCAGCTCCTTTTTGTACTTCTGATGGAATTCAGCTGTAAATCCACCTCGTCCTGGCCTTTTTTTTTCAGTTGGTAGGCTCTTTATTATTGCCTTAACTTCAGAACTTGTTATTGGTCTATTTAGGGATTCAACTTCTTCCTGGTTCAGTCTTGTGAGGGTGTTTGTGTCCAGGAATTTATCCATTTCTTCTAGATTTTCTAGTTTATTTGCGTAGAGGTGTTTATAGTATTCTCTGATGGTTGTACTTCTGTGGGGCCAGAAATGATATCCCCTTTACCTTTTATATTGTGTCTATTTGATTCTTCTCTCTTTTCTTCTTTGTTAGTCTAGTTAGTAGTCTATCTATTTTATTAATTTTTTCAAAAAACCAGCTTCTGGATTCATTGATTTTTTGAAGGGTTTTTTGTGTTTTAAACTCCTTCAGTTCCACTCTGACCTTGGTTACTTTTTGTCTTCTGCTAGTTTTGGGTCTTGTCTGCCCTTGGTTCTCTAGTTCTTTTAGCTGTGATGTTAGGGTGAGAATTTGAGATCTTCCTAGCTTTTTGATGTGGGCATTTAGTGCTATAAATTTCCCTCTTAACACTTCTTTAGCTGTATCCCAGAGATTCTGGTACCTTGTCTCTTTGTTCTCACTGGTTTTAAAGAATCTCTTGATTTCTGCCTTAATTTCATTAGTTACCCAGGAGTCATTCAGGAGCAGGTTGTTCAATTTTCATGTAGTTGTGTGGTTTTGAGTGAGTTTCTTAATCTCGAGTTCTAATTTGATTGCGCTGTGGTCTGAGAGACTGTTATGATTTCAGTTCCTTTGCATTTGCTGAGGAGTGATTTCCTTCCAATTATGCAATCAACTTTAGAGTAAGTGCCATGTGGCACTAAGAGGAATGTATATTCTGTTGTTTTGGGGTGGAGAGTCCTGTAGATATCTATCAGGTCCACTCGATCCAGAGCTGAGTTTAAGTCCTGAATATACTTGTTAATTTTCTGTCTCAATGATCTAATATTGACAGTGGGATGTTAAAGTCCCCCACTATTATTGTGTGGGAGTCTAAGTCTCTTTGTAGGTCTCTAAGAACTTGTTTTATGATTCTGGGTGATCCTTTATTGGGTGCACATATACTCAGGATAGTTAGCTCTTCTTGTCTTGTTGAATGGATCGCTTTACCATTATGTAATGCCCTTCTTCTTCTTTTTTTTTTTTAATCCTAATTGGTTTAATGTCTGTTTTGTCAGAAACTAGGATTGCAACCTCTGCTTTTTTCTGCTTTCCATTTGCTTGGTAAATTTTCCTCCATCCCTTTTTTTGAGCCTAAGTGTGTCTTTGCATGTGAGACGGGTCTCTTGAATACAGCACACCAATGAATCTTGACTCTTTATTCAGCTTGCCATTTTGTGTCTTTTAATTTGGGCATTTAGCCAATTTACATTTAAAGTTAATATTGTTATATGTGAATTTGATCTTGTCATCATGATGTTAGGTGGTTATTTTGCATACTTGATGTAGTTGCTTCATAATGTCATTGGTCTTTGTACTTCAGTGTGTTTTTGCATTGTCTGGTAACAGTTTTTCCTTTCCATATTTAGTGCTTCCTTCAGGAGCTCTTGCAAGGCAGGCCTGGTGGTGACAAATTCACTTAGCATTTGCTTGTCTGAAGATGATTTTATTTCTCCTTTGCTTATGAAGCTTAGTTAGGCTAGATATGAAATTCTTTTCTTTAAGAATGTTTAATATTGGCCACCAATCTCTTCTGGCTTGTAGGGTTTCTGCTGAGAGGTCCACTGTTAGTCTGATGGGCTTCCCTTTGTAGGCGACTCGGCTTTTCTCTCTGGCTGCCCTCAACATTTTTTCCTTCATTTCAACCTTGGAGAATCTGATAATTATGGGTCTTGGGGTTGATCTTCTCAAGGAGTACCTTACTGAGGTTCTCTGGATTTTCTGAATTTGAATGTTGGCCGGTCTTGTTAGGTTGGGGAAGTTCTCCTGGATGATATCCTCAAGTATGTTTTCCAACTTGGCTCCATTATCCCTGTCTCTTTCATGTACCCCAATCAGTCATAAATTCAGTCTTTTTACATTATCCCATAGTTCTCAGAGGTTTTGTTCATTCGTTTTCATTATTTTTTCTCTAATCTTGTCTGCCTGTCTTGTTTCAGCAAGATAGGCTTCAAGCTCTGAAATGCTTTCCTCTGCTTGGTCTATTTGGTAGCTTATACTTGTGGTTGCATTGTGAAGTTCTCATGTTGTGTTTTTCAGCTCTATATTGCAGGTTTTGAGCTGTGAAGACAAGTTTCCTAGCTGTGTTTGGATTGCAAATTAACAGGAAGGCAGACCAAAACAAATTTAAACTATGATAAGATGTATTTTTCCCTCAAAAGGAAGTGAAATGTGGTGTGATTCTCAGAGCTTATTGATTCAGCAGCTCAGGAAAGTCTCTCTTTCCTCTGTTGTCCACAGAGATAACTTTGTCCCAAAGCTCTTTCTCCAATGGGAGCAAAAGTAAGTCTTTTCAACCACAGAATAAGTTTCTCCACTGGTTTCTGTTTGGGCCAACTTAGGTCACACATTCCCGAGCAAATGACAGCCAGAAAAACGTTGAGTTCTGATGGGCTTAAGTATTAGTTCCTCAAACAATAGTGACAGGGAAAATGGAATGATCACAATTGATTTAGTCAAATCAACTTGAACTTGTCAAGGTACTTATGAACAATATATATGAAAGATCCTACATTGTGATAGATGTGTGTTAAATCATCTGCTGGAATTAGGGTCACCTCTCAAATCACATGCATGCTGCGTGTTAGGGGGTCAACTCTAACAGGTTTATCCCTGTAACCAGCTTTTTCCAGAATAGCTATAGGTATTGTTTTTCCTGAGCTTCATTTAGTCATTGTTCCACCTTCAAAGGCCAATAACCCATACAATTTTGAGTCAGATATTTATAATGTAATTTTAAAAATTATGGTCTCTTACTTTTATTATCTAAACTGACATATAAATTATCCAAGACCACACAAACTGGAAAGAAACATAGCTTAGTTTAAGATAACTCAGGCCATATGAAAGAAGGAATTTTTTTCCTTAGGAATTATATACCAGTACAGTCATGCATCACAATGACCTTTTGATCAAGGACAGACTGCATATACAATGGTAGTCTGATGAGATAATAATGAAACTAAAAAATTCCTATCATCTAGTGATGTTGCAGCCTTTGTAAAATCATAGTGTAACACATTACTCACATATTTGTCCTGATGCTGGTATAAACAAACCTATTGCACTGCCAGTCAAATACAAATACAGGACATTACAATTTTGTACAGTACATAATATTTGATAATAATAATAAATGACTATGTCACTGGTTTATGTATTTACTATACTATATTTATTATTTTGAAGTCTACTCCTTCTACTTATAAAAAAAGGTAAGTGTAAAATAGCCTCAGGCATGGCCTTCAAGAGGTATTCCAGAAGAAGACATTGTTATCATAGCAGATGACAGCTTCATTCCTATTACTGCCCCTGAAGACCTTCCAGTGGGACAAGATGTGGAGGTGAAGATGGTAATATGGATGATCCAGACCCTGTGTAGGCCTAGCCTAATGTGTGTGTGTCTTAGTTTTTATCAAAATAATTTAAAAACTAAAAAAAAAAAGAGTAATAGAAAAATACTTACAGAATAAGGATATAAAGAAAATATTTTTGTACAGCAGTAAATGTATTTGTATTTTAAGCTGTTATTACTAAAGAGTCAAAAAAATTAAAAATTTAGAAGTTCATAAAGTAAAAAAGTTAAAGTAACTAATGTTAATTTATTATTTAAGAAAGAAAAATATTTTTAAGTAATTTTAGCATAGCCTAAGTGTATAATGTTTATAAAGTCTAATGGAGCACACAGTAATATCCTAGGCCTTCATATCCACCCACCACTCACTCACCACAGCAACTTCCAGTCCTGCTAGCTCCATGCATGGTAATTGCCCCATAGAGCTGTATCTTTTTTTTTTATCTTTTATACTGTATTATTGTATATCTCTTCTATGTTTAGATAGGTTTAGATGCACGAATACTTAATTTGTATTACAGTTGCCTATAATATTCTGTACAGTAACATGTTGTATAGGTTTGTAGCCTAGGAGCAATAGGCTATACCATCTAGTCTAAGTGTGTAGTAGGCTGTACCATCTAAGTTTGTATAACTATACCCCATGATACAACAATGAAATTGCATAACTACTTATTTCTCAGAAAATTTCCCTGTCATGAAGTGATGCATGACTGTACTGTATTTCAAGACAGGAATGTACATCATCATGTTCTATACATTTGATATTTAATGTTAATAATTATAAAATGCTTTTGCCATGTAACAATTTTGATCAGATGATATTTTAGGGTAAGAATCATCATGCTTGATTTCTGGTTCTATATATTTCTACCTGTGTGACTTTCAGCAAATGAAAGTCACTGTTCTGTGGCTCACTTTCTCACGATGTAAAAAATGGAGAGAAAAACAGTACCTACCTCATAAGGTTGTTGTAAGATTTAACTAACTTAATATATATAAAGTGTACAGTATGTGATAGGCATGTGGAAACACTATAGAAGTATTTGCTATTATTATTATATTCCATTATGATTTTTTCTTCTTCTTCAAAGTAGTGAGCTATCTATTGAGGACGCGTGAGTATAGACAAGAAAAGTAAAAGTGAAGATATCTCTTTATATGCATTTTCAAGATTATTAAGAATTTTCTTTTAAACAAAATACATTGCATTTTAGAGAACAGTGATAAGATTTGTGGGGAACACATGTCTGGAAATATATATTTCATGCGAAACAATGGAAACCCAACACTTCATTTTGAATGCTCTATGTGGCTATAAAACTCCTCAGGATCTACTCATGCCAATGCTCAAAGTGTAAGAAAAAATTCTTTCTTAAGTTTGTTTAGATGAAATTTGGGCGAGATTTTAATTGCTAGTTGTTCATGAATTTATTTATTCTAAAACAAAATCTGAAATCTCTTCTACCTATTATACAATAACTATGACTTTGTGATTTTTATTTTTGGAATATTCTTTAAATTCCAATAATTTTGAAAGGCTATGAGTGGCTTATGTTCTTCACCAATAATATAAATTCGGCTGTTATTTAAAAAACTGTTGCTTAAAAAAAATGGTGAATAGTATTATTCACCAATAATATAAATTCGGCTGTTATTTTAAAAATTGTTTTAACAGCACTGAACTAATTAATGATCTAGGAATAAACAACTAGGGCATCAGCATAGGCTACTTTGTGTAGTTTGCTAGAAGGTTGAGCTAATGAGGCCGAAGTTACAAATTCTATTTAAGTATGACATGATCTAGTTTGAAAAGTTCTATTCTATAATCAGTCCAATTCCAGGCAGCCCTCTGGGGACTGTGGGCCTTTGAGGACATAAGAGAGAGACAGCAAGGGTAGAGAGGGTACAGTCTGCACCTAAACAACTGTCAGAAAATAATCTAGAGCTGTGCCTTACAGACAGTGGGTCAGTGACATCATGAATAATAACAATCACAACTATTGCAGCTTGTTGAGTACTTACACATGCTAAGCACGCTGATAGATGTTTTACAAAGTTTATTTCATTTGATCTCATTTTCCTAACACCACAAGAAACGAAGTATTATCACTCCTTTCCCAAAGATGAAAAACATGAAACTTGGAGAGTTAAATAAACTTGCTCAAAATTATAAAGCTAATGATGGGTAGAGCTGTAGCACTGCATGTAAGAAATGCTTCTCCTCAGTGAAGGTGGTTGAGAATGAGGCTGCAGGGTGGCTGATCACAAGTCTTAATGTTGCTTTCCAATATTTTTTGAGCTGCACTATTTAGTTGCAGTTTTCAAATAGCTCCATCAAAAGCAAACAAAAAATTTTAAAAATGCAAAACGATTTCTTGCTGATTATTTTCTTTGGTGGAGGAGGACTGGATTATGATGGTGACTATACTAACATTAATGGGTGTTATTGAGGACATAACCATGAGACAAGCACTGTTGAATCACATTTAATCCTCCCTACAACCTCAAGTATGGGATAGGTATTATTTTATTCGTATTTTTCTACAAATGAAGTAAGTGTGGCTAAAAAGCTAAATAATTTCCCCTAAGATCACACGACTATCATACAAGAGTGTCAGGACTTAACCTCCATATCAGGTCAAAGCCCATGCTCAAAGCCCATGCTCTTACTGAGATATTTTACTGACAAAAATAAACAGCAAAGAAATGTTTACTTAATTTGGTGGATTTGTGATAAAAGTTACACCCAACTTCTGATTATTCCATATAAATTTATCTTCTCCAATATAGCTCCAAGAATGATTTGTCAATGGTTTCATGGCATAATATGTTATACCTATAATGAAAGCCTCTTGTGAAAGCATAAATATTTCCTGGTAGACAAAAAAATGCAAGGAATGGGGTATATGTGCTTCCTCGCATATTTTGACTGAGATATAGATTCTTACTTCACTTTTTTTATTTCATCTAATTGGTGAAAAGTAGTAATTTTGTTGATACTTCCTTAAGGTACCTATGACCTGCATAAAATGCTTACATTTCCTTACAGCATGTACACGTTCAGCCATAAAAACAAAATGGAGAACAATTTAAATTAAATTTCATCAGTTGTTCAAATACATGTCTCTGCTCACACCTTCATGATGAATAGTAGCAGACAAGCAACACAGCTAATAAGTTATTTTAATAGGATGATGTAGCAGTGTGTGAACTGCTAGCTCCTGGGAGAGTGAGTGACAGATTCCAGTTCTCATTACTGTGTAGATTAGTCTCAGAGAATTCATTAGTGCCCAGTGGGGCAGCTCTGTTGAGTGCTCTTAATTTGGAAAAAGAGACAGGACGCCTATGTGCCCAAGAAACTCTAACAGCAGATGATATGGAGTTGAAGGCTTTTAGAGCAAGGGACTCTCCTGAGGAGATGGCAATTACTCACTGAGTTTTTCAGGTGACTGGTGACAGCTCTCTTCCCTTTAGTCTCTGTCAGTAGATATAATAGAAATAACAGAGGACTATTGGCTTTCACCTCACCTATGAGGAGGCAGGTTTAATGCAGAATGATTCAAAGTTATAGTATATCCATATAAATTACAAATAACTTCTTGAGTTTGTAGGATGGCAGTGAGCAGAAGTAGCATGGAGAAGTGCAATTTATCAATAATCTTGATATCTTATTTTTAGACAATAGTTTTAACCCCTTCCACCAAACCACCAAGCAAGCTTGGTATTGATTTATTTAAAATCTTATGTGTGCTATTTCTGCCACATCATAACAAACACAAACAGTGTTCTTATTTCTGGGCACTTAAAGGAACCAAAATAGCACTCTTCATATACTATTAAAAAGCTTCCAAACTTTTTTGACTGAAGCCTGTAGTAAGAAACATGGTTTACGTACAACCAATACCCACATACATATAGATATTTATATAAGTGAAACTGAAGTTTTTGTACATATAATGCACTCTTATCTGCATTATCCTATTTAAATCTCTTCCTTTATTTTATTATACTGTACTGTTTCTTTTTAGAAATGTTGGTATTTTTAAGATGTTGATTCTCTTTTAAAAAATTATTTAAAAATTGATTCACCAATTATCAAACAAGATCTACAGTTTGAAAAACCGAGTAAAAGAACCCTGTTTCAGAGCAAAAGCCTTTTCATATTAATTTTTGAGAGAATAATAATGTATTTATTGAGAGATTATTATATGCCCCAGGCGCTGTGCCACTGCTTTACAAAACTTCTTATTGAATTTACTCTTCACAACAATGATGGAAGTAGATATTGTTATTTCTATTTCTTACATAAAGAAAGCCAAGCTCAGAGAGGTAAAGAAAGTTGCTCTAGTACACACGGCTAGAAAGTAGTAAAGCTACAATATTGGCACATAGTAGGCATGTAATAAACATTCATTGAATGAATTTATGAATCAATCAATATTTATTTATTTATCTATTCATTTATTTATTAGAGACATGATCTCACTCTGTTGTCCAGGCTGGATTGCAGTGGCCTGATCCTATCTCACTGATCTCACTGTAGCCGTGAACTCTTGGGCTCAAGCAAACCTCCCACTTCATCCTCCAAAGTAGCTGGGACTACAGGAACATTCTACCACATCTGGCTAGTTTTCAAAAGTTTGCCGTTAGAGCCATGGGGTTTTTGCCCAGGCTGGTCTCAAACTCCAAGCCTCAAGTGATCCTCCTGCCTAGGGCTACCAAAATGCTGGGATTATAGTTGTGAGCCAACATGCCTAGCCTTAAACAATAACTGATGATGAGTGCATAAGCCCACTGACTTGGCCATTGGATGCATTGATGGCTAATCCCCATTCTACCCTTTCTTTGGGGACCACAGTCTAAAGTTATAGTATTCAACTATTTTGAAACAAAAATAAATAGTTTTTATCTGAAAACTGAAAAAATTATTTTTTGATTGGGAGGGTGACAAAATAATATCAATGATGCTAATGATGATCATGGCTAATATGTATTGATTACTCAATATGTGCCAAGCACTACTCTACATGTTTTTAAGTGCATCAGTACAAAGTAATAGTAGCTATCTCACAAGGTTATCGTGAGGATTAAATTTATTTACTCTTTTTAATCAACTCTAATGGGATAGATATTATTATCTTCATTTTATGGTTGAGAAGACTGAGGCACGAAGAGGTTGAGGAACTTGCCCAAAGACACACAGGTAATAAAATCCAATAGTCTGTCTCCAGAGTCTAAATTTTTAACCTTGACCCTTGACTAATCATTGATGATCAGCTATGTGTTTCTTTTATCATGAAAGCAAAGTGAATGCTTCCAAAGCAAACACAATAAGAAATGCTAAATGCTTTAATGAAGTGAGCCACCCATTATAAGTCATTTTGCTGTCCTAACATGCTCATAGTTTCCTAACTTCAGAGCATTTTTCTGATGGTTTGGAGATAGTTTATATTACTCAGCACAAATATTGAAAATAATGATTTCAGAGAATTTTATATTTTCATGTTTCTGTAGTTTATAGAGTTAGTGCTAGATGTATCTGAAAAAATTAGTCGATTTTATTTTTAATAAAATAAAATTTAAAAAAATCTGAGTAGCTAATAGCAGTACATTTTGCTAAGATACCATCAATGAGACAAAAAAAATACAGTCTCCAGTAGGAACATGAGTGCCTTAGTGGTGGAGAAAGCTGTGGTGGGATCATTTCATTGACAGAATTTAAGGGATTGACACCAGAGCTTGAAGAGGAAGTCAAAAGTAAGCCAAGAGCCAGGTTTACAAGCTGAACACAGTGTTACCCAGAGCATAGGAGTGGATTGCAGTCTGTTACGCTACTTTGTAATGAGAACTTTACCCTTTCCTTCCCAGGGACCAAAGAAATGATACTTTGTCCCTTTGATGTTTGATGTCCTAAATTATTTGAAGCCTCCCATGTAAATACAGTGCATAAAATTAGTTGGTTTTTTTGTTTTTGGTTTTGGTTTATTTTTTAGCAGAGAAGGCCAGTGCTCACAAATTCACCATGATTGTCCTTTTTTCCACATTTCCTAACCTCTTAACATTCCGACTAATGATTTGTTGGCAGAAGCCATGTGCCTGGTCTCTAACAGCCTCTCTTTAGATCCTCTATTCTCTCTCTCTGTTTTCATCTACCTGCTAGATGATAATAAAAAGCCTTGTGTTGAAAATGGAAGTAAACTAGGTTCCCGAATGAATTGATGGGGGCAGGGCCCCCTTGACAAGCTGCATCAGACAGGAACAAGAGCAAGAAGTAAGATTTCATCATATTAATCCACTGAGATTTTTACAGCAAAGAAAACTCCCCTCAAACAAAGCTTTTTATAGCAGCTGCAACGACTTACCCTGACTAAAACAGTGCTGGAGTCTCAGCATTACTGCAAATGCTGTACTGAGATAAAAGGTGGTGGTTGGTGTTTAGTGATGTAAATTGAGAAAATGTGTGTATGATTTGTACACGTGGCTTCCTCTGCAAAAGCCAGGCTGATTTTAAGAGCTGTAACTGCTCCCAGCAACCACTCTGGCAGAGCAGAACCTGCAGTCAGACCAGGAACTAACAAACCTGTTGCCCTCCCCTCAAGCATAAGAAGGACCTGGGACTCCTCCTCACATCGTGGGATCTAGGTAAAGTCCCTGAGTTTAAATTCTGCCTTTCACTCTCAGTTGCTGTGTCACTTAGCAATTTGATTAAAAGATGTGCCCATCTTTCTTACCTGTTAAGTCAGGAAGTAGTACCTAGAGTTATTTTGAGGATTAAAAAATTTATCAATATAAAGCACTTAAAACAATGTCTGGCATAGGGTACGTGCTCAATCTATGTTAGCTATTTGTATTGTTATCATTAGCATTTGTATCATAATACTTGAGTCATTCCCCCTCCCTTTCCTGGAGTGTTAAGATTTATAACTCTTAGCTATTTTCTAGGCGAGGGGCACGCTCTCCTTTTCCCCCATTATCTAGGGATGCTGGAGGCAGTTATAAGTGTTTTCTTTGTGACAGTCCTTTTTTTGGAGTTTGTATTTTCTGAGTTTTCACTCAGTCAGAGGGAAAGAATATTCTCTTGTTTTTACCTTCAGATTTACAAGAAAGAAAACTTCCAAATTTAAATTAGGCCTAAAACATTCACAAGGCAACAATAACCTGGAGATGAGGTCTTCTTTTCCCACAGCTGAGAGGGCATGTTTCCAAGGCATGAATCTGAACCCCAGCTCTCTATTGCCTAAGCCTACCCAGGCTTTGCCATATATTTCAATGTGGCTGAGTTACAATTGAAAAGTCCAGGTCAGCATTCATTGCACAAATGTGTAACTCCATCGTGAGCTAAGATTTCAGTTGAGTGGTGGAATTGATACTGAATTTTTCACACAAAAATATGCTTAATGTCTTTTTTTCTTCCAAATTTGGCAACGGTTAATATATAATGCTGAAAGGGACATTTTTGCCTTTCTCTTTCGTAGGACACTTTATCATGGTGGCAGCTAGATCATCTTGTGAAGGTAAGAATGTAATTATCTGCCAGAGTTTATCAGCTCTATTTCTCTCCATTTCAAAAACCTGTTGACTATCCGTAAGTTTTTAAAGAGAACAAATGAGGCAGGAGCAGAGACCATGAATGCAGCTGAAGGTAATAATGTAACGACAAAGGAGAACTTGTCAATATTGGTTTGATGATAATAGCTTAGAGCTGCCCAAACACCAATAATCTGCACTGTCTTCTTTGCTCAGAAGAAAAAGAAAAAAAAAGTGCTTATCTAATTTTTAAGGCTTAAGAATGCATCAATATCTATTTTATTTCTTTTTTTTATTATTATACTTTAAGTTTTAGGGTACATGTGCACAACATGCAGGTAAGTTACATATGTATCCACGTGCCATGTTGGTGTGCTGCACCCAGTAACTCGTCATTTAACATTAGGTATATCTCCTAATGCTATGCCTCCCCCCTCCCCCCACCCCAAGACAGGCCCCAGTGTGTGATGTTCCCCTTCCTGTGTCCAAGTGTTCTCATTGTTCAATTCCCACCTATGAGTGAGAACATGCAGAGTTTGGTATTTTGTCTTTGTGATAGTTTGCTGAGAATGATGGTTTCCAGCTGCATCCATGTCCCTACAAAGGACATGAACTCATCATTTTTTATGGCTGCATAGTATTCCATGGTGTATATGTGCCACATTTTCTTCATCCAGTCTATCGTTGGACATTTGGGTTGTTTCCAATTCTTTGCTATTGTGAATAGTGCCGCAATAAACATACGTGTGCATGTGTCTTTATAGCAACATGATTTATAATCCTTTGGGTATATACCCAGTAATGGGATGGCTGGGTCAAATGGTATTTCTAGTTCTAGATCCCTGAGGAATTGCCGCACTGACTTCCACAGTGGTTGAACTAGTTTACAGTCCCACCAACAGTGTAAAAGTGTTCCTATTTCTCCACATCCTCTCCAGCACCTGTTGTTCCCTGACTTTTTAATGGTGGCCATTCTAACTGGTGTGAGATGGTATCTCATTGTGGTTTTGATTTGCATTTCTCTGATGGCCAGTGATGATGAGCATTTTTTCATGTGTTTTTTGGCTGCATAAATGTCTTCATTTGAGAAGTGTCTGTTCATATACTTTGCCCACTTTTTGATGGGGTTGTTTGTTTTTTTCTTATAAATTGGTTGGAGTTCATTGTAGATTCTGGATATTAGCCCTTTGTCAGATGAGTAGATTGCAAAAATTTTCTCTCATTCTGTAGGTTGCCTGTTCACTCTGATGGTAGTTTCTTTTGCTGTGCAGAAGCTCTTTAGTTTAATCAGATCCCATTTGTCAATTTTGGCTTTTGTTGCCATTGCTTGTGGTGTTTTAGACATGACGTCCTTGCCCTTGCCTATGTCCTGAATGGTATTGCCTACGTATTCTTCTAGGGTTTTTATAGTTTTAGGTCTAACATTTAACTCTTTAATCCATCTTGAGTTAATTTTTGTATAAGGTGTAAGGAAGGGATCCAGTTTCAGCTTTCTACATATGGCTAGCCAGTATTCCCAGCACCATTTATTAAATAGGGAATTGTTTCCCCATTTCTTGTTTTTGTCAGGTTTGTCAAAGATCAGATGGTTGTAGATATGCGGCATTATTTCTGAGGGCTCTGTTCTGTTCCATTGGTCTGTATCTCTGTTTTGGTACCAGTACCATGCTGTTTTGGTTACTGTAGCCTTGTAGTATAGTTTGAAGTCAGGTAGCGTGATGCCTCCAGCTTTGTTCTTTTTTCTTAGGATTGACTTGGCAATGTGGGCTCTTTTTTGGTTCCATATGCACTTTAAAGTAGTTTTTTCCAATTCTGTGAAGAAAGTCATTGGTAGCTTGATGGGGATGGCATTGTTGATACATTTTATTAGCAAATAATAAACAATGTGTATGTAAAAATTAAAAAGAAACTTTGTCACCAGACAAATTATCTTTAACGAGAGGGGAAGAAATATTTTTACCTGTGAACAAACAGCTCAGTGTTTCTCTCTTTTTTCTTTTTCTTTCTTTTTTTTTTCAGTGAAGAGCCTGGACAGATGATATAGAAAAATGAGCAATTGTAAGAGAGTGAATACTAGAAAGTAAAGTCAAATCAAAACATGTATCTTATAAAGCTTAAAAAAAGCAGGCTTCTCTGTACTTAAGTTTTCTATCTAGTTTTCTGTTGACACAATTAGATATACTGAATCAAATTATTCAAAGATTTCTTTTACATGGCTTGAAAGTTCTAATTGTACCAACATTAGATTCACAAAATACATTAGATTTTTTTTCATTCTTCTTGGCTGCCAAGTATCTGAACTCCTGTCATATATTTGGGGACCTTCTCCCATTACAGAAACTGGAAAAATGCCTGACACTTCTCTTCCCAGCTTCTCTTAAAACTAAGCATAGGCACATTACCTGGCCTCTACTAATCATAGGACACACCCCCTATTTTCAATAGAGGGCCATTGACACAAGGAAGTAAAGTCTCAGAGAAATATTTCTAGAGTCAGTGACAATTGCAATAAGATCCTATTTCCAAGGCAGTAGTGGCCACAGTCCCTGTAAAAGAATCTCATGTCCTGTGCCAGTCATGTTGACAGTTCAAGCAGGAGTGGTAGTGACATACGGTAGGCCCTCTGTGTCTGTGGGTCCCACATTCATGATTTAACTACTCTCAGAAAATATTTGGGGGGAAAAGTTGCATCTGTATTGAACATGTACAGACTTTTTTTTCTTGTTAACATTCTGTAAACAATATAGTACAACTATTTCCATAGCATTTACATTGAATTAGATATCATAAGTAATCTAGAGATGATTTAAAGTATATGGAAGGATGTGCATAACTTAAATGTAAATATTATGCCATTTTATATCAGGGTCTGAAGCATCTGTGGATTTTAATGAGGGAGGTCCTGGAACCAATCTCCCCAAACCCCCACAGATACTGAGGGAGGACTGTACCGGGCAGGTCAGTTTCACTGTATCATTTGGGACATTACTTATGGCTGTGTGGCCCTTGAGTCTGATACTCCTGTGAACTCAAGAATTCAATTAACTTCCCAATATCCTTCCTTTTTTCTTTTTTACTTTTCCTTTAAATAATTTTAGATTTACAGAACAGTTGCAAAAATTGTACAGAGAGCTTCCATATACCCTTCACCCAGCTCCCTTTATCCTTAACATCTTGCATAACTATGGTAAATTTATCAAAACTAAGAAATTAACATTGGTAGTAAACTCTCTTCAAGTTTCCCCAGTTTTCCCACTAATGTCTTTTTCTGTTCCGGTATCCAGTTCATGGTAACACATGAGGTTTACTTGTTATGTCTCTTCAGTGTATTCCAGTCTGTGACAATTTCTTGGTCTTTCCTTATCTTTCATCACAGTAACACTATGTGGTCAAGTATTTTGCAAAATGTCCCTCTATTTGGGTTTGTCTGGTATTTTCATGATTAGACTGAGTTTATGGGTTTGGGGGAAGAAATCCATAGAAGTGATGTGCCCTTCTCAGTACATCATATCAAAAAGCACACGGTTTTGATATGTTTCATTACTGGTGGTGTTAACCAAGATATGTTGGTTAACCTGGTGTCTGCCAAGTTTCTTGAATGTAAAATTACTTTTTTCCTTTTCCCTATTCTATTCATTAGAAGCAAGTCACTAAGTTCAGCTCACATATAAGAGGAGAGAAATTAAACTCATGTCCTTGATTTGTGGACATATTTTTAAACTACCACAGTAATTAATACATATTTTGAGGGAAATATTTTGAGGCCATACAAACGTCCTGTTTTTCCTTAACATTTCACTCACAAATGTTTACATTTGTCCCTAGATCTTGCCTGCAGCAAATATTACTGTGGGTTCTAATGAATGATTTTCTATTTCCTTAATTCCTTCTATATTTATTAACTGGAATTATTCCAAAATGAATATTTGTCTAATCTCACTCGTCTGTTTGTTTATTTGATCATTTATTTCTATGTGTCTGGACTCCTGGATATTATCTATTCTGTGGTTTATAATACAATAAAGTTATTTATTTAGTTGCTCAAATTCTTTTTTTGTTTTTTGAGATGGAGTTTTGCTCTTGTTGCCCAGGCTGGAGTGCAATGGCGTGATCTTGGCTCACTGCAACCTCCGCCTCCCAGGTTCAAGTGATTCTCCCTCCTCAGCCTAACGAGTAGCTGGGATTACAGGCTTGTGCCACGACGCTTGGCTAATTTTGTATTTTTAATAGAGACGGGGTTTCTCCATGTTAGTCAGGCTTGTCCCAAACTCCCGACCTCAGGTGCTCCACCTGCCTCAGCCTCCCAAAGTGCTGGGATTACAGGTGTGAGCCACCACACCCGGCCCCAAATTCTTATAGCTTAGCTATTGGTAGCTCTTTCAGGTTGTCTCTTATATACTTTGGACATGCCAGCATGCTGGTATAAAACACTTATTATTACAGTAATGTGCTGCATAACGATGTTTCAGTCAGCAATAGACCGCATAGGCAACGGTGATCCCATAAGATTATAATGGAGCTGAAAATTCCTATCACCTGGTGACGTTGTAGCCATCATGATGTTGTAGGGCAATGCATTACTCACATGTTTGCAGTGATACTGGTGTAAACAAACCAACATATACTATAGCACATACAATTATATATGGTATATAATAATAATAAACAACTATGTTAGTGGTTTATGTATTTACTATTTATACTGTACTTTTAATCATTATTTTAGAATTTATTCCTTCAACTCACACACAAAAAAGTTAACTGTAAAAGAGCCTCAGATGGGTCCTTCAGGAGGTATTCCAGAAGGCATGGTTATCATGGAAGATGACAGCTCCATGCATGTTATTGCCCCTGAAGACCTTCCAGTGGGCAAAGATGTGGAGGTAGAAGATGATCCTGACCCTGTGTAGGCTTAGGCTATTGTCTGTGTCTTAGTTCTTGTCAAAAATGTTAAAAAAGGTTAAAAAAAAATAACAAAAACCTAAGTAGAAAAAAGCTTATCGAATAAGCACATATATAAAGAAAATATTTTTGTAGAGATACACAACATGTTTGTCTTTTAAGCTGTGTTATTACAAGAGTCAGAGAGTTAAAAAAAAGAAAATTTTATAGTTTCATTAAGTTTCAGTAAGCTAAGGTTAATTTATTATTAAAGAAAAAAATATGTTAAATAAATTAAATGTAGCTTAAGTGTACAGTGTTTATAAAGTAATTCTACAGTAGTGCAGTCTTAGGCCTTCATATTCATTCATCGACTCACTCACAGCAACTCTCGGTCCTGCAAGTTCCTAGGTAAAGGCCCTGTATAGGTATACCATTAAAAAAAAAATCATTTATGCTGGGTGCAGTGGCTCACGCTTGTAATCCCAGCACTTTGGGAGGCCGAGGTGGGCAGATCACTTGAGGTCAGGAGTTTGAGACCAGCCTGGCCGACATGATGAAACCCCGTCTTTACTAAAAATACAAAAATTAGCCTGGCTTGTTGGGCTCACGCCTGTAGTCCCAGCTACTTGGGAGACTGAGGCAGGAGAATCGCTAGAACCTGGGAGGTGGAGGTTGCTGTGAGCCGAGAGTGCGTCACTGCACTCCAGCCTGGGTGACAGAGTGAGACTCCATCTCAAAAAAAAAAAAAAAAAATACATAAGATAATCATTTATACTGTATTGCTACTGTATCTTTTCTATGTTTAGGTATGTTTAGATGCACATATACTTAATACTCTATTACAATTACCTCCAGTATTTAGTATGGCCATATGCCATACAGGTATATAGCCTAGCAGCAATAGGCCATACCATATAGCTTAGGTATGCGGTAGGCTATACCATCTAGGTTTATATAGGTACATCCTACGATGTTTACACAATGACAACATTGCCTAATGGTGCATTTCTCAGAACGTATCCTTGTTGTTAAGCATGACTGTTTCCTTATTTTCTGATGCTACAAGATGCTCCAGGCTCATCATGTATCTTTCCTCCCACAGTCCTAGCATCAGCAATTTCTTCCAGGAATCCTAATTTATTTTACTAGAGAATGGTATTTAGAAATCAATGAGCTTGAAATGCTTGTTTCTATTTGTTTCACTATTTCTAGGCCCTCTCAGAAAAAATATCTAGGAAATGCATTTATGTCTGTGTATATATATATATATACATATATATATATACACACACACAGAAAATATATATATTTATATGCATATCTGTGTGTATATAAACACCTATATAAATGTATATATTTCTGTATCTCTTTGCCTATATGGGTGCAAACATATATTTTAATTTATATGCTTTATATCTATATAGCTCTATTTAAATAAGAGTTTATTCTGATGTCTGTGATTCTAATCAGTATAACAGGATTCATTCTAGCCTTTGCTCTTTTATTTGTAGATTCCTTCTCTAACAGTGAGAAAAGTGGCTCTTGGCATCACAATGTATTTATATACACTAAGGACTGCTAAACTGTACCCCATGAGAAATAATTTACCAACTAACACCAAGTTTCGATACACAGTTTCCTTTACATTTAACCTTACAGTATCAGTCAAAACATTTTGTTAAAATTACTTAGGTGAGCACTTTCTTCCCTATACCCTTCAATGACGTTATCTGATATAATTCATTTGTAATATAGTTAATGTCAGATTTCATATCCTGGGTTTTCCCACATCCTAGTTAATATGTTTTGCATTTGCATACAGGTTGACACTGTACAGCTCTGAGTTTTGATGAATACACTGAGTCACGGAGCCAACACCACAGGTACCATACAGAACAACTCCATCCTAAGATGCCCCTGTGCTGCCACTTTGTAGTGAATTTCCCCATCCCTCCATTCAGAACCCCTGGTGACCATTGACCTATTTTCTGTTCCTTTAGTTTTACATTTTCCACAATGACATATGAATGGAATCATTCTCTGTGCAGTCTTTTGTGTCTGGCTCTTTCATTTAACAAAATGCAATTAAGATTCATACATGCCGTTGTGTGAATCATTAGTGAATCAATAGGTTACACAAAAATCGTACTTTTCAATGTCAACTTATCTCATGTTTTCTTCTGAAGCTCTGGAGTAAAGAAGCTTTTTAGATGCTCAGTATTAAAAAATACAGTATTCATTCACTTATGTATTAAACTCCTCCTTTATGCCAGGCACACTGTGATAAGCACTGGGAATTCATCAGTAAACAAGAAGGACAAGGTCTCCTCCCTCACAGACCTTCTAATATATTGTGATAACTGCATTGGGAGAGCAAAAATATGCGTAAACATGTTAAGTGTGATGATTAATTCTATGTGTCAACCTGATTGGCCAGAAGGTGCCTAGATTAAGCAGCATTTTAATTATGTTAAAGACAAAATGAGCCTCTGAACCAGTGGGCTCCGTAAAGTAGGTTGCCCCCCCTAGCGTGCATGGGCATCATCAAATCTGTTAAGGTCCTGAATAGAACGAAAGGCAAGGGAAGGAGAAATCCATTCCCTTTTTCCCGCCTCATTGCATGAGCTGGGACATCTGAACTTACCCTTCCCCGCCCTCATCCTGGGATTTACGTCATGTGCTCCCATGGGCTCAGGCCTTCGGACTCTGAATGATGACACTGCTGGCTTTCCTGGGTCTTTAGCTTGTAGGCAGCAGATTGTGGGACTTCTCAGCCCTCCTAATCTCATGAAATTTCTCAGTTCATTTCTCATGAATTTTCTCAAGAAATTTTCTTTTGGTTCTGTTTCTTTGGAGAACTCTAATACAAGAAGCATATTGAAGAGCTACCTCACCCAGTCAGGGCCCATGCAGTCTTCCCAAGGAAAGTGACAACTTGGCTGAAAGATGAAGAAAGAGTAAAAAGTAGGAGTGAGAGAGAAGTCACATAGAATAGTTAAAGTGGAAATGGTTCCAAGCCATAGGAATTGTACTTTCAATGGCCTCCTAGCACATGAGGAAATGAGTCCACGTAGAAAAACTGAGAAATGAAATTAGAAGAAGGAATGAAGTGGAAAATAGCAGGGGTCACTCACGAATAATCATACAAGTCATGGGAAAGTATCTGGACTTTATCCTAAGAGGAAACTGCTCATCGAGGCCTGAGTGTCTCAGCACCCTTCGCCTCACACACTGAGACCATATCACTTCGCATGTGTCTCCCAGTACTTTAGGATGAACTCCATGAAAGTGAAATGGTACATTTTGGAGAACATGGTAATTTTCTAATTTGGGATTGGAGTGAATATAGGAAGTCACTTTAAAACTTGGCTTTACTTATGTAGACTCAATACTAGCTTATCCCAAGGAAAGAGATGATCATGTGTTTGGATCCAGATTGGAAAGATGTTTTTCCTTGTGAAGGACATAAATAAACAAATAACATGATGACAAATGGTAAAATTCTGAATAGGATTAGTGAATTCATTGTGCTTCTAATAACAGAGTGGCTCAGAGAGCTGGCCTATTTAGTAGACTTTTCTCCGAAGTCAGTCGACAACTCCATGGCTGAAGTATGAATGTTTCACTATGTGACGGGAACACTGCAACTGTGAATGAAGTTTGAGTATTGGATGCAGAGAGGTGATCTCATTGTTTCCTGTGAAATGTTTGCCTCTCTTCTTTTACTGGACAGTAATTAACAGTATTAATGATTTAAAAGGAAAAAAAAGCATCAGCCATGACTTTCTTCCCTGAAAATGTTGTTTGATGAATATTTCCCTCCTTCAATAAAACAACCTGATTGGAGGTCCATTGAGTATGTTAAATAAAGAAGCAATTGGGCTGGTAAATAAAAAGATACAGTTAGTAAAATATAAAATTTATATTAGAAATAGTATTTAAAAAATGTTAAAAATGTGAAAACGTTGTACCTGTTGGCAGTAATCCAGCCAGCCATCTTTCCTTCACCATTGGTAATTCCTTATTGCTGTGAATCCAGATGCTTAAAATATTGTGACACCAAGATAGGAAAAAAAAAAAATGCTGAGCCTGGCATGTAAACCTCTCCCCTTCCACCCCACCTTCCCTGCTGACCCACAACATCATGTTTACCAACATCATTTAAAGCTCCACACAGGGCATGATTCATACCCACATTTTACAAATGAGGAAAATAAGGCCTACAAAAGTTAAATACTCAACTAAGGTTACATCTGAGAAGTGGTCAAGAGCTTGGATGAACTAGATCTACTTGATTCCAATGTCTGTAGTCTCATCCATTTTACATTACTTCCTCATCATCCCTAGTATCAGCAAAATTTTCTGAATTTTATTGCTTCAAAATCCAAGCACCTTATCCAAAAACAAATTGGTTAGGATTTTTTTTGTCATAGGAATTTAAAATATTATCTTTATTTTCTTGTTTGTTTAACACAAAAAGAGCATTACTGGTAAGATGGAAAGTTTATATTAATTTTTGTAATTTTAAACAAATTTTTGAATGTTTAAATAAATCTTATGGTTGCTCTGGGCTTCTGTGGGTATACATTTACTGTCCTTAGATGTAATCTAATCATGAAGCTTGAAACATGTCACAGAACTATGTGCTATTTTATTTTTCCTTATGCGGATAAAATGCTTTTTATAAAAAGTGTTGTTTTAATTGAAAAAATATTATACACTTATGGAAAACATCTAAATATTACAGAAGGTTACAAAGTGGGTAAAAAGTACACATTTTTTATAGCGTACAATAAGATAGGTAAATGGATTAATGCATACTCATGTGAAATTTGCTGTTTTCTTTTCAATCTTGGAATTTCATCCATCAATCTTTTTAATAACTGTGTAGCAATCCAGTACACATTCATAATTTGCTTAACCAGGCCTCTACTGAGTTGAACTGAGATTATTTCTAGTTTTTTGTTATTATGAAAAAAATGCAGTAGTCAAAACCTTATACCTACTTCTCATTTCTGAACGTGTATTTACAGGATAAATTCCTATGTACTATGTAGAAAAAGCATAATATTATTGAGCAATTTCTACACACTATATTAATAAAAACATTTAACCTGTTAGTAGAAAATTTAATGCTTCATGAAAGCCATTCTTCTAGAAGTAGTAAAATATAGTTTTTCTTTTCTTTATAGCTATAGTTCATGATTGAACTTAAAGACACACCACAGTGTGTCGAGACAGAGAGCATAGTTGTTTTTTAAAAAATGTATATTCTGGAGCCAGGATGACTTAACTTTTAACTTCAGCTTCATCATTTATTAGCTGCGTGACCTTGAGCACGTTAGTACTATTCTCTTAGCCAGAGTTTCTCAGGTGAGATAGCCTAACCACTACCTTTTATAGGGGTAATAGGATCACTGGTGTAAGAGAATGCATATAAAGCACTTAGCATAATGCCTGGCACACGAAAAGTAGGAAATAAATATTTATTATTATTATATTATATATCTATTAGCTCTATGCCTTTTTGGTATGGGTGACATTTTTAGTATTCAAATCTCCACAAGCTAATATATTATTACTATTTAATTCATTCATTTATTCAACAATATTTATTGACCACTATTATGTACTGTGCACTGCTCTAGTGTTGGAGATACAATAATCCTGTAGAAACATGACTCCTGCTTAACAGCCATCAAAGTTCTATAGAAATCAGAATGTGTTAGTATATTTTAACTTCAAAAATAACATTAGTCAATACCCTTTGAAGCAGAATTTAGGACATTTCATTATAACTCCAAAGGTTTGTTGTGAATTTAAGTTGATTTTGATACTTTCCTAAAAATGAAAAATGACTCCACAGTTTTGTGGGTCAATGGCTAGTGGGAATTCTTTTTACAGCTGCCTTGTATCATTTATCTTAATCAGACACTAAGCCATTTTTTTGGTTATTTAGAAGATCATTGTGTCTTTTATATCTTGGCCCCTGGATTGCCAAAGAATATAGCTTAAGCTTTATTTTTATCTATCCAGGTGGAAAAATATATAACAGGGTCTCTAAATCCTAGACTTCAGTTCACCTGTTTTAAAAAATATCAGTTGAACCAAAATATTAAACAGTAACAATTG
This sequence comes from Nomascus leucogenys, assembly GCF_006542625.1. Classification (NCBI taxonomy): domain Eukaryota; kingdom Metazoa; phylum Chordata; class Mammalia; order Primates; family Hylobatidae; genus Nomascus; species Nomascus leucogenys. The sequence goes on along the minus strand of NC_044382.1, from coordinate 92,218,213 downwards.
CAGAAAAAAGGAACTTAAAATAAATGTATATTTCACCAGAAATATGCAAAACATTTTTGAATATTCAATAATTTAGAATCAAACAGGATATACTTTTCAGTATATTGCTAACCCCTCTGTAGGTCTATGTGTTATGCAAATATATACAAACAACAAATATTTATATCTATATCCATATCCACACACAATATACACACAACATCAGCAGTAGTATTTATTGGATAAGTAGCAGTCTTCTTATTGTTATTTAAGTTTATGTGCATAGTTTGAAAACGTTAGTGAGGGATCAAAGCCTGCCCAGAATGATGTCATAACAAGGTAATATGGAATCTGATTATGTGAAAAGCTGGATATTTACACAAAGAGGTCAGAAACCAGCTGGCTACACATAAACTAAGGAAAAAACCAACAAACATCCTAAGAAAGTTCTTACTCTTGAGCTGCTATGGACTTGCAAGCTTAGCACAATTTTTAAAGACCCAGATACTGAGAATGTTTTCTATGTCAGCACTGTTTCACTCAAAAATTTCATGTGGCTTGCTACCCAAATTATCCTGGAGGCACTAAGAAAATGTGTTTATTTTTTCTTCACTTGATATTTTTTAAAAATTATGTTTTAAAAAACTGTAGCAACATTCTATCTCTCTAGGATTTAGCAAAAACACTCAGATTGAATAAAACAACCGTGGATCATTTTTATATGTGTTTTATTTTTATTCTGAAGATCTGAGAATTTGCTCAAATTGGGTTTGGGGTGGAAATTCAATTAACTTGTCTGGACTATTGCCAATACTGGAAGAAACAGTTACCTGAAAAGTCTGCTTTGTGATTGTCTGTGTTCCTCCTTCTCTTCCTCCCTTGCTGCTTCCTTCCTGCTTTCCTTCCTTTCTTCTTTCCTTCTTTCTTTTTCTGTTCTCTCCTTTATCTTCTTCCTGTTTCCCCCTTTTCTTTCTCCCCATTTTCTTATTTTTTTTATAACTCTAAAATTACAACCAATATCATTAATGATCACCTGGCGACAGAGCAAGACTCCATCTCAAAAAAAAAAAAAAAGAAAGAAAAATAATATCACTTACAGTGCAAAAACCATTACTAACTTGTCAAAACAATTTTTATCTTTGGCAATTATATTCACTCCTGCAAAAAACTGACAATGTATTCCAAACTGAGAAAATGAGTTATGCGAAGGAAAAAGGAAGCTAGAAATGTGACATTTTAGAATTCTTTCTTAAAAACAGAGAAGACCCCAAAATGAGAAAAGATGGGGATGATGTGCTAAAGTAGTATGTTCAAACCTCATAACAAGAATGGAAATAAGCTAGTGCTGTAATTCTAACCTTAGATTGAAGATAAGATTTGTCAAGTATTTTGATGGAAATATAACAAACTTATTTTTATTTTACAATGCCTTTATTAATTTTTCTGTGTTTTGTTGTTTAATAACGCTGGATTGCCGAGATTCTTGCCATACCATTTAATTTTCGGGGGGGTTGAAAAGCACTCCATGTTGGTATATGGTGCCATTCTTGTTAGAATGGTTAAATACCACAAAAGAAGTCCAAGACAAGTATCACTCAGGAACTTGCTGATCGTGATGTACATTAGCTTATTGATAGAGTTTAGTATCTGGTAGAATCAAAAAGTTTCACCGAGGAACAGGCATTTTGATGTTTAAAGTGAAATTCCTCTTCTAAACATTTGGTTTTAATAATATTGGAGATTATTATCTAGTTTAACTTGTTTTTTTGCCACATTTATGGATGCTTCATCTGGCCAATCATTTAAATAAGGGAAAAATTGTTAATGATCCCCTTTCAGCACAAGACAGTGTAGTGACAGACTATAGCTTCAAGAACCAAAAGGACATGCACAAATAGTCATAAAACAATAATGATGTAATGACCCACTTGTTTGTCACTGCGACTCAGGGTACCCAGTCAGGGTCAAGATAAAAGAGTTGCAACACAAAGCTAAAATGTCAATGTACACTTGGGCTGGGAAATTCTGTCTAAAGCAATTAATCCCCCCAACCCCGGCCTAGCTGGCTCCTCCTCCTGCCATGTCCACCTCTGCTTTGCAGGTTTTTGAGGTTAAAGAAATCTGTGAAACAAAATTGTTCTTTGAAGACAGCTAGCTTTTTCACTTTGTGTGCTAGAGGGCTACCTAGCTTTTGCTTCGTCTTCCCTGGACTAGACAGAGGACCCAACTGTCCCAGAGGAATCAAACACCACACAAAGGTCCCCTAGAGGATGGTGAGTCTTGAATTTCTCAGGAGAATGTAATTGCTTCTTTGGCAAATACAGGTTTCCCGTATATAAGTCATTCACTCATAGTAAGCCCCAATAGAAGTTTTGTTTTGTATTTTTAAAAGTGGAAACAGCTTCATTTTTTGTAAATATAAAAATATTTTATGCCTACTGTACAAATCTCAGAGAATTTAGAAAGTTAAGAAGTTTCAATTGTAGTGTTGCTAGTTATTATGACCATTTTGTTGTATACTCTTCTATACTTTTGTTTTGTTTTGTTTTCCTATTTATAATACTTTTTTTTAAATTATGCTTTAAGTTTTAGGGTACATGTGCACAACGTGCAGGTTAGTTACACGTGTATACATGTGCCACGTTGGTGTGCTGCACCCAGTAACTCATCATTTAACATTAGGTATATCTCCAAATGCTATCCCTCCCCCCTCCCCCCATGTGCATTCAAAGTCACACACTGAGTTGTTGTTTATCAAAATACATATTTTATTGTGATAAAAACACATAACATACAATCTACCATCTTAATCTTAAGTGTACAGTTCAGCAATGTTGTTTATTCAGTGTTGTGAAATAGATCTCCAGAATTTTTTTGTCTTGTAGAACTGAAACTTTATACTCATTAAACAACTCTCTTTTTTCTCTCCCCCTATTTTAGCCAACTTTCTATTTTTTGTTTATATAAATTTGACTACTGTAGATACCTCGTGTAAGTGAAATCATTCAGTATTTGTGTTTTTGTGAATTGGCTTATTTCATTTAGCATAATGCCCTCGAGGTTCACTCACATTGTAGCATGTGATAGGATTCCCTTCCTTTTTAAGGCTGAATACTGTTCTATAGTGTGTATATGTACCATATTTTGTTGATCAATTCACCTGTCGATGGATATTTGGGTTGCTTCCACCTGTTGGCTACTGCAAGTAGTGCTTCTATGAACACGGGTGTGTAGCTATCTTTTCAAGAACCAATTCTTTCAATTCTTTTGAATACATACTCATAAATGGAATTATTGGATCATATGGTAATTCTATTTTTAACTCTTTGAAGAGCTACAATGCTGTTTTCCATAGTGGTTGCACCATTTTGCACCCCCACCAACAGTGCATAAGTGTTCCAATTTTTCTCCATACTCACTAGCACTTGTTATTTTCTACTTTTTAAAATATTAGGCATACTAATGGATGTGAGGTGATAGCTCATAGTTTTAATTTGCATTTCTGTGATGATTGATAATAGTGAACATCTTTTCACATGCTTGTTAGCCATTTTTACATCTTCCTCATAGAAATGCCTATTCAAGTCCTTTACTCACTTTACGCATAAAGTCAGATTGTTTGATTTTTTGTTATTGAATTGTAGGTCTTTTAAAATATACATTCTAGATATTAACTGCTTATCAGATAAATAATCTGCAAATATTTTCTCCCATTCTGTAGATTGCCTTTTCATTGTATTGAGTGTGTCCTTTGATGCACAGAAGTTTTTTAGCTTGATTGAGCCTCATTTGTCTATTTTTGCTTTTGTGGCCTGTGCTTTTGTTATCACATCCAAGATATCATGGTCAATCCAATATTATGAAGATTTTCCCCTATATTTTCTTCAAGAAGTTTTATAGTTTTGAGTCTTACATTTATGGTTTTAATCAATTTTGAGTAAATTTTTGTATATGACATAAAATAAGGATCCAACTTCATTCTTTTCCATGTGTATATACAGTTTTCTTAACATCATTTGTTAAAGATATTGTCCTTTCCCCATAACCTTGTCAAAGATTATGTCACAATATTTGTGATGGTTTATTTCTGGGCTTTCTATTCTATTCCACTGGTACAGATGCCTGTCTGTATGCGAGCACCACATTGTTTTGATTACTGTAGTTTTATAATAGGTTTTAAAATCAGGAAGTAAGAGTCCTCCAACTTTGTTCTTCTTTTTCAGAATTGTTTTGACCATTCAGGGTCCCTTGAAATTCCATGTGAATTTTAGGATAACTTTTTAAAAAAATTAGCAAAAAAATTGCCATTGAGATTTGGACAAGGATTGCATTGATTGTGTAGGTCATTTTGGTAATATTGCTATCTTAATAATGTTATGCCTTCCCATCCATGAACATGGAATATGCTTCCATTTATCTGTATCTTTCAAAATTTCTTTCAGTAATGTTTTGTAGTTTTCATTGTACAAGTCTTTCAACTCATCTGTTAACTTTGTTCCTAATATTTTATTCTTTTTCATGCTACGGTAGGTTGTTTTCTTAATTTTCTTTTCATATTTTTCATGGTTAGTTTGTAGAAGTGCAAATGACTTTTATATGTTGATTTTGTATTCTGCAAATCTGCTGAATTATCTTATTAGTTCTAACAGGTTTGTTTGTGTGTGTGTGTAATTTTTAGAGTTTCCTACATATACATGTCATCTGTGAAAGATAATTTTACTTCTTCCAATTTATTTTTCTTGCCTAATTTTTCTGGCTGACTTCAAATACTATATTGAATAGAAATATTTATATCAAGCAGGCATTCCTGTCTTGTTCCTGATCTTAAAAGAAAAGGCTTCGGTCTTTCACTGTTGAGTATGATGTTTTCTGTGGGCCTTTCGTGTATGGTCTTGATATGCTGAGGTAGTTTCATTCTATTCCTAGTTTGTTGAGTGTTTATTTTTTAATATATTATGAAAGGGTGTTAAATCTTATCAAATGCTTTTTTTCTGCATCAGTTGAGATGGCTGTGTGTTTTTGGTCCTCCATTTGGTTAATATGATGTATTATATTGATTGATTTTTGTATATTAAACCATTCTTGCATTCCAGGAATAAATCCCAGTTGGTTATGTTGTGTAGTCCTTTCAATTTGCTGTTGAATTCAGTTTACTAGTATTTTGTTGATGATTTTGCATTAATATCCATTAGGAATATTAGTCTGTAGTTTTCTTTTCTTGTAGTGTGTTTATCTGACTTTGGTATCAAGGTAATGTTAGCCTCATAGAATGAGCTTGGAGTTGTTCCCTACTCTTCAATTTTTTGGAAGATATTGAAGAGGATTGGTGTTAATTCTTTAAATGTTTGGTGGAATTCTCTAGTGAAGTCATCTGGTCCTGGAGTTATCTTTTTTGGGGAAATTTTTATACAAATTCACTATTTTTACTAATTATTGGCCTGTTCAGATTTTCTATTTCTCATGGCTCACTCTTGGTAGGTTGTGTATTCCTAGGAGTTTATCCATTTCTTCTAGTTTATCCAATTTGTGGGCATACAATTTTTAAAAATACTCTCATATAATCCTGTTTATTTCATGTAATGCCCTCTCTTTCATTACCGATTTTAGTTATTTTAGTTTTATCTCTTTTTGTTGATCTTTTTAAAAACAATGTACTCTTATTTTCATGATTTAAAAAAATATCTATTTTATCTGTTTCTGCTCTAATCGTAATTATTTCCTTTCTTCTGCTAGCTTTGGATGTAGTTTGTTCTTTTTTTTAGTTCCTTGAGGTGTAAAGTTTCGTTGTTGATTTGAGATCTTTGTTCTTACTAAATGTTTGTCCATAGCTATAGACTTTCCTCTTAGCACTGCTTTCACTGCATCTCAAATTTTTTTTTTTGGGATGGAGTTTCACTCTTGTCGCCCAGGCTGGAATGCAGTGGTGCAATCTCGGCTCACTGCAACATCTGCTTCCCAGGTTCAAGTGATTCTATTGCCTCAGCCTCCTGAGTAGCTGGGATTACAGGCACCCACCACCACACCCGGCTAATTTTTTGTATTTTTAGTAGAGATGGGGTTTTGCCATGTGGGGCAGGCTGGTCTCAAACTCCTGACCTCAGGTGATCCACCTGCCATGGCCTCCCAAAGTGCTGGGATTAGAGGCATGAGCCACTACACCTGGCCCATCTCAAATTTTTGTATGTTGTATTTTTATTTTCATTTGTCTCACAGTGTTTTTCTAATTTCCCTTGTGACTTCTTTGACTTCACTGACTGTTTAAGAGTATGTTGTTTACTTTCCACATATTTGTGGATTTTCCTTCTGTTATTGATTTCTGGTTTCATTCCAATGTGATTGGAAAATACATTTTGTATAATTTGTTAAGACTTGTTTTGTGGCCTAGTTAGTATGTGGTTTATCCTGAAGAATATTCCATGTGAACTTGAGGAGAATGTAGGTTTTGCTGCTGTTTGGCAGAGTGTTTGTTAGTTCTAATTGGTCTATAGTGTTGTTCAAGTCTTCTGTGTTCTTACTTATCTTATATCTGGTTGTTCCCAAAATAAATTATCGTTTGCAACTTATCTTTTCCCAGTACATTTATTTTAAACTGTTTTTCTTGTTAATGAGTATTGTACTCATTAGAATGAGGTTGCTACAAGTAACAGAATAGGAAAGGTAATTCTGGCTTTAAAAAACTAGAACTTGATTTGTTATTTTATGTGGAAGTTTGGAGAAAAGCATTTCAGGACTGGTATGTGCTTCATGGCATCAGGGGCTTAGGCTATTTCTGTGTTAGTTATTGCTCTGGCAAGCATGGCCTCCCACTCCTGGATCACCTTACTGTCTAGGATGACTTCTTCAGCTCCAGTGACACATTCAAGCCAGCAAAAAGAACGAAACGGGGAAAAGGGCCTACCTCCTCCATAATGAACACTTTCGGGAAATTGCACACACAACTTTTCCCTACATCTCATTGCTAGAATTTAGTAGCCTAGATATACTTAGCTGCAAAAGAGGGTGGGAAAATCATCCCTGTTGGCCCTGTGACCATCCCCAAATCAAAGGCTATGTTACAATAAGAGAGGGAAAAGATGGATATTAAGGGACAACTAGTAGTTCTGTTACAAGTGTAGACCTAAAGCAATACATTAATCAGGTATTTATTATTATCCAAGTGTGCTATGGTGTTGTGTTGTACATTTTTATTTATTGTTCTTTTGATAAACATTTTTATTGTACCATAATTATTAAAATTATGAACAATATTATGATGAATTTCCATGAACATATGCTTTTTATAGTTAATAAGTTACTATGCTTAGAATATTCCCAGAAATATAATTGCTGAATCAAAGTATGCATGCGTGCAAGATAAATCTATATATCAAAGCAGTACATGTGGCACAGTGAAGGCGAAAGATTATAAATTTTCTCATGATTAAAATAACAGTCTTCTTCCCCATGTTTCTCTATCTTCAGCACATTGCCCAGATAGATCCAGAAGCAAATTTTCAAAATCAGTTTTTTCATTCTGTTGGTCACTTACCACTGTTATTCTAGATCACAGGTTCTTAACCATGACTGCATATTAGAATCACCCCAGAAAATGTAAAAAAAAAAAAAAAAAAAAAAAAAAAAAAGTACTGATTTCTGGGCTCCATCCCATTTAAAGCATAATTTCTTAAGGTAAGGACTGGGCTTTGCTCTCCTTAAAATAATGTTTTAAGCTCTCCATATGACCCTAATAATGCATAGCAAAGATTGAGAATCACTATTACAGAAAAGTGGTATTCAAACTTAAATGTATTTATAAAATATGCATGGATCTTGTTAAAATGCAGATTCCATTTCAGTAGTTTTGCCAAGATTTGGCTTTTCTAACAAGTGATGTCAATCTTTCTGGTCTGCAGACCACACTTTTGAGTATCAAGGCTAGATAGTATGTGTATTCTTCTATTTACTTCTTTACTTTAGACAATATGCAGTGACTCCCTGAGATGAAGATAAGGATTTGCTCATTTTAATTACACCCTCCTATTTTCTTTTCTCAATGTTTATGTTATTACTTTTAGCTTTAGTATTGATTTGTTTTGTATCTTTAGTTAATATGGCTAAATTCCTGTTTTTTCTCCAATTTTGACAGTATATCTTCATATTTGACCGTTCCCTTAAAAGATGAGATCATTGGAGTTCTGTTTTTTCTTCCATCTTTCCCCTCAGAAAACTTGTGTTCCACCTCTTGTTTTTTTTCTGCTTTGACTTTTGAGTAACCTAAGTACTTAACATTTCTGTGCTCTCCTGCAAACACGAATAAATCTTCCATGTTATGTCCTTATGTTGTCTCTTAAGGAGAAAACTAATAAACTGATTTGGCAGTGTTACAGTTTAATGCATAAACAGATATGTGCCATGCCAAGAGACGTACTAGGCTTCCAGCGCCTTCTTCATGAGCACTTGTACAGGAATCTGGGCCACCTAAAGAATACTAGTGTGATGGTCCACAGATTCCTTAAAAATCACAGCATTCCGTTTGCTTCTATTTGATCAAGATTTTCTTGTACAAGTTTTTTTTCCCCTGGAATTTCTATAACTTCCCATCCCACCCTTGTTATGTGTTCTTTAGATTTTTCACACTCTAAGGTATATTAGCTGTTCAAAAAGCTACATATTGTCCCAGAAGCCTATCCCCTGGGGATTATTATCCTACTAGTCCCGAGATTGGTCGCCCCTTAGGTTGGCCACAACTTGGGAGATCCCTTTACTTTGTCCTGGGTCAGTTCTTCTGTTTACACCGCCCTAGTTTACAGATTCTGCTGGTGAAGAACACTCAAATAGCTTCATAAGAGATGATACACAGGTGGTAAGTGTACTTAGTGCTTGTATCTTTGACATTATATTTATAGAGTATTCTAGGTGGAACATAATTTTACTGCTGAACTTCAACCCCTCTCCTTCGTGGCTTGTGAGTTTTTTTTCTTCCTAGAAGCTTTTGGGTTCTTCTTTTTAAATTATATTGTTCTGAAGCTTCATCACAATGTGGCTAGTGGGAGATCTGTTTTCATTCATCGAGTTGGACATTTGGTGGGCCATTTCAAATGGAAGATTCTTGTCCTTAGCTCTAGTATGTATCTTTTTATTATTTGCTGAAATAATTTTAACACTTTGCCTTTTCGTCTTTCTGGATTTTGTATTAGTTGAATACAGGCCCTCTAAGTTTCTTCCTCATATTTTCCATCTTTTACTTTTTTGTTTAACATTTTGTTAACCTGCTTTGATGTTTTTTTTCCAGCCTCTCTAATAAATTTTAAGTTTTGGAAATTATACTTTAAATCTCTAAGACCTCTTTCTCATTCTCTCATTGTTCTATTTCTTGTTTGGTAGGTGTAATATTTCCTTGAATCTTTTGTTTTTATTCTTTTGTAGAGATGGAGGTGTCTCACCATGTTACCCAGGCTGGTCTCAGACTCCTGGCCTCAAGCAATCTTCCTGCCTTGGCCTCCCAAAGTGCTGGGAATACAGGCATGAGCCACCACACCTGGCCTCCTTGAATCTTTTGGAAAACATTTATAAGAATGATTTTTAATGTCTTTTTTGTTACCTAAATCATTTCGTCTTACTCCAAAGTTATTTTTCTACTTTGTAAAATTTGTTATTTCTCTTTTTATGTTGCTAGTTCTCTTTACATGCTAGTGATTTCTGTTATTAAGAAGAGTGGACTGCGCTGACGGAGTAGATGTTTCCACTTTTGTGTAAGATTGTTTTCGTAATAGATCTCTTTTTTTTCTTACTGGAATTTGTTGCTGCAATGGGCCAGGCAATGACTGGTAACTTTGATGTAGGATCAGTGGATTGGGAGCTCGCTGTCATGCTGAGTCTCTGCAAATGCCCAAATGATAATGACTTTTCTTTGAGGCACCTGTAAATTCAGAAATTTTCGCTTTTCACAGTTTGCTCAGTTTCTTTAGTAAAGATTCATCATATATTTTGCCTGCAGGTAAACTGTTGGAAGCCTTCTCACTGTTGTATACACTGGCAATGAGGCACTGACTGGAAGAATTCTGGGATAGTCAGACCTTTAAGTACTCTCTCTGATTTTATCTTCTGCACTCGGGGCATCTCTGGGTTCCCACAGGCAGATTTGTTCTTTTCTTCTGCAGAGCTCTCAGAGTCTATTGTAGGCTGACAATTTCTCTGCCCTTTTCTTCCGTTAAATGGCTCCCACTTAATTTTCATATTCCAGGAATTTTTTAAATGTCTCATCCTTTAGGGATGCACATATGCTACTCTCTCTCGTCTGCTGTGCCAGACTCTGCTCTTTACCACAGGGAACTGACCCCTGCAAATGACATTTTCTTGCCAACTGGCTTCCAACAGCTTCAGCCATTGGGAAATGCTGGTGGGATATTGAAGAGAGGGAAGAATGACAAAGGCAGGATATTTCTTCCATTTCTTTCTGCCTTGGGCAGTCTCTCTTGATGTGGCTACATTTCTTCCATCTCATTTAGACCCCAAACAGCCCCTTAATCCATGGTTCCAGCTCCTGCCAGGCAGTCCTGGATCCTGGGCTTTGGCAATGCCTTCTCCCTTGGTTGCTTCAGCCCTGCTGGTGGTAGTGGGTGTCCCTAATTTATCTGGCTTTTTAGATATTCCTACAACTTCATACATAGTTCCCTGTGTTGAATTCTATTGAACTATTTGACTTAATTTTCCTTACTCAACTCTGAGACATATACATATAAACGGGTATTCTATTCTATATATCCATGTTTAATGCAAAAATCTTGGAAGAAATGGGAGGTTAATGCGTGTGTTCTGTCTGCTATCTTGAATTTTAAAAATTTTGAGGATTTTTATTTGTATTGCCAAATTGCCTACTAGAACATTTGTATCAAGTTAGATTCCCACTAATGGTAGAGTAATATCCAGATCTTGACATTCTCACAGCATAGGATTGGACACTTCTTTTTAATCATTGCATCCAATCTTTATATGCAGATCCAATGAAAAGTTCAAGTTTTCTTGAATTCAGAAGGTCTCATATTTGTGTTGAGGTAACAGCTGGAAATGATCTATGAGGAAACAGAGCCAATAGCATTTGCCCAACTTTCGATTCAAGATGGCTGGCCAAGTTGCTAAGAAGCCCAGAATTCTATGAGAAAGATACAAAAAGCAGCTTTTCCAGTGTCTGCTTTTTCCAGTGTCTGCTTGTGATATCTAAAAGGGAAGAATTATTCTGGCTCTCTAGAAAAGTAAAATTCCCCCAAATAAATAAAGTCATTGCTGAGTTCCAAATTATTAAAGCATGACTCAAAGAAGAGTGTGTCTCACAAAAGACTGAATCAAAATCAAATCCTAACATCCTTGCTTTCTAGCTAAATAATTCCATGGAAAAGGTTGTCATCTGTCTCCACAGGGCTCTCACATAGATTCCCAACTGGAGAACTAAAGACGGAATAAGAATACTAGAAACAAGAAATTTCAGAAAAAAGAGGAAGCTGTCTTTCCTCCATCTTAGGAAGTAAAATCATAATTGCAGTTCTTACTGAAATCATGTGGAAATATCAATCTGGAGTCTTGATTAGCCACATCCGGGCATGACTCAGTCCATTTTATGGTGGTTTTGCCCAATATTTATTTTCACTGCAATGATGCTCTCGGTATTCATCACCTTATCAATTGCAAGTAGTCCTTCCACACACCCAAAAACTCTCCTGTGCCTTCCATGTTTCTTCCACCTGCATAGGGAGCACATTGCCATATGCTTTTTCATCAGCTAATTGGCTGTGCTCTAAAGCACATCATTTAGGTTCTTCACATTGGTTTATTTATAAAATGAGTCTAACTGGTCCTGAAACTTCCATCCACCTCTGAGCAGCAGCTATGATGGTTGAGAGATAAAGATCCTCAGGAGGGCCATTTAGCCAGGGTCTTATATTGACAAAGGGCCTTAATTGGGCCATTTGTTCTTGCCTTCCAAAAAGGTTATTTTGTTATGTGTTTAAGGCATGATTTTAAGTACTTAAAATGTGCTATAATGTTTGCTATTCTGTTCTGACACTTCTTTCTTCTTCATTTTATTTTAAATCTTCAAGGAGACTAAAAAAAAAAAAAAAAAAAAAAATGGAAGTATCTCAGACCTCTCCACATCTGGGAGGGCCTGGCCCTATTATTCAGTGAGTTGACTCCATCTCTTTCACTCTCCCTTTGGTCTATGAACAGGTTATTGTGGGATGGAGAAAAGATTTGGTTTTATGAAGTGACGAATTGGTGTTCTGACTAAACCTGAATGTTTTGGTGACTGCTGGGGTGGAACCCAACAATTCTGCCAAGATGGGATTAGCAGCAATGCTACTTCCCCTTGGTGGAGATTGAGGCCAAAATCAAGGTTAAAGAAAAATAAAGAAAAATCAGTGTGCAAATGGACTTCAATTATAATAATCACCAGAAGTAGTTTTCAAAGCTTCAAAGCAAGAAAAATAGAAAACCTCATCAAAGACATTAACACACTGTTTGTAACTTGCCTAATGGCTATCTTTGCTGAAGACTGTTCCTAATGAGCGGAATTAAAAGCCAAGGTGGTCAACAGATTGGGCCAAATCAGGCACAACGAGATGTCCCTGGGGCTTTTTTATTTAATTCACCACAGTCTTCCACATACGGTTTCTTATCAGTATTATTAGTCATTACCTGTTCCTTTGACCCCTCAGGATCAAGAAAAGGTTCACACATTATTTTATAAATAACCATTTATCTTTTTTATAGTAATAAACATTATAAAAATTCACTACTGTATGTTTTACTTTATATCTGGATAATTAAAGTTTAATCCAATTAGTCCCTTATTAAGATGGGATGTCAAAGCATTTAGTATGACTAACCATTCGGTGTAGTGTTTTTATTTAAACAGAGGTTAACTTTTGGATGTTAATTTGTTTCTTCAGTTCACTAGAGAATTATGAAGAAAATAACTAGCTGGAGGTGACAGTGTATGGCGTGGTGTTCTGAAAAACTGGGTGCCTCTTACTCTCTGTAAACTATTTGGCTCAAGCATACAAACCAATGTGTCCACACAAGACACTACTTCTGTCTTGCCACTTTTAAATGAAGTCTATTTTTCTCTCAACACTTTTTCTTACTGCTCAGCAAATAAGTATTTCAACTAAATTCAGTTTTTCAGCAATGGCTGAGGAAAAAGATAACAATATCATCTTTGTACATTTCCAAGATCAAGTTTTGCTATCTAGTCTCAGCCCTAGGAGAAATGTGAGTGTGTTCTCTTCTATATTCCAAGTGATGCCAAAAGGCAAAGTATGTTTGATGGGTAAGAAATGGCATCCTCATTTTATAAAACCTCTGTCTTTGAGAAGTAAGGCATATTTTTTTCCATTTTTGGCAGCTATCTGGAAATTCAGAGTCTCACAGCACAAAAACAGAGAACTAAAACAAAAAAACATTAAAATGACTCATGTAGATAATATTCACCAAACTAAGAATATAAGGAAAATAAAGTGTCCACTATTTCTACAAGCACATCAAAATGTATGATAAATGAGCCCATACAAGGCAAAGGCCTAGTCTTTAGCAGAAGGAAGGGCCCTCTGTCTGACTGTAGCCTTTGACACTGATGAAGCTGTGTGATTTAAGAACTTTTTGGGAAAAAAAAATTCTGGAAAGAACTTCTGCACTGTAGATTTGGCCATGGCTACTGCCTCTGTACAGCTTCCACTGTATCTGTTGCTTAGGCAAGAAGTACATGCTAGTAGGTCTCATTTTCAAGGAAGATGACTTCCAAAAAAGAGGTTGAATGGTCAATTTGAGAGCAGAGTTAGGCAGTGAATGATCAAGGATTGGAATGTCAAAGTCAGAGACTCCAGTTCACTTTATCCCCACTTGTGATGCTATCTTCACTTGGCTGAAAAAAAAATGTTGCTGGAATTATCCATCACTGGAGTAGGCATTTGTACTATTTGCAGTCTTTTGGGGAAATGTTTTCAGTGAGCATAAGAAACATTTACTTCTGTTTTGGAGGTCATCGTGGATGGAGTAGGTATGGCATTAATTCCTTTTGGCAGCCATATCCTGGAGGGGAAGGGAGAGCCAGGATTATCTCACAAATAGAAAGGAACAGCAAGTTTTACACCCACTGGCTTTGAAACGATAGCCAGTGACGTCTGACTGGAGTTGAGCAATGCACTTGAGAACTCTTTTGTCAGCATCTCAAAATGTAATAAACCCCTTGTATGAATGGCTTCTATGACACTGTGGCATGGGAAAAGTGATGTGCTGCCAGGTTAAAATGTAATGAAAGTTACATTCCTTTTATTATTCTTCTTCACATTCAAAGACATGGGGCCAGTGCTATGGGTAACAGTGTAAACACATGTAGCAGAAAGCCTGGTCAGGACTCTGATGACTCCCACATGCCTATTGTATGAGTCTGTTCTCATGCTGCTAATAAAGACATAACTGAGACTAAGAAATTTATAAAGAAAAAGAGATTTAATTGACTCAGAGTTCCACGTGGCTGAGGAGGCCTCACAATCATGGCAGAAGGCAAAACGCACATCTTACCTGGCTGTAGACAAGAGCGAATATAAACCAAGCAAAAGGGGAAGCCCCTTATAAAATCATCAGATCTTGTGAGACTTATTTACTACCATGAGAACAGTATCGGAGAAACCACTCCCACGATTTGATCTCCCACTGGGTCCCTCCCACAACATGTGGGAATTATGGGAGCTACAATTTAAAATGAGATTTGGGTCGGGACACGGCCAAATCATATCACCTACTCAGCTCATATGGCCATAAAAGTAACCTCTTCTGGGTCCTCTTACAGGATGCTGGGTGATGAATGGCTTTTCCACATTGGCAAAAGAGTTCAGGATCACAGGTTAATACTCTCTGCTTCTCACTAATGTATTTGCTTTGTGACAGGGCAGGTCCTCACAAACTTTGATTTTGAATAAATTACATGTTTTCTTCTGTACCATGAAACCATCAATTATCCATAGATTTTTCTTTAAATGGAACCACTTTTTCTATTATTTTAAAAGATTATATCACTATTGTAAACAGATTTACAAACCATATCATTGGACTTAAATAGAAAGTAGCTATTATATATATAGATATACACAATGAATATAAAACAATGCTTTAAAGTTTGGGTAAATACTGTTATCTTCTGCTGAAGACTCCAAAAGTGAGGTGTAGACATTCTCTCTGTTAAAAAAATAGAGAAAGGGCAAAAGGCAGTGTGAAGAGTGTTAAATACACACCAACACTGAATTAAGATTTTCTTCTTCATGTGATCAGGATTGAAAGACAATTCATAAAGAAGTCAATTTCTCATTCTGGAACTCAAAGTGATGATTCTGGGTCAGTGTGCCATCTTTTGTGCTGTCTCACTTTAGAAAATATTTCAGTGAAGAGTTTTTGGAAAACACGACTATATTCAAAAGAGCATTTCTATTGTTCAGTTAGACAACAGTGAGAAAGAGAAGTTGAGAAAAGAATGGGCCATTGCTTTTCCCCCACAATCAATTTCATTCAACAAGCAATATGAATTATATGCTCAGATATTTCAATTTATTTATTCTCTTATGGTGAGGAAAAACAAAGGCATTTGAAACAGATGACTAAAAAGCAATTCAACACTCAATGAAGGGTGCGTGCTAAGGACCTCGGCAAATGAGGGTGCACAAGGAGCCTTGAGCTCCTCTGCATGAATAACTCAAAGAAGGGCAGATGGATTAGAAACAGAAGCCAAGCCGGGCGCAGTGGCTCAAGCCTGTAATCCCAGCACTTTGGGAGGCTGAGGCGGGCGGATCACGAGGTCAGGAGATCGAGACCATGGTGAAACCCCGTCTCTACTAAAAATACAAAAAATTAGCTGGGCGCAGTGGCGGGCGCCTGTAGTCCCAGCTGCTCGGGAGGCTGAGGCGGGAGAATGGCGTGAACCCGGGAGGCGGAGCTTGCAGTGAGCCGAGATTGCGCCACTGCACTCCAGCCTGGGCGACAGAGCGAGACTCCGTCTCAAAAAAAAAAAAAAAAAAAAAAAAAAAAAAAGAAACAGAAGCCAATGCTGGGTAGAGCTGCCTAGCGGGGCTCAGGGCATGGCAAGCAGAAGGCAAGCGGAAGGAAGGTGAGATTTCCGCCTCCCTTTTTTCACCAAAAGAAGGACTATCAGTGTTCAAAAGAGTGAGAGAAACTCCACTCAGAATCCGAAAGAACTGGTCCTTAGATGTTCGATTTCATTTTCCGAGGTCTGACTGCCTTGTGCTATTGAGCATGGACTAAGAAGGGCTTTAGAACGCAAGCATTCTGCAGAAACAAAAAGTGAATAAAACAAGCTTATTCCTTGAAATTTATTGCAAGTGATATTTTTATAATGCAAACAACTTTTTTTTTGTTTTGTTTTGTTTTTGAGACGGAGTCTTGCTCTGTCGCCCAGGCTGGAGTGCAGTGGCGCAATTTCGGCTCACTGCAAGCTCCGCCTCCCGGGTTCACGCCATTCTCCTGCCTCAGCCTCTCCGAGTAGCTGGGACTACAGGCGCCCGCCACCACACCTGGCTAATTTTTTTTTTTTGTATTTTTAGTAGAATCGGGGTTTCACCGTGGTCTCAGTCTCCTGACCTCGTGATCCGCCTGCCTTGGCCTCCCAAAGTGCTGGGATTACAAGCGTTAGCCACCGCGCCCTGCTGCAAACAACTATTAAAACATTAAATCAAACTTTTATTTCCCATTTAAATGACCATCCAGTGGCTTTACACATGTTTTCTAGCAAATAACAATAGCAATAGCCCCAAATTTTTTGAGTATGAGGACTGTCATGCTAGAAATTATATTTTTAATGTCTGTAGATTGAGAAAATACATTAATGATCAAAGGCTGCTATTAATTTGGCAAAGCAAGTAACTGAATTTCTAAGTTATTCATCACCTGAACTACAGACAGTTTAAAAATAATGTGTGTCTATGACATATTATTTATTTAGTCTCTCCATACTGAATGTGCATATGGATTTACAGACCCCTCACAATAAATTCTGCTACCCCCAGGGGTCCAAGACCTACTGCTTGGGAACCACGGAGTAGGACAGGCTTATGATTGATGACAATGAGGAGGGCCTGGGGCACATCTGCTAGTCTTCTTTTGCTTTTATCATCACGTCCCTCACACTTTCTTCTTGAAATTCTGCACTCCACTTTGTTTACTGAAAATATTTCCTGTATAAACTTCTGCAAGTTGGTTATGACTTCCCACAGTGGAAACATTTGTCATGCTAAAAAATAAATTGCACTTTGGAAATTTGCACATTTGGGATAAATATCATTTTAACTTCTAGATTCACAACTGTATTTAATAATTTTTTTTTATTCCTTAACCTGGGAAGTGATTAGGTGGTTGACCGATGTATAATTCTTCATACTTTTGTGACTTAAATATTTAATAATGTATTAAAGCAAAAGGATTTCCTGCACCCCAGTGCCAGCTGTTTCCTTTTATATTGTTATCAAAACAGGCCAATAAAATCTACCAATACAGTTATTACTTGCTGCACAAAGCAGAACTAAGCAACATTGTAAACTTACTTTGCTAGTGCTTTCTGGAATTTTCTTACTTGTCCTAGCACATTTTATCAGAACTTTGATTTAAAATGTGTTTGTGGACTTTTGCCCAATTATGTTTTCCTTTTTTGTGTGTGTCTGCCTTTTTGGTGACCCTAAGGATAATTCTGACTTTCTTACAAAGGATTTCTTCAATCTTTCATGTGTATGTTCCTGCAGTCAGCCCTTCTCCTTCCTCCATCAACAATGTCTTCCTTTTATCATGGCACAACTTTTTAAGCAACTTGTCCATACATTTGCTGTCTACACACACTCATGTCCCAGCCAATTTCAATCCACGTGGCTCTGGCTTCTGTCTCATCACTCCACTGAAAGTGCTCTTGCTGTGGTCATAGACCATCTACCTATGAGTCCACAGTTCACTTCGTTCTCAGCTCCCTCGCTCTCTCAGATGCATCTAACATGTGGATCACTCCTTTGAAACATGTTTTCTTCTTTATTTCCATTATACTCACTCATTTATTCATGTATTCATTCAGGAACACTTGCTCTGGGTACAAGGAATGGAACAGTAAAAAAGAAAGACTGGGTTCTTGTCTTTATAAACTGACAATCTGAGATAATCAGAAAAACAAATATGCAGTTAAAATAGAATGTGCTAAGTGTTCTAGTGAGGAAGATATGGTAAGAGGATACTCTCGAGGAATGCCTAATCAGGATTTGGAAAGTCAGTAACAGGTTTCTGAAGAAAGTGACATTGAATCCAAGACTCGTAAAACAAATAGGAATTAGCCAGAGGATGAAGGGAGCTTAGCGAGAAGGGGTACTCAAGACAAAGAGAAGAGTGGATGAAAGGGCTTGGCGGCAAAGAAAGAGCACAAGAGCTGAGGTGGATTAGTGTCAATCAGATTGGATGACAAAGAGGAAAATACTGAAAATGTCACCGGAGTAAGGAGGCACCATATGCTGACAGGCCTTGCAAGATAATTTATGAAGATTGGACTTCTTTTACTGAAGGCAGTGGAGAGCAGAGAAGGCAGAAGAATGAAGAATGTGGAGGCGGAAAGCGACTAAAGCAGGAGGAAGTGTTGGCATGGGGCAGAGTTAGAGGGAGACAGACTTGGTACGTGGCTATGATACTGATGCAGGTAACACATGATGGTAATTTTAGTGGGAATAGAGAGAATTCGCTATTACAGAGGAAGAAACAATAGAATTTGAAGATGGATTGGGGGCTGGAATTGGGGACAATGCTTAGTCACAGAGATGAAAAAGTCAATGATAATAATCACAATGAGGTTTCCAACTTTGGTGACCAGGTATTTAGTGATGACACACACCAAGTTGAAGAAGCCCAAGTAGGAACAAGGTAGGCTAAAAGTGGAAGGGAAATTATGAGTTCAGCTGGAGTTTTTAGACATTTCTAAAAAGCAGAAACAACTTGGACAGGCAGTAGGGTACCTGACATGCACTAGCCCTCCTCTGTGTCTTTCAGAGATAAGTAAAGAAATGAGGAAATAATGATGATTTATCTGTTCCTGGGAACTTTATTGGGAGCATGTCTGATTGAGCCACAATGCAAGATGTGGAGAGGAGGACTGACATGGTTCTGAGGGGATCTACCTTTCTTCCGGGGGTGAGGACACTTCCTATGACAGACGGAAGTCACAGCTCAAGATCCACGGCTTGGAGAATTGGAGTATTGGGGACTCTGCAACAAGAATCAGACACTTAGCATCACAGGTCTTGTGACTGCATTGTCTAGTTCTCAACAATATGATTTAAGGGGCCAAAGTCCTCACAGTTGTCAAGGAAAGTTTAGGAGGACTAAGAGCACCTCTGAAATAGCTAATACCTGAGTGTGGGGCTCTTGTCCTCTCTCAGAATCCTGTCAGGGATGCGGCAATATAGTCAAGGTTTGGGTTAGCAAATTAGACCAGGTTGATGTGAGTAGAGAAGATTAAATATATGGGAAGAAAAAGACTCATATTTTCAAATCAAAACCACAGTAAGATAGCATCTCATACCAGTTAGAATGGCCTTTGTTAAAACATCAAGAAATAACAGATATTGATAAGGCTACAAAGAAAAGGGGACATTTACACACTGATGGTGGGAATGTAAATTAGTCCTGTCACTGTGGAAAGCAGTTTGGAGATTTCTCAAAGAACTGAGAGTTAACTACCATTTGACCCAGCAATCCCATCACTGGGTATATACCCAAAGGAAAGTAAATTATTCCACCAAAAGGACACCTGCACCTGTATGTTCATCACAGCTCTATTCACAATACCAAAGACATGGCATTAACCCAGGTGCCCATCAATAGTGGATTGGATAAAGAAAATGTGGTACATATACACCATGGAATACTATGCAGCCATCAAACAGAATGAAATCAGGTTCTTTGCAGCAATCCGAATGCAGCTGGAGGCCATTATCCTAAGCAAATAATGCAGAAACAGAAAACCAAATACCACATGTTCTCACTTATAAGTGGGAGCTAAACATTGGGTACACAGGGACATAAGATGGGAACAATAGACACTGTGAACTACTAGATGAGGGAGGGAGAGATGGAGGTAAGGGTTGAAAAACTATCTGTTGGGTATTATGCTCAATACCAGGGTGACAGGCTCAGTCATACCCTAAACCTCAGCATCTCGCAAAATGCCTCCATAACAATCCTGCCCATGCACCCTCTGATTCTATAATAAAAGTTTAAAAAGAAAACAAAGAAAGAAAAATGCTTTCTCTTTTGTATTTTAATGGTGTATCCCATTTGCAGTGAAGGTCTCATTTCTTGCAAGATCATTGCTTTTGCAATCCTATCTAGAGCACTACGTAAAAAGGAATCTTGAAAAAATGAGGAACTGGATTTTACTCACTTCTAAGAAGTTATGCAAGTTGCTACATATTTGCTTAATGCTAGTAACGTTTCTAATACCTCTAGTTGAAATATTGTGGCTTGCTGTGCTATTAGAGAGACAAAAATAAAAGAATTTCAATATTGTGGCCAAAAGGGGCCATTTTTCTGTTTTCAATATGAGTTTTCTGGTTAATATTCCCTGTTACCTATCATCTACCAAGTTCTATGTCTCTATCCATTCTAATGTCTTATACACTAACACAGTCGGCCTTGTCAAAAGGCTATTAACACAGCATTAATGGAGTGTATTTCACTTTAGGATGTCTGTAAGGATATAATTTCCCAGAAATTATATTTAGTATATCGTAAGGGTTGAAATCTTTTCTGCAAATGAGTAAACTTTTTGCAAATTAAGGACTATTGTAGGATCTACAAGAATTAGAGCTCACTGATGACCCACATTTTTGTAAGCAGAGCACAGCCAACTTCCCAATAATGCCTTGCACCGGGGAAGCCCACTCCCTTCTGCTGTATTAGTCATTGTTAGCCACACCAGGGAGTGATTTAACCCAGGTTACAAAAAAGCAGTTGTTCTGTTACCCTTGGGAGAGTGGTTAGTTAGTCACCAGCACCAAGTTTTGTTGCCTTGGGCATCACGCCACACTCATCCTTCCCCTCCTAACAGTTTTAGGCTAGGATAGAAGTGACAGCAGATGAACATGAACAATCCCTCACACTTCACATGGCCATTCTTGTGCACCAGGCCCTGTGCTCATTGCCATTTTACGTTATCTCCTTTAGTCCTCAGAACCACCTGGGATGATTGACTGCATTTTGGAGATGACGAAACTGTAGTTCAGGGAGAGAAAGACACTTTCCAAGGGTCACCCTGAACTGGGGTTTGAACTCAATTCTTTGACTGTTAAGTGTATTGTCTTAATCAATAGCTTGCAAAATAAATTTTGTTCACAAAACATAAGGGAACACAACTACAGATACCCAATCACAGCAACTCCTTTTTTTTTTTCTTATCGCGGTTCAGTGTAGAGCTCACTGAAATAAGCATCCACAGCATGTTTTAAAAACAGTGTGAAGCACTTGCATTAGCTGTGTTTTCTCCATACAGCATCTGAACCAGTTCCATACCTGCGTATGGTATACAGCGCTGCCTATGTTGTACACTTGAGGGCCACTAAAATATTGACTAAAAGAGGCCAGGTGCAGTGGCTCATGCCTGTAATCCCAGCACTTTGGGAGGCCAAGGCGGGTGGATCATTTGAGGTCAGGAGTTCAAGACCAGCCTGGCCAACATAATGAAACCCCATCTCAACTAAAAAAAAAAAAAATTAGCTGGGTATGGTGGTGGGCGCCTGTAATCCCAGCTTCTCCCATCTTCTCCACTGGATTCAGAATATGAAGATCACTGGAGAGCTTGATAAGGACTTATTTAAGTGACAGCCTGGTTTCCACTGTGCTGTGTGTATGACAAGTTTCAAGAGAAAGCTTGATGCCCACTTTCGGGATGAGGCAGTATGGTGGCGGCGGCAGCAGCCTGAGGAAACCCTTTCAGGGAGCTTGAGAAGTGAGCAGAGTGGCCTGTGCAAGGAGCAGAGGCCTAAGGTCTGAGCCAGATGGCTGGCTGACACAGTAAATAATGAGCAGGATGGGTTTGTAAAGAGAAGAACACAACAGTCACATATGGTGAAGGCTAAGGTTTTATTTTGAATATTTAAAGTTAATATGATTTTATTTTCAGCCTTACATTGATGGGGCTTGGACATATGATTTGCACATAGACATGTAATATGTGAACACTGTCAATGCTAAGAGAGTCTGATGTTGTACTTTAGACAACCTCCCAAGTGAGATTTAGTAAAGGGTTTGTTGTACTAGAATTGTAATGAGTCCAGTCAAAAACCTTTCTATGACTTATTGCTCTTGTAATTATCATGATACTGATTTAATCAGTAATGTAGATTTAGATCATTATGCAAAAAATATCGATTGAGAATCTACTGTGGACCCAACATCGTTCTAGGCAACAAAGTTGTAGGAGAGAACAAAACAGACTAAATCCCTGTTCTAATCATGTTTATAATCTGGTGAGAACAGATGGCCAAAAAAACAAATAAACACAATATATATGTGCTAGGTCTAATAGGTGGTGTGGAAAATAACTAATCAGGGCAAGGAAAATACTTCTGTGACAGGTACTAGGAGGAGGGCGCTGTTTTACATAGGGTGGTCAGGGAAGGCCTCCCTGATAACATGAAAAAAGTAAGGAAGCAACTCTGTGGGTATCTAAGGGAAAAGCTTTCCTGCTAGGAAACACAGCATGTTCAAAAGCAGAAGTGGTTTGGTTTGTTCAATGTATGGCAATGACATGAGTGTGGCTGAAGCAAAAAGAGGGCAAAATAGGGCAGGGTAGTGGATACAGCCAGAGAAATGGAGTGGTAGAGGATTATTCTCAGAGCATTGTAAGCCACAGTAAAGCTCTTGGCTTTTACTTGAGTGTGTCAAGAAGGCATGGAAAACCTTTGAGCAGAGAAGGAATATGAATCAAACATCTTAAAATGGTCACTGCCTCCTATTTGAAGAGTTGTAGGGTGACTACTTGGGAGGCTATTGAAATAACCCAGTTGAAACAGGACACTAACTTGTTTTAGCTCTGAAGTTTGTAGAAAAAAAAAAATTAATTCTGGGTGTATTTTGCTTATGAATTGGATGTAGGTTGTGAGAGAAATAGATGAATCAAGGATCCTGTCTTGGGCAGTTTTGTTCTGCTGTAAGAGAATACCACAGCCTGGGTGATCTATAATGAACTGAATTTATTTGACTCATGGTTCTGGAGGTTGGGAAGTCCAAGATTTCATGAGTGAATAGGAAATGTGCCTATAGCACAGTTCAGTTTGAATCATGATTTGGAGATTTAGAGATATTTGAAGTCTAGAATTATTCATTAATGATGTATAATACTCACCTATGTATAAATAAGTCAACTCAGTAAGAGTTAATGGGGCTGTTAAAAGGGACTCATTGACGATGGCATACTTCTCTCTATTGCCTGATGAAGGTATATCACCAGTGGTTACTAGGGAGCATAAGCTGAGGGAGGGGAAAAATGATTCCTGTAAGAAGAACAGGTTTGCACAGTTTCAGTCCGTCACTATTTGGGATCCTTTTTAGAAAAGTGACAAACTCTATTTTATAATTTTGAAAACAAAAGGAAGACATAGTGTATCTATTGTCACCAAGTCTCCAAGAATGAAGCTACCAGAAAGATCATCTCAATTATTTATTTTCTGAAGTTGTAATTAGTCTGAAGAAATCCATTTGCTCAGTTTTACTCTACTCATATTTTTGTTCTTGCCTTGGCACTTTTAGAGACTATTTCCTAATAATGAAATTTGTAATGAATCTGGGGGATGATTTTTATTGTTCTTGCTGCACATTTCTCTAACTTGTGTATTATCTGCCAAAAATTGAATGGTACCTCTGAAAATGAAAGCCAGGCACAAAAGGGATTGTTTTCAGCTTTCATGAAGGGCTGTATAACCGTATGTGTCTCACCCTTCTGGGACTAAAGACATCACGCTTTCCCAAGACCCAAAGTGGAAAATCATTCCACTATTCTTGGGGCAGTGTGGAACACTCACCATGTGAAGCAGTCATAAAACATTTTACTTGTTTTATCTTACTTTTTCCTCTTGGTATTTCCCTTTATTTTGGCAAAAGGTGAGAAATGATGACCGAAATTAAGCATTTCCACATCTAATTCCCAGATTCTAGGACACAAGTTTTCCCTTCCTACTTAAAAAATACCACCCGCCCAGAAGCTAGCCAGAGAGTCCACTGAAGACAGATGTCCATCAGTTATAGCATGGTCTGAAACAATTTATTTGAATGGGGCTTTCTATGGCCTTTTGAGCAGATCAGTCATATTAAGCAAATTTACAGTACAGTAAGTGG
Source organism: Nomascus leucogenys (assembly GCF_006542625.1). Taxonomy (NCBI): domain Eukaryota; kingdom Metazoa; phylum Chordata; class Mammalia; order Primates; family Hylobatidae; genus Nomascus; species Nomascus leucogenys. Next base: position 92,193,841 of record NC_044382.1, on the reverse strand, counting down.
TGTTTCCTGAGGTAACGGAACTCCCATCAAATGGCCTGTGAGTGCAACTTTCAGGAACTGTAATGCTTCTTGCACACAGCCCTGCAAATGAGCAGTGCAGATTTTACCAAATAATCGCCCTCTGCATACAGGGTTCTAGAAGCCTATGGCAGGCCATTCTAACAAAATTGTGTTCATTTCTCTTCACCCCTTTCTAAACTTATACTCCTGGGTTTTTTGTTAATATTTTAAAAAAGATATTTAAAACTGCACTTCAGCCACCATGTAAAATGAAAGAGTACATTGTACAGGCACCAAAGGTGCACATGAATGCTTTTATCAAAGTCAGGGTCCTGCTTTGGGACACTAATTGGAACCATGTGTTGAAAATGCAAGACAGGATTTTCAGCTGTTCTTTAATTGAGTGTAATGAAGACTCAACCGTGCTTTTCTTTATAAGGAATGGCTGCTGTAGGTGTCGTCTTCACAGGACTTATGGGTGACCCCAAGTGGGGATGCTGCCACCTGTTTCAGGGCTTCAGGGACATTGGTAGTTGTTTTAATATTTAAGACATTCTCAATGATTCTATGATGCTATTCAGCCACATACATAGATGGCCTGGTTGCAAGTGCTCTCCTGATAAGGAGATGAAGGGGAGTGATAGAAAATCTGATTATTTTCAAGTGTACTGGAAGACTGACTCATAAAAGATTTTTTTTGGTATTCTTACAAAGTTCAGTTATTGCAAAAATCATCAGGGAGGTGGAAAAAGTGTCTCCTCATTCATTTGCCCATTAAAATCTGTGGAGAAATAGTGGCTAACATGTTACAAATGTTAGCCACTATTTCTCCAGAGTTTATTAGAAAGACAATGAGAAATACTGTCTCAAATTTTCTGTTGAAACTTGAAAACAAAATATAATTTGTTTTTTTTTAAAAAAGTGCTATTTCTTCCACTTCGTACTTGGGGAAAAAGGATATTCTATAGCTCTTAATTGTTCTGAGATCAAAATCCCAGGGAATAAAAGGTTAGCTCACAATGTCTCCCTTCAGGATTTAAACCCCTCTTTCACAATGCTTTGTGTTATTTAACATTCATTGAATGGTACCAGCGTATTGAACCCCACTCTCCTCAAACCTCCACATGGACTGGATCCAGATCTGGTACCTTTGTACAAAACGCTGAAGCCTTAAGAAAGAAATGTGAACACTGCTTCCAACAGCATAGTTGCACCTACAGACTCCAGAAGGAGGTGCAAAGAGAAGCGAATTAATGATGACAGTGACAGCAATTACTTTCAAGGCGTACAGGAGCAGCATTCTGCAGGAAATAAAGATGTCAAAGCAGGGTTGGGAATGTTCAAAAAAGGAAGTCAATTCCACAAGAGGCTTAAAAACATTCTCCCCAGATCACTTCTAAAGGAAATGATAAAACCACTTCAGCTTATATCAAAGCCCAAGGGCCAAGTACTAGAAAGAGGCTCTCTTGGTTGTGGGCAGGTTAAGCATCACTCTGTCAGTAGTCTCTCAACTTCCAAAGACTGTTTGTAACGTTTAATTTATCGATGCTCCTTGGTATGAAGTGGAGTTTGACAATTTCCCAGACAGGCTGGGAATAGCATCGGCGGATTACACAGCCAGCAAAGAAATAGGAGAGTCTGAGTGCGTGTGGTTGTGCCTTCACGTTACCTTCAAACTTCCCTTTCAAAAGAACAAATCTAATCAGCTTGTCCCTTTACTGCCCTTAAGATCCTTTCACAGATGCTTATTCAGGTTAAAATGTAAATTCTTATTGCCAAATTCAAGACTCTTAGTGGGTAGCCTACCCTATCTTCTCAGCCCTGGGGTTCACTCCTGCCACAAGATACTGATCAGGCCACACTGTCTTCCTCTGTGCCTCACAAGTGGCTGGGAGTACCTAAGCCTCCTGGCAAACCTTGGGTCTTCCCTGAAGTTCAGCTCAAACGTCATCTATCTCCTTCTCAAATTTTCCTTGGGCATGGCCGCTTCTCCCAGTGGAATAAGAGCAGGCTGATTCTCCTTTGTGCCTCTGAGCATCCCGGGCACATCTCTCTTACAGCACTTACCACGTATCTTGATTGTCTGTTTACACATCTGTCTCCTTCCTTTGTCTAGACTTTCAAAAACCTGGAAGCCAAAATTGATGTCTTCATTTTAATATCCCCAGTGCCTAGCAGCGTGCCTGGCACAAAGTGTTCAATAAATGGGTGAACACACATACATACACTTTAGGACCTGTGTTCTTCTAACCACAGTTGGTAACTTTGTGTATAACCTCAAGGCCTCATGTTCTAGCATTTAGTCCAAATTTTAAGTTCTTGAAATAAATAAGATTATTGATACAGAGGATAATAAAAGTGAAATAATAGATCGGTTTGCTATCACCAAAAACCCCTAACTTAATATTTGCTGATTGTAGGAAATTGTGAAAGTTACTGATATCTTGTATGATAGGTTAGGACAATAACAGAAAACTTAAACCAAGAGAGAAATGATTTTCAGAAATGGCAGTATTTGGTATAAAATTCCTCAAGAAAACACTAGTGTTTGTTTTGTTATATACTTTTTTCTTCTTTTACTCAAATGCCACAAGTCTTGCAACATAAAATTATTGTTAAATACACATAGCCTTTGGGTAATAAATTGTTGCAAATGAAAAGCTATCTCCAAGTCAGATGTAACCACACTGTGAAATTCCAAATCCTAAGGAAAGACAACCAGTTATGGTCACTATAGAAGAATTCCAATTTTATCTTTTGAGGGAGAATACAAATAAATCAATATGTGAATACATGAACATACCTAAAACAATGAGATAGATTTTTTTTTTTTGCCTAAATAGCACTTGGACAGACAATGCTTTCTTCTAAAATTCTTCACTTCTTATACTTTAATCGCAAATTCTCCTTAATTTTGATAAATCATATTACTTCACTAGATAGGTCAATACCTTAATCAGGTCTTGCTTTGCCTGGAAGTCACGCCATCTTTAACATGACATTACAAGTGTGATGAGGGAGTAAAAAGTATTAACATTTAGTACTAGGGAAAATGTGTTACATAAAAACATGTTACATGACTATTTGATAAAAAGAGATGAGCAAAAGAAAGAGGCAGCTAAGTTGCTTTGCATAAGAAGGTAACAGGAATTGTGGGAAAGCAGAGAGGAGAGGGGAAGGAGGGACGGAGGGAAGGAATAGATAACATGGCAGGAGTCTGGACTCTATGGATATAAACTGTCAATAGGAAATTCTTGTAGGGAGTTAGAAGACTTTAAAGAATAGAGTTGACCAGCCTGGCCAACCTGGTGAAACCCTATCTATACTGAAAATACAAAAATTAGCTGGGCATGGTGGCAGATGCCTATAATTCCAGCTACTAGGGAGGCTGAGGCATGAGAATCTCTTGAACCAGGAGACAGAGGTTGCAGTGAGCTGTGACCACTCTTCTATCTTCTCAGCCCTGGGGTTCAATGCTGGCATTGCACTCCAGCCTGGGCAACAGAGCAAAACTCTATTTCCAAGAAAAAAAAATAGAAAAAGAAAAAAGAATAGAGTTATGGTAAAAATCAAACATAAATTGCTGGCTTTCTTTGGGATAAACAACTTTCTCTGACCCAAACCTTTCATAAGTTCTGCTACACACAGAAAGTTGTCATGGAAATGAAAGAAAGGGAGATAAGTTCCATGATGGCTCAGCACAGAGCTGACAAAGAAGAAAGTAAGGGTTGACGAAACATGAATGAGGCTCAGAGTCCTGTAGAAGCAGGAATTCACAGCAGAAGTGGCTATGAAAATATATCCTACAGAAACTCATAGAAATCTTTAGGACAGCATCAGACTTAGGAAGGTCCAAGGATAGGGTGTTTGAAAGAATGGATCACTTTAGTGGATAATCTGGTTATACATAACTCTTGTAGATCCATTCTGTGTTGATTTTATAGTATGACAGTAACAAAAGAGCTTCCACATATTCCTCACTTACTGTGTACCAGGCACCGTGCTGCTTTATGTGCATCATCTTCTTTCTCATTGTATGGATAAGAAAATTCAAGTTCGGAGAAAATAAGTAAGTCACACAGTCCACAGCTGTCAGAAGCGTGGTAGAAACTCGGCTTGATCTGGTCCCCAAACCCACATTCCTAATTCCTATTTATTTTAATACAGGTTCCAGCCAGAAAATACCTGATTCTGTTCCTTGAATATACTAGAAGCTACTACAAATGTTGTAAAATTGTTATTCAATATAAGTATTAGTCAGTTATTGTCAAAACACTGCTATGTAACAAACTATCCCAAAGCTCAGTGGCTTTTGGTAGCAAGCATTACTCATGCTCACAGGATAGCATGGTTGACTGTGGTTCAGCTTATCTTGACTGGGCTCAGCTGGATGGCTCTTCTAAAAGTTTCAGGGGAGTGGGTGTGGCTCCAGCATGTGAATCAGATTCTGTTCTGCTCTGTAACTCTTCAGAAGCCCAGGTGGGAGGGGCAGCAGCTACTTGGGGCATGTTCTCCTCATGGCAGAGATTTGACTCTCCCAAAGGGCAAGCAGAAGCATGTAATGCCTCTTTAGTTCAAGGATCAAAACTGGCATATTGTTATTTCATTCACATTTTATTGGCCAAAGTAAGTTAATGGATTTTGGCATTAAAGAGCAAATATTCATGAGAATCAGTTAATATTTCATAGTAATATAATTATACCACTGTAAACTTAGTTCCTCAGAGAAATATACTGTATTATACCTCTTTCAGCAGACAGAAACAGGTTGTTTCTATAAGTAGGTGTTTCTGAAAAATTTCACCTGGTTGAATTTCCCTAAATATTTGCAAAGTATAATGATGAAACCATTACCTTTAAGCATACAGCTCCCATCATCACTACAATCATCTTGTCCCAGTAGATTATCTAGAACTCTACTAAGGACTTCAAACACATCTTATATGAGAGAGTGACAGAGAGAACTCCTTGTCATAACATAAAAATGCTATAACTCTAAAGTAGTCCCTTGACTATTTGATAAGATGAAGTAAAATATGTTGCTTTGTATTGTCTCAAGGATTAATATACATATTATTCTACCAATGGTGGCCATCTTTGTGAAGTTTTTCATATTTGACATTTCTTTTTTTTTTATTATTATACTTTAGGTTTTACGGTACATGTGCACAATGTGCAGGTTTGTTACATATGTATCCATGTGCCATGTTGTTTTGCTGCACCCCTTAACTCGTCATTTAACATTATGTATATCTCCTAATGCTGTCCCTCGCCCCTCCCCCCACCCCACAACAGTCCCCAGAGTGTGATGTTTCCCTTCCCGTGTCCATGAGTTCTCATTGTTCAATTCCCACCTATGACTGAGAACATGCAGTGTTTGGTTTTTTGTCCGTGCGATAGTTTACTGAGAATGATATTTTCCAGTTTCATCCATGTCCCTACAAAGGACATGAACTCATCATTTTTTATGGCTGCATAGTATTCCATGGTGTATATGTGCCACATTTTCTTAATCCAGTCTATTGTTGTTGGACATTTGGGTTGGTTCCAAGTCTTTGCTATTGTGAATAGTGCCACAATAAACATATGTGTGCATGTGTCTTTATAGCAGCATGATTTATAGTCCTTTGGGTATATACCCAGTAATGGGATGGCTGGGTCAAATGGTATTTCTAGTTCTAGATCCCTGAGGAATCGCCACACTGACTTCCACAATGGTTGAACTAGTTTACGGTCCCACCAACAGTGTAAAAGTATTCCTATTTCTCCACATCCTCTCCAGCACCTGTTGTTTCCTGATTTTTTAATGATGGCCATTCTAACTGGTGTGAGATGGTATCTCACTGTGGTTTTGATTTGCATTTCTCTGATGGCCAGTGATGATGAGCATTTCTTCATGTGTTTTTTGGCTGTATAAATGTCTTCTTTTGAGAAGTGTCTGTTCATGTCCTTTGCCCACTTTTTGATGGGGTTGTTTGTTTTTTTCTTGTAAATTTGTTTGAGTTCATTGTAGATTCTGGATATTAGCCCTTTGTCAGATGAGTAGGTTGCAAAAATTTTCTCCCATTCTGTAGGTTGCCTTTTCACTCTGATGGTAGTTTCTTTTGCTGTGCAGAAGCTCTTTAGTTTAATTAGATCCCATTTGTCAATTTTGGCTTTTGTTGCCATTGCTTTTGGTGTTTTAGACATGAAGTCCTTGCCCACTCCTATGTCCTGAATGGTGTTGCCTAGGTTTTCTTGTAGGATTTTAATGGTTTTAGGTCTAACATTTAAGTCTTTAATCCATCTTTAATTAATTTTTGTATAAGGTGTAAGGAAGGGATCCAGTTTCAGCTTTCTACATATGGCTAGCCAGTTTTCGCAGCACCATTTATTAAATAGGGAATCCTTTTCCCATTTCTTGTTTTTGTCAGGTTTGTCAAAGATCTGATAGTTGCAGATATGCGGCATCATTTCTGAGGGCTCTGTTCTGTTCCATTGATCTATGTCTCTGTTGTGGTACCAGTACCATGCTGTTTTGGTTACTGTAGCCTTGTAGTATAGTTTGAAGTCAGGTAGCGTGATACTTCCAGCTTTGTTCTTTTGGCTTAGGATTGACTTGGTGATGCGGGCTCTTTTTTGGTTCCATATGAACTTTAAGGTAGTTTTTTCCAATTCTGTGAAGAAAGTCATTGGTAGCTTGATGGGGATGGCATTGAATCTATAAATTACCTTGGGCAGTATGGCCATTTTCACGATATTGATTCCTCCAACCCGTGAGCATGGAATGTTCTTCCATTTGTTTGTATCTTTTATTTCATTGAGCAGTGGTTTGTAGTTCTCCTTGAAAAGGTCCTGCACATCCCTTGTAAGTTGGATTCCTAGGTATTTTATTCTCTTTGAAGCAATTGTGAATGGGAGTTCACTCATGATTTGGCTCTCTGTTTGTCTGTGATTGGTGTACAAGAATGCTTGTGATTTTTGTACATTGATTTTGCATCCTGAGACTTTGCTGAAGTTGCTAATCAGCTTAAGGAGATTTTGGGCTGAGACAATGGGGTTTTCTAGATGTACAATCATGTCATCTGCAAACAGGGACAATTTGACTTCCTCTTTTCCTAATTGAATACCCTTTATTTCCTTCTCCTGCCTGATTGCTCTGGCCAGAACTTCCAGCACTATGTTGAATAGGAGTGGTGAGAGAGGGCATCCCTGTCTTGTGCCAGTTTTCAAAGGGAATGCTTCCAGTTTTTGCCCATTCAGTATGATATTGGCTGTGGGTGTGTCATAGATAGCTCTTATTATTTTGAGATACGTCCCATCAATACCTAATTTATTGAGAGTTTTTAGCATGAAGCGTTGTTGAATTTTGTCAAAGGCCTTTTCTGCATCTATTGAGATAATCATGTGGTTTTTGTCTTTGGTTCTGTTTATATGCTGGATTACATTTATTGATTTGCGTATGTTGAACCAGCCTTGCATCCCAGGGATGAAGCCCACTTGATCATGGTGGATGAGCTTTTTGATGTGCTGCTGGATTCGGTTTGCCAGTATTTTATTGAGGATTTTTGCATCAATGTTCATCAAGGATATTGGTCTGAAATTCTCTTTTTTGGTTATGTCTCTGCCAGGCTTTGGTATCAGGACAATGCTGGCCTCATAAAGTGGGTGAGGGAGGATTCCCTCTTTTTCTATCAATTGGAATAGTTTCAGAAGGAATGGTACCAGTTCCTCCTTGTACCTCTGGTAGAATTCGGCTGTGAATCCATCAGGTCCTGGACTCTTTTTGGTTGGTAAGCTATTGATTATTGCCACAATTTCAGAACCTGTTACTGGTCTATTCAGAGATTCAACTTATTCCTGGTTTAGTCTTGGGATGGTATATTTGTCAAGGAATTTATCCATTTCTTCTAGATTTTCTAGTTTATTTGCATAGAGGTGTTTGTAGTATTCTCTGATGGTAGATTGTATTTCTGTGGGATCAGTGGTGATATCCCCTTTATCATTTTTTATTGCATCTATTTGATTCTTCTCTCTTTTCTTCTTTGTTAGTCTTGCTAGTGGTCTATCAATTTTGTTGATCTTTTCAAAAAACCAGCTCCTGGATTCATTAATTTTTTGAAGGGTTTTTTGTGTCTCTATTTCCTTCAGTTCTGCTCTGATCTTAGTTATTTCTAGCCTTCTGCTAGCTTTTGAATGTGTTTGCTCTTGCTTTTCTTGTTCTTTTAATTGTGATGTTAGGGTGTCAATTTTGGATCTTTCCTGCTTTCTCTTGTGGGCATTTAGTGCTATAAATTTCCCTCTACACACTGCTTTGAATGTGTCCCAGAGATTCTGGAATGTTGTGTCTTTGTTCTCGTTGGTTTCAAAGAACATCTTTATTTCTGCCTTCATTTCAGTGTGTACCCAGTAGTCATTCAGGAGCAGGTTGTTCAGTTTCCATGTAGTTGAACGGTTTTGAGTGAATTTCTTAATCCTGAGTTCTAGTTTGATTGCACTGTGGTCTGAGAGACAGTTTGTTATAATTTCTGTTCTTTTACATTTGCTGAGGAGAGCTTTACTTCCAACTATGTGGTCAATTTTGGAATAGGTGTGGTGTGGTGCTGAAAAAAATGTATATTCTGTTGATTTGGGGTGGAGAGTTCTGTAGATGTCTATTAGGTCCACCTTGTGCAGAGCTGAGTTCAATTCCTGGATATCCTTGTTAACTTTCTGTCTCGTTGATCTGTCTAATGTTGACAGTGGGGTGTTAAAATCTCCCATTATTATTGTGTGGGAGTTTAAGTCCCTTTGTAGGTCACTCAGGACTTGCTTTATGAATCTGGGTGCTCCTGTGTTGGGTGCATATATATTTAGGATAGTTAGCTCTTCTTGTTGAATTGATACCTTTACCATTATGTAATGGCCTTCTTTGTCTCTTTTGATCTTTGTTGGTTTAAAGTCTATTTTATCAGAGACTAGGATTGCAACCCCTGCCTTTTTTTGTTTTCCATTTGCTTGATAGATCTTCCTCCATCCCTTTATTTTGAGGCTATGTGTGTCTCTGCACGTGAGATGGGTTTCCTGAATACAGGACACTGATGGGTCCTGACTCCTTATCCAGTTTGCCAGTCTGTGTCTTTTAATTGGAGCATTTAGCCCATTTACATTAAAGTTAATATTGTTATGTGTGAATCTGATCCTGTCATTATGATGTTAGCTGGTTATTTTGCTCGTTAGTTGATGCAGTTTCTTCCTAGCCTCGATGGTCTTTACAATTTGGCATGTTTTTGCAGGGGCTGGTACCGGTTGTTCCTTTCCATGTTTAGTGCTTCCTTCAGGAGCTCTTTTAGGGCAGGCCTGGTGGTGACAAAATCACTCAGTGTTTGCTTGTCTGTAAAGTATTTTATTTCTCCTTCACTTATGATGCTTAGTTTGGCTGGATATGAAATTCTGGGTTGAAAATTCTTTTCTTTAAGAATGTTGAATATCGGCCCCCAGTCTCTTCTGGCTTGTAGAGTTTCTGCCGAGAGATCAGCTGTTAAGTCTGATGGGCTTCCCTTTGTGGGTAACCCGACCTTTCTCTCTGGCTGCCCTTAACATTTTTTCATTCATTTCAACTTTGGTGAATCTGACAATTATGTGTCTTGGAGTTGCTCTTCTCGAGGAGTATCTTTGTGGCATTCTCTGTATTTCCTGAATCTGAATGTTGGCCTGCCTTGCTAGATTGGGGAAGTTCTCCTGGATAATATCTTGCAGAGTGTTTTCCAACTTGGTTCCATTCTCCCTGTCATTTTCAGGTACACCAATCAGACGTAGGTTTGGTCTTTTCACATAGTCCCAAATTTCTTGGAGGCTTTGTTTGTTTCTTTTTATTCTTTTTTCTCTAAACTTCCCTTCTCACTTCATTTCATTCATTTCATCTTCCATCAGCAATACTCTTTCTTCCAGTTGATCGCATCGGCTACCGAGCCTTCTGCAATCTTCACGTAGTTCTCGATACTTGGCTTTCAGCTCCATCAGCTCCTTTAAGCCCTTCTCTCCATTGGTTATTCTAGTTATCCATTCTTCTAATTTTTTTTCAAAGTTTTTAACTTCTTTGCTATTGTTTTGAATTTCCTCCCATGGCTCAGAGTAGTTTGTTCATCTGAAGCCTTCTTCTCTCAACTTGTCAAAGGCATCCTCCATCCAGCTTTGTTCTGTTGCTGGTGAGGAACTGCGTTCCTTTGGAGGAGGAGAGGTGCTCTGCTTTTTAGAGTTTCCAGTTTTTCTGCTCTGTTTTTTCCACATCTTTGTGGTTTTATCTACTTTTGGTCTTTGATGATGGTGACGTACACATGGGTTTTTGGTGTGGATGTCCTTTCTGTTTGTTAGTTTTCCTTCTACCAGACAGGACCCTTAGCTGCCAGTCTGTTGGAGTTTGCTAGAGGTCCACTCCAGACCCTGTTTGGCTGGGTGTCAGCAGCGGTGGCTGCAGAACATCAGATTTTCATGAGACCACAAATTCAGCTGTCTAATAGTTCCTCTGGAAGTTTTGTCTCAGAGGAGTACCTGGCCGAGTGAGGTGTCAGTCTGTCCCTACTGGGGGGTGCCTCCCAGTTAGGCTGCTCGGGGGTCAGGGACCCACTTTAGGAGGCAGTCTGTCCGTTCTCAGATCTCCAGCTGTGTGCTGGGAGAACCACTACTCTCTTCAGAGCTGTCAGTCAGACAGGGACATTTAAGTCTGCAGAGGTTCCTGCTGACTTTTTGTTTGTCTGTGCCCTGCCCCCAGAGGTGGAGCCTACAGAGGCAGGCAGGCCTCCTTGAGCTGTGGTGGGCTCCACCCAGTTTGAGCTTCCTGGCTGCTTTGTTTACCTAAGCAAGCCTGGGCAATGGTGGGAGCCCCTCCCCCAGCCTCGCTGCCGCCTTGCAGTTTGATTTCAGACTGCTGTGCTATCAATCAGCGAGACTCCGTGGGCAAAGGACCCTCTGAGCCAGGTGCGGGACACAATCTTCTGGTGTGTTGTTTTCCAGGCTCCTTGGAAAAGCGCAGTATTAGGGTGGGACTGACCTGATTTTCCAGGTGCCGTCTGTTACCCCTTTCTTTGACTAGGAAAGGGAACTCCCTGACCCCTTGCACTTCCCGAGTGAGGCAATGCCTCGCCCTGCTTCGGCTCGCACACAGTGTGCTGCATGAACTGTCCTGCACCCACTGTTTGGCACTCCCTAGTTAAATGAAACCGGTACCTCAAACAGAAATGCAGAAATCACCCGTCTTCTGTGTCGCTCAGGCTGGAAGCTGTAGACTGGAGCTGTTCCTATTTGGCCATCTTGGCTCCACCCCCTGACATTTCTTATTTATAAAATACATAGTACTATGCTATGTTGCCAAAGATCATAGACATTTCACTCTATTACTAAAATCTGTCAGTGATTAGAAGATACATCTAATTTAGATAAGACCATAGCTGCATGTAATGGCATTTTAATAAACTTAAACATTTATATTAGGAAAATTACACATATTTAATTATAAAATTGATTTTATTTTCCTATCATATCGAGAAGTTTAATTGTCTCTACCAATATTGATTAAAGCTCTTCTGAAATATTCTTTTAATGATAGTGTTAACTTGTGACAAACTTGTTAATTGAAGCTAACGGAAATTAATTGAAATCTTCTCTGGAGAATGTATTCTGTTTCCTCATTAGCTAGGTACTTTCTTGTTTGTTTCAAAGAACCATTTGACTAATAAAACATCAGAAAAAGAGGCAGTGATTTCTAAGGATGTGTGTATATCAGAATTGGTCCAGAAATATATAAGGATGAAGGCCACTCCAGGCACTGGCTACTTCCCCTGTCAGTCCCCAGGGTGCTCTGCTTCTGTGTGCAAATTTGCTCATTTCTCTCTCTTCTAACAGCTTTCTCTGGTAATTTATAGATTGGCTTCTTCAGCAAACTCAAGTTCAGCCAGGCCAAGAATTCAAGCTATTCAGAAGATTTCTTCCCCTGATCTAATCAACTCTGGCTAGGGTTGGGAAGTGGGGCAGGGTCATGTGGTATAAAGCATGAGTACTATATCAGGCTCTTCTGTACACTACTTCAAACTCCTCTGAGCCCTATATCAATAGCAGCCATTCCTTTGGCACTCAGTTCCAGGTAGTCTTTCCCCTACTATAAGTAGGTGTAACTGGCACCCCTACTATAAGTAGGTGTAACTGGCACCCCTGCTTCTCTTGTTTCCTGCCCTAGGGCTTCTCTGAGACTGCAGCGCGGGTCATTTGCAAGACCTGGTGTTGTGTATTCACACATGGGAAACCTGAAGTAGGGAGAACAATGTTTCCAGGCTACCCTTGACCACTAGGAAACAGCAAGTGATGGATAAAGGCTTTTCCTTTTCACCCCTGCATGTACAGTTCCCAGAAAACTTTCAAAAGGTTCCTCGGAAGATCCTGGTGGGATGAAGCATATGTCATCAACAGGGTGGCCATCTTGATAAGGCATCCTTTCAGTGGCTTCTCTGCCTTTCCTGTTTTATGCTTACTGTCCCACCACATTGCTTTTATATATGCCCTTGTCTCTGGCCCAGTTTTTGGAGGTATGCAAGCAAAGACAGATTCCTAGAAGGGTCTTGTATGAATGGGTTTTATATACATCGTTTAATCCACCTATATTAATTTGACTGGTTGTGTTATTTCTAAGATTGCAGTGAAGTTAGAGATTTTCTCTAAATCAGAAGTAAGTGGTTCAAGACTGGTCTATATTCCATTTACTGGAACAGTGGCTACCAAAATTGCTCCTGCCCTTAAAAGAAAATTCAGTATCAAGATGGGTGCAGGGTTCTAATCTCTCTTTACTTTCCTGCAGAACCAAGAGCCTTTAGGAGCATTGAGACTCTCATTTAGAAAGTTTAGCTGCTTGTGAGATTGTGACATGAGAGTTTTAAATGAAAGCCCTTTGAAAGAGGGCAGAAAAATTAACATAAAATTCATATTGAATTATATTTAAATAGAGGAGAGGAAAAGAAAAAAAAGAGGAAAATAGCAGCTAAATGAGAAGATATGTGGATATATGAAAGAAAGAAACTGAGTTTAATGTAGGCTGGAGAGTGTTTTTGAGCAGACAAGAAAGGGAGTTGGGAGTCAGGAACAGCGATGGTGGATGGTCAGTTAATGAAGCAACCATAAAATGCTTGCTCTAATGCATTTTTCAAGGTATCCATTTCCAGTAATCAAGATACGGAGAAAAACACTTTAGGTTAGTTCATAGAACACTGACAAATGAAGTCTACCTTCCTGAAAAGCGTTTATTAGAAGCTGTCAGATCAGTAGTGAAAATGTGAAATTCAGACAATAGCTATAAATGGATGCATGAATAGTTCTTTTGTTATTATATCATTTTCCCTCACAAAACCATTGAAATGAATACAAAATGTAACTACCTATTTTTGGGATATCTTATCTTATAGGTAAATTCGTGAGGCCTTTGTGAATTTAGATGTCAGCTATTTAGTTTCATTTTTATTAAAAATTGATTCTATAAATAATACTGAGTGCAAGGATGACAGAGACATGAAAAGGTAAGGGTTGCTTGCTTCTCCGGGCAACTCTATCAAGAGACCTCTTGTTTGGCTTTCCTTTCCAATTCCCAGGCACCCAGGAAGGGCTCTATGACCTTCGATTTTTTGGCAGCTCATACCTTCCCAAGGAAGTGCCAGTTAGAACTGCAGAGCTCAATTCTTGTCATGCCTTCTTGACATAACTTCGCTCACTGTTCACACTACTAAACCACCCTTGGCCATCGTTGCTTCTGGGATACCTTGTAACTTGTTTCCTTCATTCCAATGATTCACAATGACAAATTTAGGCATTAATGCCATGTACCCACCCAAACCCAGCCCCAGTACCTTCTGTATTCTCACGTGATCCGAGGCAGATAGTTGTACCCTCAGCTCACTCTCCAACCCTCCCGATTTCTCATAATCTCTTAATTGAATCTTTTATGGATTCTTATCCATACCTTTAAATTTTGTGTTCTTTTTATACCATCTGTACTACCACTCCTTCATATTATAGTTCATTACATATAGTTTCAAAACTCAATGCAACCCCCTCCCATATACTCCATTCTTTTCATTTCTAGAATGTAACCTCAACAAAAAAAGGACACTTGTCTGTGCTATTCACTGCCACATCTAGTGTCCAGAACAGAGACTGGCAAAAATACTTACAAATATTTGTTGAAAGGATCGATTTATCCTTTAATTTTTCACATGGTCCAGTTCTGTATTTTGTGTATAACTGATCCTTAATAAACATTTGTTGAATCAAACTTGCCCAGTAAAGAGCTGCTTGGCTCAAAACCACAGGGTCCTGTATTTTACAAATCTGAGTTATAGGCCATTCAGAAAAACTTTTCTAAAGTAGTTTCTTGACCTTTTAAAACCATATAATAAAGACATCTCTTGAGAGGGGATTTTTTTTTTCTTTAACTTCTGTAATGAGGCCGGAGCCATACCATCTGATGCCAGGGCTAAAAATTATACATTTTAAGCTAAAAAAACCTTCAGAAATGTAATCTCCTTATCTTAGAGGTGAGTATGATAAGGTCAAAAAAGCCATGCTGCATTGTAACTCAATTTCTGTGCCTTCCATTGCAGCATTCTGCAACAATCTGTTTAGAGTATAGACAATGAAAAAAATGTGAGGAGAAAACGTGGTATGGGATAATAGGATCTGGACATGTTTATACCAGATCTATAGATCTCTGTCTATATAAGGTAAGAAATATAAAAAACCATGTCTTCAACTTCTCCATATGAGATATAGAGGAACCCAAGATTGCAGGCTTATTGTGTTCTGTTCTAACCAACTGAATCAATCTGACACACAGCAGTGATTGAAAAGATCAGCTGCCTTAGAAAAATATAAACAAACATTTTCTAAATATTATGACCTTTATAGACTTGTTATTATTACCTAGGAAATACCTTCCCTACATCTCTCTTATAACTAGGGAGTTAATAGCCAAAAGATGAGAAAATTTCTTCTCTTTCACTATATCTATATCTATATCTATATAGATATAGATAGACACATATACAGTTGTATACTAATTTTGGTTAGTCATTTGTGGTCTATTCAGGTGAGATAATATTATTTTGAGATTTTGGTATTTCACATACAAAATCACTTTGGAAAGATACAGGGTAAATCTAGGATAGTGCTAAGTTCAGTATTATAGTGAAGTTCCAATGTGAGTAGAATTTGATAGTTTATAATTATATATTTAAATTTCATATATTTAAAAGTTTTTTTCCTTTTGCATGTAAGCCATCAAATAAATTAAAATGCAGGAAAATTTCTATTTAAAATATTTTGCTATCCCATTGACTTAGTCAAGTCCTTTTCCTGATTCATAGTGTATGTGTGTAATTTTTTTCTTATTCTCTCTCTACTGTCAAACCTGGCAGGGTACAGAGGCTCATGCCTGTAATCCTAGCACTTTGGGAGGCCGAGGTGGGTGGATCTCTTGAAGTTAGGAGGTTGAGACCAGTCTGGCTAACATGGTCAAACCCCATCTCTACTAAAAATACAAAAAATTAGCCGGGTGTGGTGGCATGGTGCCTGTAAAAACTACCTGGGTGTCTGAGGCACAAGAATCTCTTGAACCAGGGAGGCAGAGGTTGCAGTGAGCTGTGATCACAGCACTGTACTCCAGCCTGGGTAATGGAGTGAGGCTCTGTCTCAAACAAAACAGAACAAAACACCTATGTGCATGCATATATATACCTATTATTTACCATTATTCACAAAGAGTACTTGAGCTTTCTGAATAATTATTTCTTTGTATCAAGTCATCCAGCTAAATTTCGATCTTTCAATCCTTTCAAAATGGTTTAGTAAGTAAAGAAACTTTTGAGTACCTACTATGTGATAAACATGCATGCATTCATTCAACAAACACTAATTAAGCTTCTATGAACCTTGTTCTTAGTACTGGGGATAGAGAGGTAAAGCAGATGGCCATGTTTCTGCTGTGATGGGGCTTGTTCCACTGGAAGAGGTGACATGAAAGAGTAATTCCAGAGAGTGATATGCATAATGAAAAAAACATTTTAATGGGACAGAGAGTGACTGGGTATTTCAGGGAATGTACCCCTGAGGAGATGACATTTGGTTCTAAATCTGAAAGATAAAGAAACCAACCACGTGAAGCTGAGCATTCTAGGCAGAGAGATTAGCAATACAATGGTTCTGAGCTCTGGCCTAATTGAGGGGCAAGGGGAGTAAAGAGAGAGGGGTGGGAAATCAGGTTGGGGAGGTAAGCAGGGGTGCCATCATATCAAACTTTGTAGGCCATGGTACAGGTGCAGACTTTTTTCAAAGGGCAATGGTTTATTATTGGTAGGTTTTAATCCAGATAGGAAAATAATCTTATTTAAGATTTTAAAATTCAGTTTGGCTTCACTGTAGGAGAATAGAAAATTAAGCAGGGAGACCAGTGAGGAAGCAGTGTAGCTGCAGTAGGGAGACACAAAGGGAGAGTCAATTTGTATTTTGGAAGTAAAAATAACAGGATGTGCAAGGAGAAGAAAGCAGAGACACCAAAGAGGGTTCCTGGGTTTTTAGCTTGAAGCAACTGCGTATGTGGTAGTGAAATTTCCCAGATGGGTAAGACTGGAGAAGAAATGATGGTCAGGATAATCAAATTTCTGCTTTGGATATGCTAAAACATCTAAAGAAAGGTATAAGTAGATAACTGTACTCGTCTGTATTTAAAAAAAGATGCCAATATGTATCAAGATTTAATACAAACGATTTTTAAGAAATCTTAAGAAACTGCTTTTGTGACAAGTTAATGATAAATTATACACACACACATGTATATCCATGTATATGTATGTATATATAAAATTTGACTACAAAGAAAACTATGTAATTTTGGAGATAGCAGCATATAGATGGCATTTAAAACCACAAACTACCTAGAATAACCTAGGGTGACAATGTAGGTAATGAACAGAAGACGGGTGAAAATTAAACCCAGCGCACTCAAACATTTAACTGTTGGGCAAAGGAGAAGGAATCAGCCAAAAGGTCTAAACAATTAGTGACTGGAAAGAAAGAGGAATACAAAGAGCATATGCTATTGCAAAAGTCAGGTGAAGAAAATGTTTACTGAGGAGAAGCGATCAACTATATCAAATGTGCTGAGAGGCTTAGCAACATGAGGACTAAGAATGGGTCAACCACTGGATTTAGCAGCATGGTGGTCATGGTTAACTTTGATGTTGTTAACTTTGAGTAACATGGAAGGAATGGATATTAAACAGGTAAGAAGTGATGACAGAATGAAAGGTTAAGAAGCAGAAACAGTGACTACAAAGATAATAGTGCCAGATGTTACCGGAGATAAATAGCTAAGACAAGGTCCTTGTCTTCAAGAAGGGCCCCTGTATGTGTAAAATAAATCTTTTATCAATAATCCCTGAAAAATATGCTTTTCTTTTGCCACAAAGGGGGTTACATTTACATTAAAAGCAGTTTCTAAAAATCTGTTACTTACTGTAATAAAAGTTAACCTAAATAACACATTTTATTAAGAACACAAAACCTTCAGTGTATCAAAAATTTTATTATCAGATTTTCACACTGTTTATGTACAAACGAAAATTATATTTTATACATCATCACACAAATTAAAATGCTCAAACATCAATGTTCAGAATATGTTTGAATACGTCTATTCAAAAAAAGCTGAAGACATTTTAAAATGATGTTTTCTTTGTCCTATTTTCAAAATCTTCCTAGACAGGATGTTAGACAGCTATCACATATAATATGTGTGAATGAATATGATAAATGTGTCCTTTGCAACAAAAAGTCTGAAATTTTATGTAATTATAGGCATGCTGAATGAATAGTTTAGAATAATGTGCCAGTGTCATCATCAAATCGTATCTTCGTATACATGTGTAATCTATTTTGCACAATGGTTTCAATTCAGTGTCTATGTAATTAAATTGTAAGGTACAGTAATAGCAGCTGCCGACTTGAAATTCTGCTTTTTCATTTTAAAGAAATGAATAGAAAACATAGTCTAGTGAACATCAAAGTATTTTTTGAGACTATTAAATCTCATCAAAGAGGTCTTCTGGGCTGCTGTTTCTCAGAGTTTCTAAAGACATGTTTTCAGCTGAGATGTGCTCCTTTTTCGATGTCTCAGGTAGTGAAGAATCAGGCCTAGAGTTGAAAAGAAAATCAACATAGTTTTATTTTTAAAAACTTCTGTTATAGAGTAAAAGAAAATGAAGAGACACATAAGTGTAATGATAGTTAAATCCTGTTTCAAAATTGGTTTAGAGATTTATTTCTCTATGCTGTTAACTATAAGGAAAGAGATGAAGAGACTAATTTCTCTAACTGCTTTAGAATTAATCTGTCTCTATTCTGACCTAAGGAAAATTCAAGAACCTATAACAATACTCATAATCAAGGTCAAGAAATAAAATATTCTATCCTCTGTGCTATAATCACTTTTATGCTAGGATATAGAGGGTTTTTCAAGTTACTCCTTTAATGATTTCATCACAATTTACATTTACTGTGGCTTTCTTAAATTCTACTGTTTAACATGCATTTTAATCTCTTAGCAGCAGAAAGTTTTGGTCACATGAATTACCTTTAGTGGGTCTGATGATTATGTGTATATATGAAAAATAATGATTTTTCACATTTATAGCAGTTGCTGATGAAATGTTGGTCCATAATCATTTATTGAATCTGCATATCCTCATTTAGTAAACAAAATTTTATTCAGGTTCAGTATTGTAGTCACTACTTCAATGGATTGACTGCTATATTTACGTAGATATTTTCTTTGAATCAGGCTGACTGCCATGATCACTATTAATTGGTCTTAGGAAGACTGTGCTGGAGAATAACAGAGCTCAATCAGAAGTAAAGCTTTGGAGTGTGTGTTAATATCCTTGTAGAAATCTTGTCAGTGGTTCTCTATGGAACCTTAATAAAGTATGCTTAATTTTATCAATTAGAGGTGGCTTCCGGGGCGATTATGATTAGGTTGAGCTAACCCAGTAGTACTTGGTAATAACCCTCTATTTTCAAGTTCGAAGGCCGGGGTGGAGTCACAGCACCTTGGTATAGCTGAGAAAGCATGGGACTTGAAGTCAGGAAACACAAGTTTGAACCCAGGTCTATTTCATATTAGCTATGTAACTTTGGGCAAGTCATTTAAACTAAGTGGGCTTCTATTCTCTCCACTGCAAAACTGAGATATCAGTATTTGTCTAGAGGTGGGCTAAAGATGAAATGAGTTGATGTAAATGAAAATGCTTGTAAATTCCCACAAAATATTTGGAAACTATTATTATTATCTGCTAATACTGCATAAACTACATAGGAGTTTCTGTTCACAGCAGAGAAAAATAACCAATGAAAACCCCCAAATATCAAGTGTGTTTAGGTGATGAGTATTTTTAAAAGCCTGCACGCTTACCTAGTTGCACAGTTTATTAGAAATGAGTTCTCCTTGGCATCTTGATTAGAGACAATTAACTATGGTTGGCTGCCATTAGACCTGGGACATGTTCTGTCTTATTCTGAGCAAGCCAATTTCAGACAATATTATCATCACAGCAGTGCCCAGGTGCTAGGCATTAACGCATTCAAGATGACAAGTACTACCCTCTGGGATTTGCAATGTTAAAATTAACAATAAATACAAGCATAATTATTGTAACATGTAATTAAATATCTAAAAATATATTCCAAAGGAGGAGAAAATGATACAGTATGGGATAAAAGTATAATTATTACATATATACGTTTTCATTGTCAACTCAAAACACATTAAACATTTTTCTCTGGCCAAAAGGTCTTAGAGTTGCTTGTACTCCTCCTAGACAAAAGAGATAACTGAACTATCTCAATTAAAAGTAAGAAATGGAAAAACAAGCAAGGTGAATACAATAAATGGTGCCTGGAAAACTGGCTAGCCATTTGCAGAAGATTGAAACTGTGCCCCTATGTATTAGTCCATTCTTGTATTGCGATAAAGAACTACCTGAGACTGGGTAATTTATAAAGAAAAGAGGTTTAATTGGCTCACAGTTCCACAGGCTGTACAGGAAACATGGCTGAGAAGCCTCATGGTAGAAGGTGAAAGGGGAGCAGGCCCATCTTACATGGCCGGAGAAGGAGGAAGCGGGGGGTAAGATGCCATACATTTTTAAACAACCAGATCTCATGAGAACTCACTCACTATCACAAGAATGGCAAGGGGGAAATCTGTCTCCAGGATCTAATAACCTCCCACCAGGCCCCTTCTTCAAGATTGAGGATTACAATTAGACATTAGATTTGGGTGGGGAAACAAATCCAAACCATATCGCCCTACCTTTCAACATATACAAATATTAACTCAAGATGGCTTAAAAATTTAAATGTAAGATTTCAAACTTTAAAAAACTTAGAAGAAAACCTAGGAAATACCCGTCTCAACATTGGCCTTGGCAAAGAATTTTTGGCTAAGTCCCCAAAAGCAACTGCAACAAAAACAAAAATTGACGAGAGGGACCTAAGGAAACTGAAGAGTTTCTACACAGCAAAAGAAACTATCAATAAAGTAAAGAGTCGGCTTACAGAATAGGAGAAAATATTCTCAAAATATGCATCTGTCAAAAGTCTAATATCCAGAATCTATATGGAACTTAAATCAACAAGCAAAAAGCAAATCACCCCATTAATAAATGGGCAAAGGACATGGACACTTCTCAAGAGAAGACACACAAGCAACCAACAAACATATGAAAAAAAATGCTGCACATCACTAGTCATCAGAGAAACGCAAATCAAAACCACAATGAGATACCATCTAACAGCAATCAGAATGCCTGTTATTAAAAAGTCAAATAATAATATATGCTGGAGAGGCTGCAGAGAAAAGGGGACACTTATACATTGTTGGTGGGAATGTGAATTACTTCAGCCACAGTGGAAAGTAGTTTGGAGATTTGTCAAAGAACTTAAAGCATAACTATCATCCAATCCAGCAATCCCGTTACTGGGCATATACCTCCCAAAAAGCCCAAAGTATTCTATCAAAAAGTCACATGCACTGGCATGTTCATTGCAGCACTATTCACAACAGCAAAGACATGGAATCAACCTAGGTGGCCATAATTGGTAGACTGGGTAAAGAAAATATAGTACATATACACTATGGAATACTACACAGCCACCAAAAAGAATGAAATAATGTCCTTTGCAGCAACATGGATGCAGCTGGAGGCCATAATCCAGAGCAAATTAATGCAGGAACAGAAAACCAAATACCTGTATTCTCACTTATAAGTGAGAGCTAAACATTTGGGTATACATGGACATAAAGATGGAAACAATAGAAACTGGGGATTACTATATGGGGAAGGGAAGGAGGGGTCATGGGTTGAAAAACTACCTATTAGGTACTATGCCCAATATCTGGGTGACGAGATCCCTATCCTAAACCTCAGCATCATGCAATACACCCCTGTAACAAACCTGCCCATGTACCCCCTGTATCTAAAATAAAAGCTGAAATCATATTTAAAAAGACAGATATGGAAAGATCTCTGTGATTGTGTCCACTGTTTAGATACTGTGAACCAGAACACAGAGATCTATCAATTTTGTTTAAAAAAAAAATCCGCATATGACCAAAGGACCACTCTGAAGTGACCAGACTGAAGGATAAATAGATTCCTGGGGCTCCACTTACAATTTACATTTCCTTCTGAAGTCATGAGGGGCTTATGAAATAGATTTTGACTCCTGTTCATAGTGCGTAGTCATAACAGGTACTCAGTAAAAGTTGTCCTGAATGGAGATCATTGAGCTTTCATATTCATGGCAAGTCAATAGAGTAAATTTAGAACTCTCTCCACATCTCTTAAAAAAGTTTTATTATTTTTATAGGTAATAAATGTTTATTGTTAGACTTTTTGTAAATTCTGAAAAGCATAAAAAAGAACACAAAAATGTTGATATGGTTTGGCTCTGTGTCCCCACCTGAATCTCTTTTTGAACTGTAATCCTCAATGTTGGAGGAGGGGCCTGTTGGGAGGTGATTGGATCATGGGGGTGGACTTCTCCCTTGCTACTCTTGTGATAGTATATGTGTAACCAGAGAAGTGGGGCATTGCTATAAAGGTATCTGAAAATATAGAAGCAACTTTGGAACTGGGTAATAAGCAGAGGTTGGAACAGTTTGGAAGGGTCAGAAAAAGACAGGAAGATTAGGGAAAGTTTGGAACTTCCTAGAGACTTGTTAAATTGTCGTGACCAAAATGCTGATGGTGATATGGACAATAAAGTCCAGGCTGAGGTGGTCTCAGATGGAGATAAGGAAGTTATTGGGAACTGGAGTAGAGGTCACTCTTGCTATGCTTTAGCAGAGATTGGTGGCATTGTGCCCCTGCTCTAGGGATTTGTTGTACTTTGAACTTGATAGAGATGATTTAGGGTATCTGGTGGAAGAAATTTCTAAGCAGCGAAGCATTCAAGGTGTGGCCTGACTGCTTCTAAAAGCCTACTCTCATCTGCATGAACAAAGAAACGACCTGAAATTGGAACTTATATTTAAAAGGAAAGCAGAACATAAAAGTTTGAAAATTTTGCAGCCCAGCCATATGGTAGAAAAGAAAAACCCATTTTTCTGGGGAGGAATTCAAGGCTGCAGAAATTTGCACAAGTAAACAGGAGGCAAATGTTAATAACTAAGACAGTGCCTCCAAGGCATTTCAGAGATCTTCATGGCAGCCCCTCCCATCACAGGTCAGGAGGCCTAGGAGGGTAGAATGGTTTTGTGGGCCAGCCCAAGGGCCCTGCTATTCTGCGCAGTCTTGGGACATGGCACCCTGCATTGTGGCTGCTCCCGCTCCAGCTGTGGCTAAAAGGGGCCAACATGCAGCTTGGGCCATTGCTTCAGAGGGTGCAAGCCCCAAGCCTTGGTGTCTTCCATGTGGTGTTAAGACTGCAGATGTGCAGAGTGCAAAAGCTGAGGCTTGAGAACCTCCACCTAGGTTTCAGTGGATGTATGGAAATGCATGGATGTCCAGGCAGAAGTCTGCTGCAGGGGTAGAGTCCTCATGGAGAACCTCTACTAGGGCAGTGTGGATGGAAAGAAAATGTGTGGTTGGAGTGCTCAAAGGGACACTGCATAATGGAACTGTGAGAAGACAGCCACCAGCCTTCAGACCACAGATTGGCAGATCCATCATCAACTTGTGCCATGCATCTGGAAAAGCTGCAGGCACTCAACACCAGCCTATGAAAGCAGCCATGGGGGCTGTACCCTGGAGAGCCACAGGCACAGAGTTTCCCAAGGACTTGGGAGTCTACCCCTTGCATCACTGTGCCCTGGATGTGAGACATGCAGTCAAAGGAGATTATCTGGGAGCTTTTAGGTTTAATGACTGCCATGCTGGTTTTTGGACTTGCATGGGGCCTGTAGCCCCTTTGTTTTGGCCAATTTCTCCCACTTAGAATAGGAGAACTTACCCAATGCTTGTGCCCCCATTGTATGTTGGAAGAAACTAGCTTGGTTTTGATTTTCTAGGCTCGTAGGTCGAAGAGACTTGCCTTGTCTCACATGAGACCTTGGACTTGAACTTTTGAGTTAACACTGGAATGAGTTAAGATTTTGGGGGACTGTTGGCAAGGCATGATCATGTTTTGAAATGTGAGAAGGGGATGTGGGAGGGGCCATGGATGGCATGATATGGTTTGGCTTTGTGTCTGCCCCAAATCTCATGTTGAAGTGTAATCCCCAATGTTGGAGAAGTGGCCTGGTGGGAAGTGACTGGATCATGGGGGCAGACATCCCCCTTGCTGTTCTCATGATAGTGTGTGAGTTCTCATGAGATCTCATTGTTTAAAAGTGTGTAGCACTTCCCTTTTGCTCTCTCTCTCTCCTGCCAGTCATGTGAAGATGTGTCTGCTTCCCTTTTGCCTTCCACCATGATTGTAACTTTCCTGAGGCCTCCCCAGCAGCATAAGCCTGTACAGCATACAGAACCGTGAGCCAATTAAACCTCTTTTCTTTATAAATTACCCAGTCTCAGATATGTCTTTATAGCAGTGTGAGAAAAGACGAATACAAATGTCTACTATCCTATTTTGCATTACTTGTATATTCACAGCCTTTTTTTTTTTTACAAAAATGTGATCATTCTACACATTTATAGTTTTGCAGCTTGATATTTTTACTCTATAACATATTAGAGATGTATTTTCTTGCTGAAAAATTTAGATCTACATTCATCATTAATTTTAATTTTGATGTACTATTAGTTCACTGACAGAGGTTTGGGTTGGTTCAATTTTTAAATGCCCTTATAAACTAGACAACAATTAGTATCCTTATACATATATCTTAGAGTATTTATCATATTTTTTTCATGAACATGCTTTTTCCAAGAAATTATGCTTAGAGGTATAATTTGAAGTAAACAACTCAGAGAACCTGTATCTAAAGTTTTAATAGAAAGTGAGAGAAACAAATAATTAGAAACTTGGGTGTTCCTAATGAAATTATAGCCATTAGTTATGGCTCTGTTTAAATTCTAAACCATCCACAAGGACTTACTTTTTTTCATATTCCTATTTCATTTCATATTCATAATTTTTATTTCCTCTGGTCATTTACAGTACCTAATATCTGTATATTTCAATATATAGTTTTGTTTATTTAATCAATACTGTACTTGTTGATTATACACTATGAACAGCTCACTGTGTTAGGAAAATAGAACAAATATAAGTGTTACTCCTGCTCTCAGCTTTCAGTTAAACATTTACTTTACCTAATGTTTTCAAATGTGTCTTTTTATCTTAAAAATGTTATAAATAGCTTGAAGGTAACAACTAAATGACATAATTTGTTCACAAAGAATGACTTATTCCTTTAGGCAGCTCTATAAATATTATATCAATATTTAACATTCAGGTATATGTTCGGATAGTTTTCTGTGGGCAACGTGGTTCAATAGGGGATATTCTGAATCTCAATAGAAATTTTGGTCAGGTCACTGCTGGACCTCAGTTTCTTCATTTGTGGAAGGTTGAGGTTATTATAAATGATCTTAGAGCTCCTCCAGTTCCTGAATCTGAATTTGTTATGTTTGAATAGTTCAGCATAGACTACTTTGCAAAATACAGGCTCTCAAGAAATATTTGTGGAATAAATGATTAATGTGAATTAAAGAGGAAAGATTAATGACAGAATAAGAAACTAAAGTTACAGGCTAAAGCCTAAGTCTTTTTTCAAATAAAGAGAATATAATGAAACTTCTCCAGATGATACTCTCACTAAAACGTGGTGTATATTCTCAATAATATAGTTGCAGAGATTCCTATGTTCTATTAGTTTAATTTCATACTGTGTTAAAACACACACACACAGACACACACATACACAAACTACAACTTGAATAAAAATTGCACTGCATCATCTAATTAACTATGAACACTATAGATCAAAAGCTAGATTTATTAAAAGGAAAGTCTAATCCAGGGAAAATTTCTCTAAAAATGTTAGAATAAATGATTGACTTCTCTTTTAACTTTATAGGAGTTAAATTAATAACATCCTTAAAATGATATTTATCTCATTTTGTAAAGACATTTGCTCAGCGAAGTTTAAAATGGTATCACTATGGCCGGAATAGCAATCCCTTCCTATTCAAACGAGAAGCATTAGTATTGTTTAGAGTGACTTACGTTTTATAACATATTCTGAGAGTAATATTTCTGAAATACGTCAAGGTGTCAACCTGAGCAAACAGAGAGATCTGGGAAAATGAATAGTGACTGATGGCGCCATAACACTTGAAGAATCATGCTTGTTTGACTTTTGACAAAAACAATGATTTTAAGTTTAAACTCAATTGCTATTTTAAATAACTAATTTTTTGAGGCCTAACTATATCTCTACCTATACAACACACATACAATTCAATTTTTTGTGTGTGTCAGAAGTCAAACAAGCATGATTGCAGGTGAATTAAACACTTAAGTGAGAAAGGCAAAACTTTAAAGCTTTTAGAAAAAAATAAAGGGGAATGTCTTATTACCTTGAAATAAGAAAGTTTGTTCAAGGCAGAAATTGAAAACCATTAAGATAAAGATTGATACACTGAATTGCATTTGAAGTAAATACTTCTGTTTATCAACAGATACCTTAAAGAGAATGAAATGACAAGTCACAAACTGTGAGGAGATACTGCAACATATGCTAGTAACAAAGAATATCCAAAGAACTCCTATTAACAATGTTTTAAAAACCACAACATATGCCAAAGACTATAGGAACTTCCAAGAAGGGGGAACAATGGAGGTAAATAAGCATATGATAATAAGCTCAACTTCATTAGTGACCAAGGAAATGCAAATTAAAGCCAGTGTGAAATATTTTACACCAGATTAGCAAAAATTAAAATGTACAATAATATCAAAGATTTTGGAGGATGTGGAATAACTAGAAATTCTTGCTGGTAGGAGTGCAAATGTTTGAAACCATTTTATAAAACAATTTGGTAATAACTGTCAAGGTATATGTACTTATAACCTAGGAATTCCACTCATAGGTACATTCCCTTGAGAAACATTTGCATATGTGTATCAGGAGATAGGTACACAATCATAGATGCATTGTTTACAACAGTGAAAAGAACTACCCAAATGTCTCTCCACAGGAAAACAGGGGAATTAATTATTAAATGTTCATATAATGGACTAAGTTATACACATACATGAATCTTAGGCAATCTTAAGCATAATGCTGAGCAAAAGAGCAAGGCTTGCACTTGTATCCTAACACTTTGGGAGGCTGAGGTGGGAGGATCATTTAAGCCTAGTAGTATGAGAAGTATGAGACCATACTACTGGGCAAGACAGTGAGACTCTGTCTCTACAAAAAAAAAAAAAGTGAAAAATAAATTAGCTGGGTGTGGTGGTACACATCTGTAGTGCTAGCTACTCAAGAGGCTGAAGCAGGAGGATCCCTTGAGCCTAGGAGTTTGAGGATGCAGTGAACTATGATCATGCCATTGCACTCCAGCCTGGGTGACAGAGTGAGACCCCATCACTTAAAAAAAATACACACATTTAAATAAATGATTATATTTATTTAAACTTCAAAACCATGCAAAACTATGCAATATTACTGTTTGAACAAGAGAGAGAGAGAGTGTGTGTGTGTGTGTGTGTGTGTGTGTGTGTGTGTGATTTGTATCAGTGTATATGTGTATGTACATACATAATACTTTAATGCTTTTGGATCTGATCGGCTATTTCATGAGAGAATGGTTCTGGATCTTATTATTTCTCTTCCATGACAATATTCTCAGAATTCTAGATTTTGTAGCTTTGGCTATCATGAAGATGGTGACATGGAAGAGGAGGTTTAGTATTAGGCATAAAGACTTCAGTTTCAGACATAACGGGTGAGTCTGAGTGCCTGAAGGATATCCAAATGCAGATACATGTTGAGTAGGTTAACAAATACAGAGGTATAGGACTCAGGAGAGATGTTTGGACTAGGTGCACCAAGACAGCAGTCATTGCTATAAGGCAACTGGGTGAGTTGAAATGAGCACCCAGAGAAGAGACCATCAGAGAGAAAAGGTTTAGTAAGAAATAGTAGAGAATATTAAAATTGTAGGGACAAACAGCTAGAGAAAGAAATGAGTCAAAAAAGGAACGACTCTAAAAATGAGTAAAACCAGGGAGGAGTGTTGTACAGAAGCCAAGGGCCAAGTTTACTTTGTGTGCCCACAGCTTGTGCTGTTTCCACTTGCCACCCAAACACTGGCTCTCTATACAACTCTGACTGACAAACCTGTAAATACACTTTAGGCTAATGAGTCTCACCCACTATAAATTATCTGGAGTTGAGAAGAATAGCCTGGAAGAATACTGCTATGTTCATGATTTATTACAAACAAGAAGAACAGGCAATGTTTTCTTTTGGGGAGAATGAAGTCTCAAATTCTTGGACTGCAGCACTCACAGCAAAAATCCAGCAAATGGTCAATTCCTGCCTATCTACCATGGCAGGGCATTCTGAGGCAGCTGTTTTACTCATGTTAAAATAATAAAAGTATATACATCTTTGTTTTATCACAAACTGCCCTGGCCTCCATCCTCCTCATCACTGATGAGGACTAGGGTAAAGCTCAGATACGGGGTGAGGGATGAAGATGAGGGGTAAGGTAAGGGCACTGTACAAATTGAGAATCCATCCTAAGCACTGGCTGGGGCACACATCATTTGGTTAAAAAAAAAAGTCAAATATTTTACGGTTTGTTTTTAGGACATATCAAATCAAACTTTAATCGAAATGACCTTAAAAAACAGCCAAATCAAAATATCAGGTACTTGCTGATATTAAGTAACTAAGCAGCTATCAGATTGACCTTAACAGAATTCTCATTATGAAATAAACTCAATTATGGAAACACTTCTTAAATGGAAAAGTTTTAAATAATGTGGTTAAAGATTTGACATCACCAAAGTTACCACTGTATTTTCAAATTTTAAATGTTAGTATTAAAAAAAAATTTCATCTTAGAATAAGTGGGAAAAGTAGCCTACAAATTTCTAGTTGACCTTATAAAAACCAAAACCATCTCCTAAATAAATTAACAGACTGAAGTCATCCAGATTCAGTAAAACCAGTGCTGAATATTGCCTGGAATTCACTAGGTCTACACGTCATTTTGTTGGCCTAGAAAATAAAAAGAGAAGCTGAAACTTTCTGGCAGACAAAATGGCAAGTAAAAGAAATTGCATTTGTTATTTTCAGTTAAATTCCTAAAGATATCTTTTTCTAATGAATATGACTTTGCTGTTTAAATTCATCAAGAGCAGGAAGAAAATGGAAATAAAATGAGCAGAATAATAAAGAGTGAATACACTTAATGTTAAAATGAATTGACATGCTTTATAGACATTGGGAAAGGATGAGAATTCTAAAATTTTCCTGTAAAATACACATATATTATAGATTTAAAAATAAGATTATCTGTTCTGGAGAATTCAAATTTTAAAGTCAACCACTAAGGTAAACATATCCAGAATCTACAAGAATGCTGGCCACTTACACAGAAATGTTATAATTTCATAATGACTAAATATTTTGTTACTCTAGCTGTACTTTATTCAGATAAATAAAATTGTTATGGTAATTCATTAATCAATACCAAAGTACACAGATACTTAAAAAACCAATACCTGAAATATCCTGCATAAATTCCAAGTTTTGAAGTCACATAGGTGACATTTGCTACTGTTGATCTATGCCTATGAAAGTGGAAAACTGTCACGTTGGTGGAAAGTTATTCCTTTAAGACAGGCCAGGTGATCTGTGAGCTTACTGCCACTTGCTGTGCTACAAATGAAACTACCCTCACTAGCCTAGAAGTGTCTCCAGTTGGGCGGGGACTCTGCTTTATTTGACTTGGAACAATATTTAGCACATAAAAGTTCCACTGATTGCATGTATTAACCAAATAACAAATAATTGAATATATGAGAGTGTATTAATAAGAAGGCTCAATAAAGTTAAGCAATGTACCCGAAACCACACAGCCAATAAGCATGGGTGGCAGGCAGTCAAGTCGGTAATGGAGCCAGGATTTTAGCCTAGGTTAAAATCCAAAATCCATACCCTTGACACTAGGCCATTCTAATGGGAGTTGGGGGGTCATCACTAACTCTTATTTCTACCCCAGAGGATGTTTTTTTCTTCTGAGGAAGGCAGCTTGGCTGTGTGCAGTATGTCTCAAAAGGTAGTTCTGTAAGATATTCTCTAAAAAAACCTGTGGTCCAAAATGTTCAGAAAATCTTTATTTTCATCCACTAAGTTCTCTTAGTCTTTCATATACATATTATAAACTAAAATTTCTCTTAATTGGGAAACCTGTTAATTAGGAAAAACAAAAGCAAAGTGTAGAACAGTGTGTACAGAAAACCAGAATATGTGTGTATATACATTATACCATATGTGCATGTATATATGTGTGTATGTGTATGTATGTGCTCATGTGTCTACAATAGCTGTGGGAGGATACACAGGTAAATGGTAACTGCCGAGAGGAATTTTAGCTGAGAGGGATACTTTTGCTGAATATTCTCTTAAACTGTTGGGTTTTTTTTTTTTAAACCTTATACATACATTATATTTTTGTAAGTGCTTTACGAAAAAAGAACCTTGTTTAACCTAGGTTTTCCAAACGAATCTGGTGGCAGAAGCCTCTTTCTCACAATCTCTTCATTAACATCCAAAGAAACTAGTGTCTTCTGGAATAGGCTGTATTACCTTCTTCGCTGAGAAAACAACATCCATTAGTCTGAAACCATAAACTTAGTGGTCCAGTTAAGGAAAACAGAAATACACAAAAAAGAAGACAGAACTCTACTTTTAACTATCAAGAGAAGTGGCAGACACATGGGTAGACAATAATACGAGCCATGGAGGTTAGTGATTTCTAAACTGGGACCAAGGGGGGATAGTTTCACCATAGCGTGGGATGAGCTGTTTTTGTTTCCTATGGCTGATGCAAAAAATTACCATAACATAATGCCTTAGAACAATGCCAATTTATCATCTTACAGTTCTGGAGGTCAGAAGTCTGACAGATCTCACTGATCAAAAGTCAAGAAATTGGCAGAGCTGTGTACTTCTCTGGAGGCACTAGTGGAGAAGCTGTTTCTGTTTTTTTTTTTTTTTTTTTTTTTTTTAGCTTGTAGAGGCCACTCCCTTCCTGTCTTCAAAGCTTCAAAGCCAGCAATGGCAGGCAGACTCCTTCTCACTACACATCATTCTGATGTTGCTTGCTTAGTCTTAACCCTTCCTCCGACTTTCTTCTTCTGCCTCTCTTTTCTACTTAAGGACTTTTGTGATTATATTGGACCTAACTGGATAATCCAGGATAATTTCACTGCTTTTAAGATCTGTTGATTTTCAACCCTATTTCCATCTGCAGCCTTAATTTCCCATTGCTACGTGGTCTAACATATTCTCAGGTTCCAGGAATTAAGACGCAGACATCTCTGGGGGAAGAGGGTGGGTGGTGTACTATTCTGCCTACCACTCTAGTCTTAACTTTGTTATTAGGGCTCAATTATTATTCCAATCTGCTGAATTACACAGATTTCAGGAAAACTGAATAGAGAAAGAAGTTGAGCAAGAGCAAGGCATGCAAGGCCCAGAGTTAAAAGAAATCCCCCAAGCTGGTTGGAAGAGGGATCTGCAAAGTCAGTGTAATATTATCTATAGCTCAAAGAAACAGACATTGGGTCTTATCTAGAGATAACTGAACTAGAATCATTGAGACAGGCTGGCGACCACTATCATCTATCACTTACCCACCCACTATTTATCGAGTGTCTATTGTGGGTCAGAGACTGAGCTAGAGACATGGGATTTAAAGTGAACAAACAATCCAAGGCAGAAGTAATGCTGAACTTCTGAATTCCCTTAAATACAAACTTACAGTAGCCCTTGTCTAGGGGATAACAAAACAATGCTGTGTTTCACTACAATGGTTCTAAAGAGCAGGCTGGTTGTTAAAGAACCATCATGGGAATGTGACCTGGCTGTCAACCACACAGGGCCATGAGCTTAGAAGGGCTTCAAATTTGGTTTAATGCTCTGCTGAATATTTCTCTAGGCTTTACATGAAATGGTTGACTAAGGATGATTCTACAGCTTGAATTTTTTTTTCTTTATTATACTTTAAGTTCTGGGTTACATGTGCAGAATGTGCGCGTTTGTTACATAGGTATACAGGTGCCATGGTGGTTTGCTGTACCCATCAACTAGTCATTTACATTAGGTGTTTCTCCTAATGCTATACCTCCCCCAACCCCCCCATCTCCTGACATGCCCTGGTGTGTGATATTCCCCTCCCTGTGTCCATGTGTTCCCGTTGTTCAACTCCCACTTATGAGTGAGAACATGTGGTGTTTGGTTTTCTCTTCTTGTGTTACTTTTGCAGCTTGAATTTTTAAAGAAGACTTATGTGTGAATGAAAAGCGGGTCTATAAAGCAAGACTATTCAAATTCTGGAAGGTGTTCTTTCTTAAAGATACTAAAAAGGGGTCAGCACTAGAAGAAGTCAGATGGAAATAATCTGTAAAATTCTGTCGCTTTTGATTTTGAATAAAAAATATTAAACTTTTAAATTGATGTTTTAAATATAACCAAACTGTAAAGTAAAACCAAAATGTACAGAGAGGCAGAAGGCTTTTAACACAGATCACTGTATTCCACAATTGGCAGCAATTTGCTGTGTAGATGAGGCAATACAAGCCGTGGGGACACAGTCTACGCTCAGAATTACTGGAGAAAGACCTATCCAGCCATTTTTTTGCCCTGGAAAAGTCTCTCATAGGTATGGTATTATGATTTCAATAGAAAGTTATACGTCACTACTGAACTTTTATTTATCACACTAAAAATATGCGAAGTAATTTCAAATGCTATTTAAAAGTCAGTCATATCCATACAGAAAGCCGTTAACCGCAGCTGTGTGTTATGTTCACTTAACTATATTAACTAAACACACTATATACATTTTCTCACTGTAAAATCTTTATGATTACACAAATCACTAATTTTTTCAGGATTTTACTCTGAACTGATGTTCATTTTGAGGAACAGAGTGTGTATAATACATGGTTCCATTGGTGCATTAACTGATACAATGTGGTCTCATTTCTTTAAATGTCCTGCTATAATCAATGGCTTAATGGAAATATAAAAATGAGTTTAAAAATAATAATTCTCCAAACTTCATAGTGGAGGAAGCTTTTAGATGTCATTCAGCAATATTAATACATTTAATAAAATTAATGTTTTATAAAGGCATTGATTTAATTTGCCAAAATGCAGGGTGGACTGCAGCCTTTGATTATTATGTCTTGACCACATGAATTCAATACATAATTAATTTACCAATTCAAACAACCATTGTTATCCAACTGATCTTATTACAAGAAAGCTACATATCTCAGCCTCAACCATCTGTCATCTGAACTACGTATGTAACTATTACCTGTTCTCCTTGCCTTTCACTTCTTTCCCTTTTAGCCTACCTTATAATTAGTTATCTTTCTACAAGGCAAATTGATTATTACTTCCTATTCCTACAAGGCTACAGGTGAAATTTCCTTGGCATAACAAAAAAATTATTGTACAACTTCTAGCTTCTTGACCACCATTCTGGATCTAACTACCTAATGCTCTTTCCACACCAAACTTCTTGTCATTCACCAAACACACTCTTCTTTCTTAGCCTCCAGGCTATTCCACACAGCTTCCTCAGTTTTAGGACTCTTCTACCTTCTTTACTTAGTAGACTTCTTAGTAATCTCATCATTCAAAGCCAAGTTCGTATGTCATTATTTCTGTGAAGCTTTCCACAACTCTTCCGGGAGAGAAGGTCATTATCTTGCCAAGTTCATATGTCATTGTTTCTGTGAAGCTTCCCATGACTCCTCCAGGAAAGAAGGTCATTATCTCCTATTCACCCATAGTATACACTAAATCAAGTAAGTCTTTGTTCCAGTAATCACAGTTGTGTAATAAACCACCCCAAACTTAGTGGCATATAAAATAAAGACCATTTTGTTATACTTATATTTTCTGTGAGTCTGCAATTTGTCCAGGACACAGCGTGGATGGCTTGTCTCTGCTCCAAGGTGTCAGTGTCTTAGCTGAGAATACTAGAAAGCTGGGGTCGAAACAAGGCTGAGAGCCATCCAAAAGCTCTTTCATTCATATCTGGTGGATGGGTTGGAAGGCCTCAAAGACTAGGGCTGCCCACTGGAGAGTGTACACTGGTGTGGCTTCCTTGCTACAGGGAAGTCTCAGGTAGTCTGACATATAATAACTTGGGGCTCTAAGCACAAAGTTGCCTTTTCTGATGTAGCCTCCAGAAATCATGCAGCATCACTTCTCCTGTATTCTACTATTTATAAATGAGTCAAAAAAGCCCACACATATTGAAACTGCCTCTCAATGGAAGGAGAGTCAACCATAGACTTTAATTGTGGACATCTTTGTTACTTATATTATAAGTAACTTGAGAACAGGGACAATGATTTAGAATTGTTTCATTCAGAATTAAGAATAGTTCCTTATAATAAAGAACTGAGGTTCTGTTGAATAAATTTACCAAAAATCTTCTTGTCAAGGGAATTTGCGTTTTTTCTCTTAGAGTTGAGTGTGAAAAAAGCTACAGCAAGTTTCATATACAATTTACACAGAATAAAATCTATTCTAAATCAAAGGGCAACATTATAAACTTTTTAGAAATGTTATCACATAGAAAAAGATTTAAACCTTATTTATGGCTCAGAAATTTTAATTTCTGACAACTATAGCTGGTCAGTAGTTGTCTCACTTTCCATTATGAAGTAACTTCAATTATTTATTTTCAAGTAGTTTTGGATGTTTACAAATTTAAATGCTTACAAATTTACACTAACACCATTAGCTTAGTTACATCCCACTCTACTGGAATGATTGGGAAGAGGCAGTTGTGGTTAAATGAATGGCGTTTCAAACCTAATGGCTAAAAGTCTCACTAACAAATGATGGTCAACTTCTAAGCACATGTACACTCACAACCCAACTACTGGAAGACTAGTTAGTTGAGTTTTCTATTAACCTACATTTCATTAAATTATTATTATTAAAGGTTTGTGAATGTTAGTGAATTTAAACCTCTTATATCTGGCTATTGAGAAACAACAGGGCAAATAAGCAATCATACTTCTTTCTTGATAATTTAAGTAAGTGAAAGCTGAAATAAAGTCTTCAGCTCTAGACATCCTTTATTCTGAAATGTAACCCCATTATCAATAGGAAATTATTACCCTCAATCTCACAATCAATAACCAACCAAGAAAAAGAATCAGATTTCAAAAATCAGAAAGCATAAACAGAAATTAAAATGTCAACCAAGAAATTCTAACAGTTGTCTGGAATTACGAAAGTTGTCATACATAAATTCACATGCAGCCCGAAAAGACAGCCATGAAAACTGAACAGGCTATAAACATGCACAGAAAATATTTAGCTGAATTCAACAGTCTGATCGTAATTTCCCTTAAAATATACATAACTTCCAAAACTCCCTTCAAAATGTTATTGGGCTTCTACAGATGATAAAAACTTAAATCTTAATGTTTTAAATGGCTAAAGTATATTCTTTTATTGCCTTCTATAAAAATAGGCCAATTTGTCATACTGTAAGAGAAAAAGGATGTTCAATATTTCTATTTTTATCTCATGTTACACATAAAATACTATTAAATGTGTACTATGTGACAATTTCCCATAACTTGTAAAAAATACTTTGTTGTTAATAATTATAAGTAATTCTTATTCTAACAATAATAATTGTTTTCCTAAGCAATTTTTATCTTAACGAAAATTGAATTGATTGCTATATTAGGTCACCATATATTTCAGGAAAATGTTTTATATTTTAATTTTATTTTATTAAAATAATGATAGACTGTTCTAATCCAAACAAACCCAATGCAAATAGCTAAAATTTAGGTAGCGTGGGTTAATAGGCCAATTTCTGCATTTGAAGGTCCATTCTAGGTCTAAAATTCTACTGTATTTTCAGGACAGAGGAGAATAGCACAGCTTTTAGGTTTCACCCAAAGTTATAAATTTAAATTTTCTGTCTTCTCTCAGCTCCTTAATTTATTTTGAGTGTTGAATCATAATCAAATAAATATTCTTTAGGTGAAACAGTTACTACATGAAATAAATATTAGGTTAAAAACAAATAATGAATTTCCCTTATCATTTCTTAAGAAGAGTAAGATTTCAAACACCACAGAAATTCTAAATCCTATACAGATCCCAGTAACCACAAAAATTATTTTTTGGTATATAAATCACTACATATGCATTGCAAAAACTTTAGAAAATTCAGAAAAATAGAAAGGACAAAATAAAGATAATCCTCTGTGCCTTCACTTGTTGATATTTTAGTGTCTTTCTCATATATATATATATATATATACGCACACACATACATATAATGTACATATGTACATAATATTTTTAAAAGTAATTGTATTATAAAAGAGTTTATACAATTTTTTCCCTTAATTTGTTGGTGAATATCTTCCTTTGTCAATAATTACAGGTCTACATAATAGTTTGATCATTTTTAATAACCTCATACTATTCCGTTACATTGAGGTACCCTAAAAATATAACTGATTATTTATTCACAGTCAAAAATCATAAACAAGGTAAATGCCCATATTGTAAACCACATTTCGATGAACATCCTTGAATATACTCTTTCTAGGTAATGTTCTTAAGATAACTGGTCTATTGAATTCTAATGGATAATAGTTAACTATAACACTATAGTTCCTGAAAGTTTTTATTTCTAGGAATGTTAGAGGAAGAAGTAGGTCTTACAACCAAGAGAGTAGCATATATGCCTTTTCACTACCTGGAAATTAAATTATTTTTAAATGAAAGTTCTATTTTGATATGATGTGATTTTTACTATAGAAAGATTAAAGTACAACATAGATACAAAGACATCAATGGAAACAACTATCACAGTGGTTGTTCCTATAAATATAAACCTGGAAAGAAAAAAAAGGTTTAGGCTGGGCACCGTGGCTCATGCCTGTAATCTCAGCACTTTGGGAGGCTGAGGTGGGCGGATCACAAGGTCAGGAGTTTGAGACCAGCCTGGCCAATATGGTGGAACCCCGTCTCTACTAAAAATACAAAAATTAGCTAGGTGTGGTGGCGCACACCTGTAATCCCAGATACTTGGAAGGCTGAGGCAGGGGAATCGCTTGAACCTGGGAGGCGGAGGTTGCAGTGAGCTGAGATTGTGCTACTGCACTCCAGCCTGGGTGACAGAGTAAGACTCTGACTCCCCGCTCCCCCCAAAAAAAAAAAGGTTTAAATATTGGAGGAATAGAGTATTTAGTAAAATATTTGCATATTACCAGAATAGAACATGGTTATAAATTCTTTAGGTTTCTCTTTAGAGATCACTGTCCCCCTTCCTTGCCAGTGATAAAAAGTTTTGATACTATGCATGAGAGGTGGACCTCATAAATATTATACACTGAGTGCTACTTTTGTTAATATCTCTTTGAGGAATTTAGAGGAGGTCACATGACCTATTACAGATGATAAGTGTTTTGTGTCTGCTTATGCAAGTGTATAGGACAAACTCTTTCTTACACATAAAATAAATGGTTATTATTAACTTGAAAATAAGGCAAACAGGTGTTTTTCATAGGATTCAGAGTCAGAGCCCACAATACTTACAAGTCTAGCATGCAGAAGATAAATAAAAGGACCAAGAAAGAAAAGTAACTCACACATTGACAGTATTTTATTCATTATGGTATTGATATTTTAATTTGAGTATACATGACTATACTTTGATGTCACTCTGCCACACATGTAATTGAAGAGACTAACTTAAGAGGGAAAAAGATGTCTTAAGAAGTGGACCTTGACTTTCTCTGTGCAAATAAGAATTCCACTAGAAGTTTTAGAACTTCACACATAGCCCAGAGTTTCCCTCCAAGTATTTTTTTTTCAAGTTCAATATTCAAAATTCTGTTGAAAGTCTATTCAAAAAGGCTAATTTGTTCTAAGAGTAACAGCTGTCCACAAGCAATAAATGTTCTCCTTATGCCAAATGCTGTGTTTAAGCTTGTTATGTATGTAATTGTCACAATAATATGTGTCTATTTTGCAGATGAGAAAACAAACCCTTAGATATCGTACTAATTCACTGAGGTCTCATAACTTATTGGCCAAGGAAGGACTTGAACCCATGCCTGCCTGTCTCCTCCATGCTCTTCACCAATGGCCTCTCCTTCTTTTCCCTTCATTATTATGTGTTCAAATTCCATCTACCCTCGAAGGCTGAGCTAAAATGCTACATTCCTCATGAAACGTGCCTTGAAGTCTGCCACTTTAAAATCTCATATATCACACATCACTAGAGGATTATTCTAACATAAATAAATTCTTCTCAAAACAACAAAGTTTTAGGCATTACCTGTCTAATGATAATGAGTGAAATAAAAAGCAAGTCCACATACAGCACTTACCTCTTAAAGTGCAAAAGGTATTTACAGTGAGATTATAAACTCCATTTTTCCTGAAAGTCATTAACATCACCATCTTGATTGACAAATACTTAGCAAGCACTCGAAAATGAATTATGCTTTTCTAGACACTGTCTGTATAATATTAAATGGACATGGTAACTGCCTTCTTTGAGCTTACAATCTAAAACAGATGCTATGCTATAAACAAACATAAAAAGAGATAAAGGTGCCTACATACATATGTCCAATGATTGAAAGACACTGCATGAAATATTTATATTATGTTCCAGACACAGTGCAAGTGGTCCATCTCTTCTCTCTCTTTCTCTCTCTCTCTCTCTCTGTGTGTGTGTGTGTGTGTGTGTGTGTGTAGAAGATTGAAATGTTAATATTCAAGAAGAGTTTAAGGTTAGGATTTTTCAATTGTAAGTTTTGTCTTTATAAGAAGGCAACAGCTCACATCTGTGCAACTGGGACTTTATTAGAAGAATACAGATGTCAGTCACCACAGAATAACCACTGGACACATGTGAACCAGATGCTTCCATGTAAAATAACCCAGGGTGTTTCACAGATGAATCACTGAAAACGTAATTACACATCAGTCCCAGGTTTATTAGTAACAGGTTCACTCCACTTCTGTTGAAGTCATATGGTACTATCCATCCTGAAGTAGTGGAAAATACAAAAACGGGTACTTGATGTTCAGATATCAACTCTTCTGCTGCTGCTTTGCTCTATTATCCTTATGATGAAGCGATTATTTTATTTTTTCAGTCAGTTATCTTTGTGACAGATAGCTATTGCTGCTTCTTACTAGGAAAAGTTGTGCCAATAAAGTTTACATTCTATCACCTCCATTTCAAAGAATTTTATTTCAAATAAAATGTTTAGTGACCACACAACTCTTATCCACCTAATCAACGACTGCAGGGTAAACATTCATTTACAGTATCTCAGAATGTGAGCTCGATATGAAAGTTTTCTTTTGCTTATAGTTTAAATGTTTGCACTGACTCCATATACATAGATTTTCTCTTTGCATAGTATGAATTCCTGGGTCATACTATTTGTGAATGTTTAACATCTTTTACAAAATGGTGCCAAGTTGTTTTTCAAAGTGTCTGAACTAATTTCCACTCCCTTTAGCAGTGTGTAAGAGTTCCTGTTGATCAATTCCTCTCCAATACCACATATATGGATTCAATGCAAACAAAGTACATGAAAAAGCTGTCAGGAAGCATCTATATTTCATAACACTGAGTCTTAGAACTCCAAGGGTCACTAGTCTGTGTGTATAAAGTTCTCTACCTTGTTACATAATCAATTTGCTTGTTTTCTTCATGTGTTGGAGCACCACCTGATAAATAGAAATGGAACTCTATACTTAAGAGCAAAGACTTTTTGGAGTGGTTTTTCTGCTTCAGAGAGACTCTTTAAATAAAAAAAAAATCAGCACAACAAAATCTACTCCTATTGAGAACTTTGGTTAAACTACACCAGGAGGGCACACAGCATCAGAGATGACTAGAGTATTGCATCTATGTATTCCTGCTGTATTTTAATACTGAGGTAGGTAGGGATAGTTTTAAATAGTCTCAAATAACCAGGGCCCCTGGGATATAATACCAAGAAATATTTTAATTTTTCAGTCCCAGGGTTTTCTTGTGTTTACTGTTTGCCTATGTTAGTCAAAAAAATGTCCTGACAGATAGATCTTGCTATGTCTTCCCCTTTCTCTCTAGCCTTAAAATGTTTTCTTACCAGCATTAAAAGGGAAAACCCAAACCTGCTATCTTAAATTGCTCCTCAATGATTTCAATTACTCAAAAATATTTTATGTAATACTTGATACATATAGTTATAATAGACATAATATGTAATATACATGTTATAGGGCATAATAGTATATTAAACTCCTGCAAAGGTACCACCTAAGAACCCCAAATTACCAATGTAGTTATATCCGATCTGCTCCTCCTGCCTCTCCACATAGGTATAACCCTCTCTTATACTGTGCGTTAATCGTCCTCTTGCCTTAAAAAGAAAAGTTTTATTACATGTATACATATACCTAAATAATAGCTTGTATAAATGCTGCTTTATTTTTGAGCTTTATAAAAATGGAATCACTGTAGCTAGCGTTCTTCTTATACTCACCATTAAGAAACTATGATTCATCTATAAATATTTTTAATTTTCAATGTTGTATAATACTATCTTGTATAATTATATAATTTATTATATTTTGCTAAAATAATGCTGCTATGAATGTTTTAATATGAATTTTTGGAGCATATGTACTAGATTTTCTCTTTGCATAGTATGAATTCCTGGGTCATACTGTTTTCCACTTCCTTTAGTAGTGTATAAGAGTTCCTGTTGATCAATTCCTCTTCAATACCTCATATTGTCAGAACTTTAAATATTTGCCAAAATGATTAAAATTATATCTTTCTGTAGAATTAAAAAATTCCCTTTTATGTTGAAAGAAGTTATGGGAAGAGTATTATTTGAAAATAAGTTGCTAATATGATGCCCGTGTTACTTCTGAATAGTTTTGTTATCTGTGACCATAAATGTCCTTCTAAACAATCTCCTACTTAAGCACAATACAACCATCAAAACAGAAGATTAACATCGATACATTGCCGCCATCTAATTTTCAACCTCCATTCAGTTTCCACTAATGTCCTTTACTTGAAATGTCCCAAATCACACAATACTTTAGCAGTTACATCACTTTAGGCTTCTTCCTTAGCTCCTCAGTCATTTCTTGAGGTATTTCTGAAGATAATTGGCCAGTTAATATAATGGAATGTACTTAATTTGAGTTTGTTTGAGATTTCCTCACGGTTTGATTAAAGTTGTGCACCTTTGGTAGGACTATTACAGAAGTGCTGCTGTGTTCCTATTGCATTTGATCAAGGTGGTATATGGTTTCAATTTGTACCATTACTGATGATGTTGATTTTGATCACAAGGTTACCATGCTTTTCTACTGAAAAGTTTCTCTTGTACCCTTTAAAATTAATAAGGGTTTTATGGAGAAGTAATGATGTTGACCATATTTCTATATGTTTCAAAACTGTTTGTGCTTTTCTTTTCGGGATTGTCTGATTAAGTCTCTGGCCCATTTTACTATTGTTTTCTTGGCTTTTATTTAATTGACTTAGAGAATACAAATTCTTTGTCAGCTATATGGGTTACAAATATTTTCTCTCACTACATGGGTTGTCATTTTCTTTATAATGTTCTTTGATGTACCAACACTTCTTATTTTAACGTGGTCAAATTTATACATTTTTCTTTTGTGGGGTTGTACTCTTTCAGCCTTATTTAAGAATATGTTCTCTTAAGACTTTAAAAATATTCTCCTGTGTTTTCTTCCAAAAGTGTTAAACTATTGCCTTTTATATTCACATTTTAAATTCATTTGAAATTTGTTTTCATGTAGGTGTGAGGAGGGGATCAAATTTCATTATTTTTTAAATAAAAAATCAACTTGCTGGGTGCAGTGGCACATGTCTGCAGTCCCAGCTAATAAGGAGGCTTAAGTGGGAGAATTGCTTGAGGCTAGGAGTTGTTGGAGTCCAGTCTGGGCAACGTAATGAGACCCTACCTCTGAAAGAAAATTTTAAAAAATTAAAAATAAAAAACTCAATTGTCATAATATTATTTATTATATCGTTGATTCTTTCTCTAGTGAATTTTATTGTTACTTTTGCCATATGCCAAATTTGTATATATGCATGAGTATCTTGCTCGATTCTTTCCTTTATCTGTTGTCTATCCCAGTGCTAATATCTTGCTTTACTATTATTCCTATATAATAAGTTATGATTCTGGTAGATAAAGTTTCCCCACTTTACTCTTCTTCAGAATTGCTTTGGTTATTCTTAGCTTTTTGTTCTTCTATGTAAATTTCAGAAACATCTTGCCAAAATCTTGTTAGAATTTTGATGACAAATAAGTGAATCTACAAATAATGGAGAAAGAATAAAAATCTTTAAGATACTGAATATTCCTGTACTTTAAATTTTATAATTGGCTCCATCTTTTTATTATTTAATCCTTGTATATTTTGAAAGTATTTTTTAACTCTGATGCTCGTGTACAGAAATGCAATAATTTTTGCATTTTTGTCATGTATCAAGCCACTTTGCAAAATATTCTTACTAATTCAAAGTATTTTACCTATAGATTCTTTTGAATTTTCTATGTAGTCAATAATATGCACTATGAATATTGATATGGTTTGCCTGTGTCCCCATCCAAATCTCAACTTGAATTGTATCTCCCAGAATTCCCACGTGTTGTGGGAGGGACCTAGGGGGACGTAATTGAATCATGGGAGCCAGTCTTTCCCATGCTATTCTCGTGATAGTTAATAAGCCTCACAAGATCTGATGGGTTTATCAGGGGTTTCCGCTTTTGCTTCTTCCTCATTTTCTCTTGCTGCTGCCGTGTAAGAAGTGCCTTTTGCCTCCTGCCATGATTCTGAGGCCTCCCCAGCCATGTGGAACTGTAAGTCCAATTAAACCTCTTTTTCTTCCCAATCTCAGGCATGTCTTTATCAGCAGCGTGAAAATGGACTAATAGAAATATTGAGAAGTTTCTTTCTTTTCAAGACTTATATATTTTAGTTCTTTGTGTGCTATGCATGCACTGGCTAGGACCTCCAATACAGTATGGAATGGAAGTAGTGACCATGGGCATCTTGTTGAGAAGAAATGTTTCTATTTCTTGTGTTTGTGTGTTGTATACATGAGAAGATTCTCATAAATCCTAGCTTGCAAAGACATTTTGTTATGTCTGAGTGCTGAATTTTATTAAACTTCTTTGCACTAATTGAGGTTTTACTCCTTTAATCATCATGGCATATTTACTCCTTCCTGAAATAAATTCAACTTTTTCATCATATATTTTTCAGCTTTACTGAGAACTGATTGACAAATAATTGTATATATTTGTGGTATACAATTTGAAAATTTTATATACATATACAATATGAAATAACCACAACAATCAAGCTAATTAACATAACTGTCACCTCATATAGTTACCTTTTTTGTATAAGAATACATAAAATAACAGCTAAATTTAATAATAATGAAATTATTACTAGTGAACCATTTTATAAGGTGAATGAATAGATGAATAAACTGTGGTACATCCCCATATGGACTACTACTCATAAAAAGCAATGATACATACTGATATATTTCTACATGGAAAAATCTCAAGGCATTATGCTACATGAAAGAAGCCAGACTCAAGATGGCTATATACTGTAGGATTTTATACAGCATTCTGGAAAAGGCAGGACGCTTGGGACAGAAATCAGGTCAGCAGTTGCCAGGGCTGGGTGTGGGGAAAGAGGATGGACTACAAATAATCATAAGGAAACTTAGGATGATGGAAATGTTCCCAGCGTGACTATATAAATTTGTCAAAATTCACAGAACCATACACCTAAGAAGCATGAATTTTACTTTATGTTAATTATACTTCAATAAGCAAAACAAAGAAGTTTAAAAATATAGATAGAAATATTTCCCCTGAAGAGCATTTTCTAGCAATTCAATATTCACGATGAGCTTTTATCTCTGATTAACATGCAGGTGTGTGCCATTAGGTGTAAAAAGGCAATTTTTTTTAAAACAGTGTATTGTTCATTGTGAAATATATATTCACGGAACAGCAATAAGAATTCCTTAGCAATCCTCTGGGAATGGGGACAAGCAATTGAGGTATGCAGTTTGCTAG
This sequence comes from Nomascus leucogenys, assembly GCF_006542625.1. Classification (NCBI taxonomy): domain Eukaryota; kingdom Metazoa; phylum Chordata; class Mammalia; order Primates; family Hylobatidae; genus Nomascus; species Nomascus leucogenys. The sequence goes on along the minus strand of NC_044382.1, from coordinate 92,149,936 downwards.
TGTCAAATTGTCAAGGGATGCTTAATATGCTTCTTTAGATTTTCTATTTCTCTTAACAATCTTTAAGAAATAGATTACAAGCTGCTTTCTGGCACGAATTGCTTGCTATAAGACTACAAGAAATGTAACTGTACATTACAAAAAACTCACATTATGCAATGTCAAAATTACACTTGTAAAAGCAAAACTTCAAGAAATAAACCATATTGTAGTTCAAAGCCTGGAAAATGTCATGTTAGTAGAATATATAGATCCCAAACAAATTTTCCCATTAAGAATATTAAATGCGATATGGCTTAAACTTGGTTAGAAGGATTTTAAAATTTCTTTTAATCATGGTTAAAAAATTAGGGACATCATGTTAAAAACTCTCAATAAACTAGGTATTGGAAAACTTTTAAGTAAACTAGGCACTTAAATGTAAAACCCAAAAACTAAAAATCCTAGAAGAAAATGTAGGCAATACAATTCAGGACATAGCAATGGACAAAGATTTCATGAGAAAGACTCCAAAAGCAATTGCAACAAAAGCAAAAATTGACAAACGGGGTCTACTTAAACTAAAGAGCTTTTGCACAGCAAAAGAAATTATCGTTGGAGTTAGCAGAAAACCTACAGAATGGGTGAAAATTTTTGCTATCTATCCATCTGACAAAGGTCTAATATCCAGGGTCTACAAGGAACTTAAACAAATTTACAGGGAAAAAGCAAACAAGCCCATTAAAAAATGGGCAAAGGACACGAGCAGATACTTCTCAAAAGAAGACATAAGTGCAGTCAACGAACATATGAGATACCATCTCATGCTAGTCAGAATGGCTATTAAAAAGTCAAAAAACAACAGATGCTGGTGAGGATGCAAAGAAAAAGGAATGCTTTTACACTGTTAGTGGGAATGTAAATTTGCTCAACCACTGTGGAAAACAGTGTGGTGACTCCTCAGAGATCTAGAACCAGAAATACCATCAGACTCCGCAATCCCATTACCGTATATATATCCAAAGAAATAGAATAATTCTATTATAAAGATACATGTATGCATATGTTCACTGCAGCACTATTCACAATAGCAAAGACATAGAATCAACCTAAATGCTCATCAATGATAGACTGGAAAAAAAGAAAATATGTACATATACACCATGGAATACTATGCAGTCCCAAAAAGGAATGAGATCATGTCCTTTGCAGGGGCATGGATAGAGTTGGAAGCCATTATCCTCAGCAAACTAATGCAGGAACAGAAAACCGAACATCACATGTTATCACTTATAAGTGAGAGCTGAATGATGAGAGCACACGGACACAATGGGAGAACAACACACACAATGGGGCCTGTTGGGGGTTGCTGGGGGAGGGAGAGCATCAGGAAGAATAACTAATGGATGCTGGACTTAATACCTGGGTGATGGGATGATCTGTGCAGCAAACCACCATAGCACACATTTACCTATGTATCAAACCTGCATGTCCTGCACATGTACCCCTGAACTTAAAATAAAACTTACAGCAAAAAAGAAAAAAATTAAGGACAGATTCCATTATGAATAATAACAAAATAAAAATGAAATTTGGAAGAAAATTGCCTATAAGTAGTAAGAGAATCTGGCTGAAAGCAGATAAGGTCATGGACTCTAAAAAACAGCATGCTCAAATATGTGATAGCTTTTATTAGGAGGCAGAAACATTTCCAGCCTCATTGCAAAAGGGAAATGTTGACTAGCAAAAGCTCATACTAGGGAATAAAATAGGAGACGCCTACCTGCCAAAGAAGATGGGATTGTGCTACGCTGTTCTAGGAAGCAACTTTAAAAAAATCACTTGAAGGGTTCCCAAAGTAGCCAAAGGTGGGGAGGCAGTCCATTCTACATGATCACCTGAGACTGAGGTAAATCTTCTGAGTTCCCAGTAAGTCTATTTTCAAATTACTTTTAGTTTGCTTTTATAAAGTGGCTTTGTTCTTGAATTTGCATGGTGATTCTATGTATATTATCTTGAGTCAATCAAAATCTTTACTCTCCCTAAGGTACTACCTAATGTCAAATACTTCACAATCTTAGCAGAGTCTTAGGGCTAATCATTAGAGTGTATTGGGAGGAAACAAAGGCAGTCATAGGAATACTCCACTGGCATGAACACATACGGAATTCAAGTATGTGTCTGTCTTCCTAGAATACTAAAAACTATATTTTCCTTCTTTCAGCTACACTAAAAAGCTGCAGAAATGGCAAAAGCCAATCACATCTTATGTACTTAAAAAAAGAAACCCCAAAATATTGATCAACACTTTCTACTTTTCCTCTTACATCTATTGAGAAGGATAAGGATATTGACAAAGATATTTACATGAATAAAATATTTTTAATGTTTGATCAATAGAAGAGTTATCTTAGACCATTGATAAAAACAGAATACTGATATTTGTCTAAATGAATTCTAATCTCCCTCTCAGTTCTGTGTTTATTTGCATTAATAGTAAAGTTTTTTAGATCATATTAGAGGTGATTATTCCAGAAGACCCTCTGCCACAATAATACGTGAAATGAGACCTCCCTTATGGACCTACCTGTGTGTAACTGGGATGTAGACATGGTTCAGTTTACCAAGTGTGGGGGCCACAAGCCAGAGGTATGGGGAGGGGTTGTGAGTCCATGGCTCAGGTGAGGTGGGAATGCTGAAATTTTCAGTATGAATCAATTTCCCAGTATCTAAGTATCTAGTGATCAACTAATCCAGTTTATTGGCTCTGAAAACAAGAGCTGCTTTTTGCTTTTCCTATCATCTCTGGATAATCAAACTGTCCTTCATATTATAATTTGTTATTTCCTTTGGTTTCATTGCTAAATCACTGATACCTGATCTGTACCACAGTAAATCTTCATTTGGCTTATAACATCTTTTCGTTACCATTCTCTCTCTCTCTCAAATAGTGAAATTAACCTTGAAGACATATTTCAAAACTCACCCAAGTTCTGTCTAGTCTGCAAAATTTCTAGGAGTTCCAAACACAGTATCAGATATTTTTGTTCATATATCCTTACTACTTCTACTGTTCAACTCTGACAAGAGAACACAAGAAAAATGACCTCTGTTTATTTTGCACTTGGCCAAAAACTTCTAGGCAAAAATTTGTATTAATCAAAAAAAAATAGAAGGAGAAGAGAAATATTTTTATTAAAACTGTTCCCTTATTTTTATTAGAATTTGAGGAATTGGTAATTATTTTTATAACTAGAATAAATTTCTTTTTTTTTTTTTTATTATACTTTAGGTTTTAGGGTACATATGCACAATGTGCAGGTTTGTTACATATGTATCCATGTGCCATGTTGATTTCCTGCACCCATTAACTCGTCGTTTAGCATTAGGTATATCTCCTAACGCTGTCTCCCTCCCCCAACCCCACAACAGTCCCCGGAGTGTGATGTTCCCCTTCCTGTGTCCATGAGTTCTCATTGTTCAATTCCCACCTATGAGTGAGAACATGCGGTGTTTGGTTTTTTGTCCTTGCGATAGTTTACTGAGAATGATGTTTTCCAGTTTCATCCATGTCCCTACAAAGGACATGAACTCATCATTTTTTATGGCTGCATAGTATTCCATGGTGTATATGTGCCACATTTTCTTAATCCAGTCTATCGTTGTTGGACATTTGGGTTGGTTCCAAGTCTTTGCTATTGTGAATAGTGCCGCAATAAACATACGTGTGCATGTGTCTTTATAGCAGCATGATTTATAGTCCTTTGGGTATATACCCAGTAATGGGATGGCTGGGTCAAATGGTATTTCTAGTTCTAGATCCCTGAGGAATCGCCACACTGACTTCCACAATGGTTGAACTAGTTTACAGTCCCACCAACAGTGTAAAAGTGTTCCTATTTCTCCACATCCTCTCCAGCACCTGTTGTTTCCTGACTTTTTAATGATGGCCATTCTAACTGGTGTGAGATGGTATCTCACTGTGGTTTTGATTTGCATTTCTCTGATGGCCAGTGATGATGAGCAAATAATTTCTCTCCAACTGATTAAAGTATGGTACTGTTGATATGGTTTAATTAACATTTCTGTGTAACAACCTCTCTAAAATCCTCAGCAACAGGCAATGATAGAAAATAATTTGTAATGCTGTAATATTCATTTTCTTATTTGTAGTACATTTACTATTACTTTTTCCAAGGATACTTTACAGCCATATACTTTTTTTGATAAATATGAGTAATCAAAAATTTAAAATCAATGAAAATTATTTTAGGACTAATTATTTCCTGATTTAACCTGTGCATTTCAAAATACCATTTTGCATTATAAAACTCACCATATTTTCTTGGTTTCTGCATTTTTGTACTCTCTTCCCTGCTTAGAAAACACTATTTTATTTCAAGCTTCAGTTCAGATCTTCTAAGTAGCTTCAAAGAACTAGATCCGTCAGAGTCAATACTCCATCCGTGCTCCCCATCCGCTCCCACATATTTCGAATAGGGCTTTTGCTGTACTATAACAATTATTTTTTGTGTTTGTCTCTTTCATTAAACTTTGAGTTCCTCAGTGCATTTATTTCCTATGACTGCTGTGACCAATTACCCAAACTTGGTTGTTTAGAACAACACACATTTATTCTCTTATAGTTCTGGAGTCCAGAAGTCTGAAATCAGTAACACCGGGATAAAATCAAGGTATCATCAGGGCTGCACTGCCTCCAAGGCCATTAGGGGAGAATCTGTTCCTTCCTCTTCCAGCTTTTTGTGGTTGCAGCATTCCTTGGCTGGGAGCCACATCTCTCCAATCTCTGCCTCCAAAGTCACTTTGCCTTCTTCTCTGTCTGTGCCAAATCTCTTTGTGCCTCCCTCTTATAAAGATATATATAATTGTATTTGGGCTTACTTTGGTAATCCAGGATAATCCTAGGATAATCAAAATTGTTAACTTGATCACACCCACAAAGTCTTTGCCATATGATAACATTCGCATGTTCCACAAATTAGGACATGCGCATGCGGTGGTTGGGGGAGAGGGAGTGAGTGGTTATTCAGCCTATCACACCCAGTGAGGGAAAGGTATCTTATTCATGTTGGTACCTTCAGTCCACAGCATATTGCCTGGCACAGAGTAGGTACTATATAATTGTGGGATAAAAATATAAATAATTTCATTGAGGTCTTTAATTGTATATAAAGTCATGGAAAATTGTGAGTTCATAGCATTTGATAGAGTTCAGCACTGAGATACATTGAGGCTTAAACAGGCTAATTGTAATGTTTTTAATGGCATATATAGTAAATAAATTTGTTTTATAATTAGGTTCCTATTAAATGTCCAACAATATTCCGGAGTTATGCAGACATCAGATATGGAGAAAATTCTTCAGATAACACAATTTACAAGTAAGTAAATGTTAATTGTGAAAGCATAGAACATAAAATAAGAAACAGCTTAACAGTACAAGCTCATTACTTTTCCAATTAAAAACACAATTCAAATGTTTACAGTTATCTTTAGAAGGGTTGTTTTATTTTAAATGATACATACTAGATAGTAAAATATTCCTTAATTCATATAAATCAAATGAATCTCTCAGACACTGAATAATGCCTCCAGTGAATGCTTGGCTGGTTTCCTGGTCTTTGTGCCATTTTGGTGTGACTTAATCATGGATAATAAAGAACATTACCATAACACACTAAATTTTTTGCATGTTGATCATAGATAAAAAATTCTTCAGGGAATTTCACATCTTTTCAATTATGATCTTATCTGTATTCCACAATTCCAGTTAATGTTGTGGAGTTAAAAACCCCATGACTGTGCCTGAAAGGTAGATGGATCTAATGCACATGTGTCTTTTATTTAGTGAGACATCAAGTTGTTTGTGTGTACAGTACATTCATGTTCTTCATAGTATGCTGAGATTAACAATAATTTGAAAAATAAAAAAAGTTAACATATTTGCCTTATTAATATTTTCTGTGGCTTAATAGGAACAGGCAAGGCTACCAAGAAAATAATTTAATCTGAGATTTTCTATATTTATACACAAGTATTTCTATGGGGGTAAGAATCAAGAAGCTCTAATAAAAATTGTCAAAAGAACTGGAGATTTTCTTGATGTATTCTGCTACATCATTCCAAAATATCTGATGAAAATTGTGGCAAATTATGCAACCCTAAAAAACTGAAGTGAAACTGATATAAACGTACTGCAATCATAAAGTTCAAAATTATTATTTAGTGAATACAGACACACTTTGGATACATTGCCAGTTTGGTTCCGTGCCAAAACAATAAAGTCAAAATCTCAATAAAGTGAGTCATATAAATGTTTTGCTTTCCCTGTGTGGAAAAAGTTATGTTTACATGACACTGTAGCCTATTAAGTGTGCAACAGCATTATGTCTAAAGAAATGTACATAACTTGCTCATGCCTGTAATCCCAGCACTTTGGGAGGCCGAGGCGGGAGGATCACAAGGTCAGGAGTTCCAGACCAGCCTGGCCAATGTGGTGAAACCCCATCTCTACTAAAACTACAAAAATTAGCCAGGCGTGTTGGTGGGCGCCTTAGTTCCAGCTACTTGGGAGGCAGAGGCAGGAGAATTGCTTGAACCCCGGAGGCAGAGGTTGCGGTGAGCTGAGATCGTGCCACTGCATTACAGCCTGGGTGACAGAGCAAGACTCTGTCTCAAAAAAAAAAAAAAAAAAAAAAAAAAAAGTACATAACTAAATTTCAAAATGTTTATTGCTAAAAAATGCTAATAATCATGTGGGCCTTTAGCAATTGTAACCTTTTTGCTGGTGCAGGGTCTTGCCTCAAGATTGATGGTTGCTGACTGATCAGGGTGGTAGTTGCCAAAGGTATTAAGTGGCTGTGCAATTTCTTAAAATAAGACAATGAAGTTCATGACACTGACCCCTTCACAAAATATTTCTCTATAGCACACGGATGCTATTTGACAGCATTTTTTCCTCAGTAGAACTTCTTTCAAAATTGGAGTCAATCTTCTCAAACCCCACCTCTACTTTATGAACTAAGTTTATGGATATTATAAATCCCTTTTTGTAATTTTAACAATGTTCATAGAATCTTCACCAGGAGTGGTTTTTATTTCAAGAAGCCACTTTCTTTGCTCATCCATAAGAAGTCTTCATCCATTCAAATTTTACTGTAAGACTGCAGACTACACTTCTAATTCTAGTTCTCCTGCTGCTTCTACCACATTACTTCTTCCACCAAAGTCTTGAACCCCCATAATCATCCACAAGGACTGGAATCAACTTCTCCCAAACTCCTGTTAATGTTGATATTTTAATCACCTCCCATGAATCATGAATGTTCTTAATGGCATCTCGAACAGTGACTCCTTTCCAGAACATTTTCAATTTACTTTGCCAAGATCCATCAGAGGAATCACTATCTATGGAAGTTGTAGCCTTACAAAATGTAATTCTGAAATAATAAGACTTGAAAGTCAAAATTACTCATTGATCTATGGCTGCAAAATGAATGTTGTGTTAGCAGGCATGAAAACAAACTTCTTTGTGTATATCCATCAGAGGTCTTGGATGACTAGGTGCATTGTTAATGAGCAGTAATATTTTGAAAGGAATCTTTTTTTCTGAGCAGTAGGTCTCAACAGTAGGCCTGCAATAATCAGTAAATCATGCTATAATCAGGTGTATCATCATCCAGGCTTTGTTGTTTCATTTCTTGAGCAAAGGCAGCATAGATTTAGCTTAATTCTGAAGGGCCCTAGGATTTTCAGAATGATAAATGAGCACTGGCTTCAACTTAAAAGTTACCAGTTGCATTAGCCACTATCAAGAGAGTTAGCCTGTTCCTTGAAGCCAAGAATTGACTTCTTTCTAGCTATGAAAGTCCCAGATGGCATCTTCTTCCAAAAGAAGGCTATTTTGTGTACACTGGAAATACTTTCTTTAGTGTAGCCACTATCATCAATTATCTCAGCTAGATCTTCAGGATAACTGGCTGTAGTTTTTCCATTGACACTTGTTGCTTCACCTTGCATTTTTGTTATAAATGGCTTCTCTTCTTAAACCTCATAAACCAATCTCGGCTAGCTTCCAGTTTTTGTTCTGCAGCTTCCTCACCTCTCTCAGCCTTCACAGAATTGATGAGAGTTAGGGCCTTGCTCTGGATTAGGCTTCGGTTTACAGGAATTTTGTGGCTGGTTTGATTTTTCTATCCAGACCATTCAAACTACATCTCAGCAATAAGGCTGTGTTACTTTCTTGTCATTCATGTGTTCACTGAAGTAGCACTTTAATTTCCTTTAAAAAGTTTTCCTTTGCATTCACAACTTGGTTGTTTGGTGAAAGAGACCTACCTTTTGACTTTTGACTTTCAACTTGCCTTCCTCACTAAGCTCAATCATTTCTAGCTTTTGAATTTAAATGAGAGACGTGCAACTCTTCCTTTCATCTGAACACTTAGAGGCCATTGTAGGGGTATTAACTGGCCTAATAACAATATGGTTGTGGGTCAGGGAATAGGGAGGCCTGAAGAGAGAGAGGGAGCTGAGAAGACAGCCAGGCAATGAAGCAGTCAGAATGCATACAACATTTATTGGTTAAGTTTGTAATATTTTATGGGCATGGTTTGTGGCACCGCAAAATAATTACAATAGTAAAATAAATGATCACTGATCATAGATAACTGTAACAGATATAGTAATAATAAAAAGTTTGAGGTATAGTGAAAATTATAAAAATGTGACAGTGACACAAAGTGACCACATGCTGTTGGGAAAATGGCGCCGACAGACTTGTTCAACACAGGGTTGCCGGAGATATTCAATTTGTAAAATATGCCATATCTGCAAAGTGCCACAAGTGAAGCACAATAAAATGAATTATGCCTGTATTAAATAACACTGCCTATTGAAAGCTGTTATCATGTATGTCATTTATATTTTAACTGCACTCATTACTATTTCTTTCCATTATGGATGTAGAGAATCTGGACTAATATACATCCTATGTCAATTTCACTTACAGTTAGAATGTTTCCTTGTGCAACCAAATGGTTTTCTTTAACTAGGCAACAATTATCTAAAAATCAAGTTAAAGGATAATTATCAAAGTATAGAACAGCATTACTTACATCTCTTTGTTAGAGAAAGGGTTATAATTTATTTATTTGACTGATACAATTTTTTTAAATTAGTGCCTACCACGTTATTACTTTGCTTTACAAGGAATATATATTGAAGTAACAGTTATTAAAGGAAAAATCTATAGTGCTAGGATATATCTGAGAATGAAAAGGGAGATATTTGAAGCAAGAATGAGATTAAAAATAAAATAATATTAATGAAGAATAAGATTTATTAAAGATTTTGTTCTTGGTTGGACACAAGATGTCTAGAAATTCTTTACTCAGAAAGCCATGTAGTAATAAATAACATACAATATTACTGTCTTTATAAAACTTATATTTTAGTGAAAAGAGATGAGTAAAATCAATTAGAATATAATATTTTAGAGATTGATACAGTCTACAGAGAAAAATTTTAAAGGGAATTACATTAGGAGTGGGATGCGGTTATAATATTAAATACTGTGATCAAGAATATCTTCACTGAGAAGTTGGAACAGAAACTAAGGTGTGAAGGAGGAAGCAAGTCAGTATCTAAAGAGTATTCCAGGCAGAGGAATGCTCATGCAAAAAGCAGGATTACAGCTGATGTGTTAGACAAACATGTAAGAGATTGGCGTGGCTGGAGCAGAGTTAGTGTTGGGGAGAAAAGTATGAAAGGAATCTTTTTTTTCTGAGCAGTATGTCTCCACAGTAGGCCTAATATATTGAGTAAATCATGCTGTAATCAGATGTGAGCCCAGAGAGGTAAATGGGGCAAATAGGTGAAAATTAGGGGGAAAAAAACCCAATAAATATCCTACAGCAGTAAACTGGTTACATGTATTATGGGAAGTCTATACAATGAGATTTTTTGGAATCTCATTACCAAGAATGGTTTAGATCTAAATGTGCTGTCTATTAGAAGATTGCAATGGATAGGGACAGTACTGTGCATATATCATGATCCCGTCTGTGTACACTAATATATGATCCTTATGTCAGAAAAGTGCTTTCTAAAAGGATCCGTAAGAAAGTTAATAGCAGCAATCTTTAGGACAGAAGATTCAGAGGCAGGGTGGAATATAAGAAAAGCTTTTACTTTTCAATTTATGGTTTTTCTATACCATGGTTTTTGTTTTTTTGACCACCTGTATTGTTACTTTTACTGTTAAAAGAGAAAAGAAAAGAAAAGAAAAAAGCCATTTTTTGGCATGGTTTCTGTCAAATCTCATCAGCAGTAGATTTAAGAGTTTTGCCTTTTGCCCTTTGAATGCCATCTCAGCATCCCCAAAATGAATTTTGCAAGTGTTCTGTTTCCTAACTTCCTTTATCAGAGCCTAGTCCAATGACTTTACTAAAGTCATGACAATTTCACTAAGAAAAATGAGTTCCTCAATTTGAGCTTCTTGGCTACTTAGCAACTACATGCATCTTAGCACTCTCATTTCCACAACTTCTCCATGCTGACTCCTGTACCAACCAACTATAATCACACATATGAACACATTCACTCCTGCCTCTATACTGCCAATAAGCTGTCTTCTACCACCCAGAAATGCATTTCCCTCTCCTCTCAGAGAAAGCCTCTTCTTTCAAAACTCTCCTCCCATATGAAAAATTCCTAAATTCATTTCCAACTCATTTTTATCACAGAGCATTCCTAAACATAATTTAATTTGTATTAACCCTATGCAGGTATCAATTCTGTTTCTGTACTAAGGTACTCTCTTAAAGAGCAGAAGTTAAGGCTTTCTTAAAGTATCTTCCCATCTTGATGTAATATGATGCTCCTCACACAACAAGTGATCTCTCCATAGTTAATTCTATTAATTTATATTGCTTAGAAAGTAATTCTATAAAAACATAGGGAATGATAGAGCCTAGAGTGGTCTAATAACCTCAAACTCTTTGTGTAAATTCTGTGGATTTACCTGCTCCTCTTTCATTACACTCTCTTTCTAGGATGATTTTTGCTACTGTAGAACCTGGAAAGCTAAAAATTGTATTTCTCGGTCTCCTGTGTGAAATTATTGAGATATTTTGAAGGTGAAAGTAAGGCAAAGGGTATCCTCTTAACTCATTTTACTGTTTTTGTTTTTTAGTCCCAACAAGCAAAGTCTTGACAGAGTATGAGAGGGTTTCCTGTAGCAGATTTCTGTGCCTATTCTTCAGCTTTCTGTGTGGCAAGAGGCAGTTGTGGTAGAGGTGGCGGCAGAATATGTTCCCAGGCCCCTTTACCAATTTTGAGGCTGCCATGCAGAGGAGCTTCCTGGTGACTGTATTAGAGCATGGCTTCTTGCATTCCTTTACATTTTTCAGTTTCACAAAAGACTTTCTTTCCATATTTGTGAATCTTTTATAAAATATATTAAAAGGCTATATGAATTATTGATATTATATTGAATATTTAATAAATGCCTTTATTATAAAGAAGAAATAGGTACAGAAACTATATCTGGAATAAAGGGCCTACTTAAATTAGTGTGCACAAAATAGTGGCATGCATTATTTTAAGAGTTTAATAATATATATAAAACAGATGCAGATACAACTTTTTGTTCTGATGTTTGCTCCATGAGAAACTCTACCAAAATGAGTAGATGTTAAATTTTGTTGGTAATTTTTTTATGGTTGAAAGTCTTTTACTGCTGACATTATTATACTTCTCTGCCACAAAATATATTTATAAATTGAAATTAAAATATTTCATTTCCTGTGGCTAAAGGTTCTAAGGATTTTTTTTCTATTTTTTAATTGATATGTAATAGATGTATATATTTTGGGTATACATGTGATAATTTGATACATTCATATAATGCATAAAGATCAAATTAGGGTAATTTAGATATCCATCACCATAAATATTTGTCTTTTCTTAATGCTAGAAATATTCAAATTAATTCTCTTCTAGCTATTTTGAAATTACAATAGATTATTGTTGATTATAGTCCCCTGGTGATCTTTTGATCACTAGGTCTTATTTCTTCTACCTAACTGTGTGCTTGTACCCATCAATCAACCTCTCTTCATCCTCCGGCTTCTTGTGTTCTAATGGCAGCCAGTGTGGATCACTCTCACCGGCCTGCTAGGGCCCAGTGCTGGCTTTCCTATGACTTTATGAGCATCGTATTCCTTATGTGTATTAGTTTCTTACGGCTAAATTACCACAAACTACCACAAACTTGATGGATTAATACAATAAAAATTCATTCTCTTACAATTCTGGAGGCCACAAGTCTGAAATGACTGTTATGGGGCTAAAATAAACGTGTTGGCAGGGCTACACTCCCTCCGAAGGCTCGAAGGGAAGATCAGTTTCCTTGGCTTTTCCACTGCCTAGAGCATCAGTTCTTGGATCTGTTGGCTCACATTCCCTTCCTCCTTATTCAAAGGCAGCAGCTGAGCATCTTTTCTCTCTGATTTTGCCTCCATCACATGGCCTCTTTCTCTGAAGTCTCCTTCTTCCTCCCTCTAATAAGGAAATTTATAATTGCATTTAGGGTTCATCCAGATAATCCAGAATAACCCCTGCATCTCAGATACTTAATTTAACCACAGCTGCAAAATACATTTTACCGTAAAAGCTAACATTCACAGATTCTAGGGAGTCACTCCTGATTATCTTTGGCGACTATTATTCAGCCTATCGCAATAATTATGCCTTCCTCTTTCACATGTCACCATATGAGGTAACATATTCATAGATTTCAGGCATTAAATGGAAATTGACGGCTTTTCTGAGGGGGATGGGGAAGCTTATTCTGTTTGCCACAGAAAGATACACAGAATAAATGTGAAAATATTATATAATAATAATGAAACTTATAGTACTGCCAGGAGGCTCTTTTTCTTGATCCCCCTCTACATATCTGGCCCATCCTCCTTATTTAGCTCTGACTCCTGCTGTTCTCCTAGAGAAACCTCTCACTGGAGCCAGTCAAGCCTCTACAAATTAGTGAATACACGGAGTAGACCAGCCTCCCTACTTTGGCTCATCTTGCTCCTCTTAGTTGAATGGCCTCCTCCTCCTCTTTACAGCTTCAGTCCTCTCCCATTAATGCAGTGACCAAAAAATATTCCTACTGCTTCCTAAAATCTTCCCCCATCACTTCAGCTTAAAGGGATTTTTGAGATCCTGTAGCCAGATGCCTTTACTGCATAAGATACAAGATCTTGGGCAGTTATCTTTAAATATGATTATATCTTTTATCCCCAACAGGAATGTAAGCTCCTGAGGTCAGACACTATTTTATATTCACAGGTAGTTAATTATTTGTCATTCCTGAATATACTAAAGGAAAATTTATACTATTAAGCATAAAAGAATATTTTGAACATGTTTATGTTTCTCTAAATGTCCCACAACATAAAGATTAGATTTTTAAAATCTTACTAACTTGTGGTACTTTCACATTGTACTTATACCAGTCAACAACTGCAGAGATGTGATAGATGGTATATTTTAAAAATCTCTTTTGTTCCTAAAACCTTAATCATTTTTTTTTTTTTGAGACGGGTCTCACTTTGTCGCCCAAGCTGCCAAGCTGGAGTGCAGTGGCACGATCTTGGCTCACTGCAACATCTGCCTCCCGGGTTCATGCCATTCTCCTTCCTCAGCCTCCCGAGTAGCTGGGACTACAGGCGTCCGCCACCACATCTGACCAATTTTTGGTTGTATTTTCAGTAGAGACGGGATTTCACCGTGTTAGCCAGGATGGTCTCGATCTCCTGACCTCGTGATCCACCCGCCTCAGCCTCCCAAAGTGCTAGGATTACAGGGGTGAGCCACTGCGCCCAGCCTAATCCATTTTCTAGAAGACCCACATATAATTCTGTTCAAAAGCATATGGAAACCACATTCCCTTAAATGTTAATAGAAATGGCTTAATAAAGCCCAGTGAAAATTTCAGTGTTGATATTTCAATATTTGTTAAATTAATGTGATTGCCATGCATAGCCTATATATATATATATATAATAAAATATATTATTTTATTATTATATATATATTATATTATTTTTTTTTTTTTTTTTTTTTTTTTTTTTTTTTGGAGACGGAGTCTCGCTCTGTCACCCAGGCTGGAGTGTAGTGGTATGGTCTTGGCTCACCTCCCAGGTTCACGCCATTCTCCTGCCTCAGCCTCCCGAGTAGCTGGGGCTAGAGGCACCCACCACCACGCACGGCTAATTTTTGGTATTTTTAGTAGAGACAGGGTTTCACCATGTTAGCTAGGATGGTCTCGATCTCCTGACCTCATGATCCAACCACCTCAGCCTCCCAAAGTGCTGGGATTACAGGCGTGAGCCACTGTGCCGGGCTGCAAATTATATTTATATGGATGATATTATCTAAAGATTTGTTCCTTGCTGTGCAATAAATGAAAAATATGGTTCTCATGTCATGAGTTCCTACACATGAGTACAAAAATTTGAAATCAAATTTGGATATTTGGATTAAAAATATTAGATAACAGAAATAATTATGAATTAAGACTAAATAGGACAAATATTAAATAATTGTGCAATCTAAATATTAATGAGTGATTTGTGATTATATAAGGAGTAAATGTTAGTTTGAAACATTTTATTTTAAAAATATAACTAGAATTATATTTACTGTTATTTTAATTTTGGGAAATATATATTTAATAAGAATCCTTTTCTGTCAGGTAAAACACATGCCAAATATTACAAGTTCTTAGAATGTAAAGAGGAATATTTTTAAAGGGAGCCTTTGAATTAAGGACAAAACCTGTACAAAAGTGTAGAGAAAATTTGGCACTGATCTTTCTTAAGAACCTGGGCAGTTATTTTGTAAATGGCTAAATCCACGTATAAAATAAGATTCCTATTCCCCCCAAAATGTAAATGGTTAAAAGTGGCTCAATTTTATAATATGTTATTAACTTATTCCTGCATACACAACTTTTCATGAAAAGATCCCACACCAAATACTATTATTTCTCTCCATCCATGTGCTTGTTTCTATCCATTCATCTCTCCATGATATTTATGTCTATTATATTAAATGAAATGGAATGCTGAGAATGATTAAATACTTTCTTAGTAATATGACTACACAAGAATTTCTTACAGGGCTCAAGCTTTGTTTTATTGATGGAACACTTTCTTCAAATGAAATATTGTAGATATCTTCTAACAAGCAAAACAGTAAAAAGTTGAACTGCCCTGGGAATGAGGGAGAGGCAACAGGAGGAACATTCTCTCATTTAACAACTTTTTTCTTGGTCCTCCAAAATACATTTGAGGAATTTTTAGGGCTCCATAGAAGAGGAATATATAATATGTTCTGGTAAGATACAGAGTATATTGTGTGCTTCATAAAAACTTTTGTCACAAAACTGAAAATACAAAGTTCAATCATTTAGTGTTAATGCTAAGATATTTGATTATTTCATCTGGAATTTTCCATCTGGAATTCAATATGGTTCTAGAAAGCCAATATTTACAGTATGTACATGTAGTAAACAGGTATATACATAAAATGCTTCCTTGCTCTCACCTTACTTTTTCAGTTCTCTCTCTCAACCTTCCCAGTACATGCTGTGTTCCAACGAAAAATAAATGCTTTCTGCTCCTAAATGTTTTTTCTTTCTATCTCTGTGCTTCTGAATTTGTCATTCTCTGTCAGGGATTCTGCCTTGCTTCCACCATTCACCAACTCAGATTCTTACCACTTGGATTTACGTAAAGCTTTCTGATAATCACAACTAAATGTGGCTTCCAACCTTGGTCTGTGACACTCTTGCTTACGAGTCTCTTAAAAGACTTTCAATTAAAAAGCATTCTCTTTATAGTTCTCTTAAGACACAAATCCTATTTTGCCTTAAGAAATACAGATTTTGTGAATTTGCTAATCCCTCAGCTAAATCGTAAGTATATTCAGAGAGCTATATTAGGGAAAGCTGGTAGCCCCTGAGTGTTGAATACAGTGTGGAATCTGTCAGAACTGTTTATGGAAGGGCCATAGATAAAAATATTACCTGTTCTCTATGACTCTGCCCCTCCAAGCATCAAACAATTGGCAGGAACAATGTATGATCACTGTCTAGAACAAATAAGTAAACATTCCTAGTTTGAATTAATAAAATTAAAAGCCCCATCAGAATTCCTTCAGCACTTAGAGAATTTGTCTATTAGCAAGAAAGTGTGCACTGGATTCAGATACTTTAGAAAGAAGTCTTGTACTTTTCAATATTTGGCCAGGGTGAGGCTAGACTACGTTAACAGGGGAAAGGTGAAGTGTGTGCTTACTCTGGCATGGTAGAGGCTCTGAATCCCAAGCACAACCAACTCAGACTACTTATTCCCATGGAAATAAGGTATGACCACAGTTGAACAATGAAATATTCTAAAGAGTTATGAAATTTCCCTTCCTCTGTTCCCCCTTTTTCTTTCTGCTTTCTGTTCTCTGTTCTGTTCTATTCTGTGCCTCATGAGAGGGGAAAAGAAGGGACAAAAACATGAGTCAGAGTTTCCAGCATCTCTAATGCAGTCACTGCCCGGGCTAAAGCACTTCACTGAGGCAGGTTCCTGTTGCCCAATCAGTCCTATTGCTGGAGTCAGGGAGGGACAGTGCTTGTGTGGCTCTGCTCACATCATCCACCCTTCATCAATGCTATGTATTGCTTAATTTGAAAAGCCTAAACCATGCAAATTATCAAACAACAATGGCTGAGAACTGTATTACTGCATTTCTGTGGTTTCCATTTGCTTATGAAATTATTCATGTTAACATAACATCTTAATTATTTAGTGCTTTAAAAGTCATTCTTAAGAGAAAAGTATACAATTCTGAGATTTACTTGATAACTTGAATGTTTATATTGTTTTGCCCTATTTTAAAATGTGGCTAGAAAATCTCACATGAAATTCAAGAATGTTCTCTGATTTTATATGCTGAAATGTTTTTCTCTTCATATTTGAAGTGAGATGAACATACAAATGGCTAATATTGAGTAAATTTTAATGTGATGGCAAATTCTATGGTTTTTCATTAACTACTCATTTTTCTGCTCTGTGATCTTCATGAATATGTATGTATATCTGTTTGTGTGTGTGTGTGTGTATATATATATATATATATAAAAGTACTGATTATGCATCAGCCCATATAGGTATCATAACAGTACTTGATGAGGACCACATGTTTCTATTCACTAGAAATCTGCAACCTTCAGTAGAGAATTCACTAAAATGTTCTGGGCTAAACTTGGTATAGTTACCAGTATTTTTTAAAACTGGATAACTGAGCAAAAACTGTTGCCTAAAAAGTATTGCAAAATATATCCTCATACTTTCCTGACTTGATAAACAGAAGCTGCAGATCAAAATGTAACATCTTTGGTGATCATCCTGAGAATCAGTTCTCATTGTGCTGCGATTCTGAAGAGATTATTCTAAAATTCCATAGATATTTTTCATTTAAAAAATACTTGATATCATCTTTCTCTCTTTTAATGGATATGTTTGAATGTGTAATTGTTGAGACTTTGTATAATTAAGCTCTAGCTACAGTCAGAGAGTAAAACATCAAGAAGAGTTAGTTACCATGGAGCTGGGTCAGGAGAGTAGACTTAACCTTCATTCAATAGCCACCTCTAGGAACTAAACACTTTCTCAGCCATCCTTTAAGAGATTATCTTAATGAAATTGAGTCTTACCAATTTTATATCTGAATTAATCCAGTCTAAGTTAATATCATGGGCCATGGTGTAGGGCAGAATTTTCCAAAGGGTATTCCTCAGAACAGAAGTTCTTTGAAGTGTTCTATATAAAAAAAGTTCAGTCACCCAAGCATTTTGGGAAATGTAACACATTTTAGACTCTACTTCGAGATTTAAATTATATATCTTAAAGGCTCTGAGTTTTTCAGGTAAGAAATATGTCTAATTTTTACTTAGCATTTCCTAAATTTATTTTACCACAAGATACATTTTTCTCCCTCTGCCCCAACAACACTCATAAACATCTTGTAAAATTGATCTGGATTAGATAAAACAAAAAAAATCTGAAGTTACTGTGGGCTTTAGTTAACAATAGTGTATTAATATTGGTCCACTAATTGTAGTAAATATACCACACTGATCTAAGATTTTAATAATAAGAGAAACTGAGTATGAGGTATATGGGAACTCTGTACTATCTTCTCAACTTTTTTGTAAATCTAAAACTGTTCTAAAAATAAAGCTTATTATAAAAAAATTTGAAAATGCCGATAGGATATGAAATAACACTAAGATAAGAGTTAAGAAACCTGATTTCTAGTCTTAGCTCTACTGAGTTGCTTCTGGGAGACCTTGCTCAGAAACTTTATTTTTCTTCCCAATAACTATAAAATGGTACCAAGACATGAGAGTTTGTTTGCTTCTAATTTTATTTTGTAACTCAGAAATTCAACTTCAGTTTAGTAATTCAATTTAGCAGATATTTTTAGGTAGATATACTAGCCAATCTGAGTGCTTTAGAAGAAACTTAAAGCAAATTAGTCTTATCCAACTAACTATAGAATTAGTTAGATTACAGTCTTATCTAACTATTAAACTTATGAAAAAATCAATAACATGGAAAATTTATAGATACATTTTACAGAAGCAAAGCAAAGGTAAATTTGATCAAGAGTTTCTCTAAATGACTACATGTTTGTATGGATACTCAAATCTTCATTTTCTGGTAGAAGATAACTAAAGCAATAATCACAGAGAGTAGATTTGTGAACAAATTAAAATTCTATACATCAATAAAATACCCACATGCCAAAAGACATTTGTAGTAACCAATAGATGACACAGAGGTGCCTAATATAGCCTTATAGGTGTATTCTAATATCACAGAGCAAAGGATTTTGGTAGAATTCAGGTAAGAGAGCAAATAAAGAGAAAAGAGTCACATGTCTGGTTAACTCAAGTCTGATGAATATGAAGATCTTTACCAAGAAGCTGTTTAAGGCCGGGTGCGGTGGTGCACTCCTGTAATCCCACCTACTCCAGAGGCACGAGAATCACATGAACCTGGGAGGCGGAGGTTGCAGTGAGCCGAGATTGCACCACTGCACTCCAACCTGGGTGACAGAGTGAGACTCCATCTCAAAAAAAAAAAAACAAAAAACAGTTGTTTAACAGTCCAGTAATTTTGGGCAGATGATTCATGTGATCTTAAATAAAAGTACTTGTATTACTTTTACAGTTTCAGATCGTATCTGTGAACTGTGTTCTAAAATACTAGATTATTGAAAAATTTACTTATGTCACATTTTAAATTACTTTTGAGTTGACTGTAAATTACTTGAGTTGACTGTAGTTGGCTGTAGTTGAGCGCAAAGTCAACTCAAAGTTTTACCATATTTTCAAAACCTGTTCCCTTATTTGCCATGCATCTACAAATATTGTCAATGTTTTCTATAATATTTGTAACCATTTTTTGAGCTAGAAATTATACTCATTTGGATCATTATCTTAGCTCTTTCTTCCTCAGTTTATTCCATATAACATTACCTAAATATAAGTAGTCTATGTGGTGCTGAATCTCTAAGTGAATTTGCTGTTGTATTATTTGTATTTTTTACTGCATTATACAGTATTTGAGTTTTGGAAGTTATAGAGGCATGAAATTAAATATATTTTAATTGACTCATTTTTAAAAAGATTTACTATAAGAGTAATCTCTCTCTTTTACAATTTGGAAGAATTGTAAATTGTTGTTACTACTTTCCTTATAATTTATTATTATACCACCACAATTGTCATTAGTGTTTCTCATAATAAAAGCATTCATTCACCAACCAACATTTATGCGATCTTATGTGATGGCTCCTACACTATAGGATAACTGTTCTTACAAATGTACTAAATGTTTTGCTTTAATCCTATCCCCTATAAGATATATTTGAAACTTTTCTCTGCGCATAAATAAAAATATCTTTCATTTTATTTTACAGCTAGGGCAATAATATAGTATACAGCATACTTTAGATTCTTAATATAGAGTACTTTAGATTCTTACTACCCAAGTTTGACATCTTTTTTTTTTTTTTTTTTTGAGACGGAGTCTTGCTCTGTCTCCTAGGCTGGAGTGCAGTGGTGCCATCTTGGCTCACTACAACCTCTGCTTCCCCCGGTTCAAACAACTCCCCTGCCTCAGCCTCCCAAGTAGCTGGGACTACAGGCTTGTGCCACCATACCCGGCTGATGTTTGTATTTTCAGCAGAGATGAGGTTTCACCATGTTGGCCAGGCTTGTCTCAAACTCCTGACCTCAAGTGATCCACCCGCCTCGGCTTCCCAAAGTGCTGGGATTACAGGCATGAGCCACCGTGCCCGGCCTGACATCTTTTGTACTATTTATTATTTGTGACTCTGTGCCTCAGTCTCCTCATATATAAAATGGGGATACAAATATTAACTATCCCATTGAATTATTATAAGGATTAAAAAACGTAATGCATGTAAAGCACTTTGAGAAGTTGTTATACTGTAAATCCTTAATAGTGTAAGCTATTATTATATTTGTAGTTGATGTTATTCCTCCTCACCCCAAGAACCCTAATGAGCTGTTCTCCATGAATAAGATCTTTGTTTTCTATTAAACATAAAATTGAGGGTTTCCAGGCAAGATGGCCGAATAAGAACAGCTCCTGTCTGCAGCTTCCATTGAGACCAACGCGGAAGCCAGGTGATTTCTGCATTTCCAACTGAGGTACCCGGTTCGTCTCATTGGGATTGGTTAGACAGTGGGTGCAGCCCTTGGAGGGAGAGCTGAAGCAGGGTGGGGCATCATGTCACCTGGGAAGTGCAAGGGGTCGGGGAACTCCCTCCACTAGCCAAGGGAAGCCGTGAGGAATGGTGCACTCCAGCCCAGACACTACACTTTTCCCATGGTCTTCGCAACCTGCAGACCAGGAGATTCCCTCGGGTGCCTACACCACCATGGCCCTGGGTTTGAAGCATAAAACTGGGTGGTCATCTGAGCAGAAACCAAGCTAGCTGCAGTTTTTTTTTTTTGGTACCCCATTGGCTCCTGGAACACCAGGGAGACAGAATCATTTACTTGCCTGGAAAAAGGGCTTAAGCCAGGGAGCCAAGTGGCCTTGCTCAGCGGATCGCACCCCCACGGAGCCCAGCAAGCTAGGATCCACTGGCTTGAAATTCTTGCTGCCAGAATAGTCATCTGAAGTCCATCTGGGACGCTTGAGCTTAGTAGGGGGAGGGGCATCTGCCATTACTGAGGCTTGAGTAGGCGGTTTTCCCCTCACAGGGTAAACAAAGCCATGATACTACAAGTCTACAGTAACCAAACGAGCATGGTACTGGTACCAAAATAGATATATAGATCAATGGAACAGAACAGAGGGCTCAGACATACCACCACATATCTACAACCATCTGATCTTTGACAAACCTGAAAAAAACAAGCAATGGGGAAAGGATTCCCTATTTAATAAATGGTGTTGGAAAAACTGGCTATCCATATTCAGAAAACTGAAACTGGACCCCTTCCTTATATCTTATACAAAAATTAACTCAAGATGGATTAAAGACTTAAATGTAAAACCTAAAATCATAAAAACCCTAGAAGAAAACCTAGGCAATACCATTCAGGACATAGGCAAAGACTTCATAACTAAAACACCAAAAGCAATTGCAAGAAAAGCCAAAATTAACAAAAGGGATCTAATTAAACTAAAGAGCTTCTGCACAGCAAAAGAAACTATCATCAGAGTAAACAGGCAAACTACAGAATGGGAGAAAATTTTTGCAGTCTATCCATCTGACAAAGGTCTAATATCCAGAATCTACAAGGAACTCAAACAAATTAACAAGAAAAAAACAACCCCATCAAAAAGTGGGTGAAGGATATGAACAGACACTTCTCAAAAGAAGACATTTATGTGGCCAACAAACATAGGAAAAAAAGCTCATCATCACTGGCATTAGATAAATGCAAATCAAAACCACAATGAGATATCATCTCATGCCAATAAGGATGGTGATCATTAAAAAGTCAGGAAACAACAGATGCTGGAGAGGATGTGGCGAAATAGAAACACTTTTACACTGTTGATGGGAGTGTAAATTAGTTCAACCATTGTGGAAGACAGTGTGGCGATTCATCAAGGATCCAGAACCAGAAATACCATTTGACCCAGCCATCCCATTACCGGGTATATATCCAAAGGATTATAAATCATTCCACTATAAAGACACACGTACATGTATGTTTATTGCGGCACTGTTCATAAGAGCAAAGAATTGGAACCACCCCAAATGCCCATCAATGATAGACTGGATAAAGAAAATGTGGCACATATACACCATGGAATGCTATGCAGTCATAAAAAAGAATGAGTTCATGTCCTTTGCAGGGGACATGGATGAAGCTGGAAACCATCATTCTCAGTAAACTAATACAGGAACAGAAAACCAAATACTGCATGTTCTCACTCATAAGTGGAAGTTGAACAATGAGAACATATGGGCACAAGGAGGGGAACATCACACAATGCAGCCTGTTGGGGGGTGGGGGGCAAGAGGAGGGATAGCATTAGGAGAAATACCTAATATAGATGACCGGTTGATGGGTGCAGCAAACCACCATGGCACATGTATACCTATGTAACAAACATGCATGTTCTGCACATGTATCCCAGAACTTAAAGTATAATTTAAAAAAAAAGACACACACACACACACTCACTAAAGATAAAATTATTGTGTCATAATCAGCTATATCCATTTAATAAACTTTGCCCATAAGGTTATTCTATGTTATACTTTTAGTACCATTCTTGCTAAGTTTCAGAAGCTTATGAAATTGAATGCTTGCATCCAATTATATAAAAGGTTAGGTGTTCAGCTAATATCTCCTGCTTAAAATAACTAAAATTGGAGAAAGAGAGAGAGAAAGAGAACATACATACACTTTTTCTTTTCTTAATAGCACTGGAGAGCTAGTGAGGTATTTTTACAGACTTGGGAAGCACATCAGGGAGAGACAAAGCCTAGGGCCTGTCCAAAGTGGAGAGTCTAATAGGAGACCATCTATAAAGGTGGGACACTACTGACTCACTTTGTAACCAAAAAGTATGTTTGCAAATCACTTGGGTATGTTTGCAACCCAAATTAATATAATTCATGTAGTTTTAAAACAAAACAACCTCAAATCATTAAAGCGGTCCCATAGTGTACGTACACAGCAGAAGCAAAGACAAATATGTTTCAGGAAAAACATCTTCATACTAAGCCTCAAAGAATTTCCACAAGTAATTTTCCATGAAATGGCTATCAAATAGTAAATAATCACTTCACTCATAAGGAGGCAAAGCACATAAGTAAGAATAGTAGAAACAAAAACAACAAAAGTTGGGGGTGAAGATTTCAAATATTATAACTAACAGACACAGCAATAAAATAACCATGTTGATGATACTTAAAGAAATAAAAGATAAGCTTAAAATGATAACAGGAAACTATAAAAATGACAAAGCACATTTGAAAACAACACGTAATATCTAAAAATAAAACATGATACTTGAAATTCAAAATGGAATGGTCAAGTTTAATAGAGATTAGTTGCGTGTACTTGAGAGATAATTAGAAAACAAAGAAAGGCTATAAGAATTATGGAGAATTCAACATAAAAAGTCAGAGTAACAAACATAAAAGAGAGGTTAAAATACATGGAAAATAGAGTGAGAAGATATAACATAAGTCTAATTGGAGTTACAAATGAAGGGACAGAGAGAATGAGGCAGAAGAGCTATTTAACAAAAAATGGCTGAGAAATTTTCAGAACTGATGAATTTCACCAAACCTTCACCTCAAAAATCACAAATTGCAAGCAAAATAACTACAAAGAAACCTACATTTTGTTGTATCATATTGACGCTTCAGAACACCAAAGACATAAGAGCAATCTTAAAAATAGCCAGTAAGAAAAGACGGATTACCACCAAAGGAGTGATTGTGAAACTGTTGGCCAACTTCTCAACTTTCTATGAAATTAAATCTTTGAATGATGGAAGAAATAACTCAGAATTCTAGCTCCAGTAGGATTTTTTCCAAAAATCAAAAGTGAAATACAGATATTTTCAGTCCACTAAGATTGGGAAGTTTGCTTCCAGTGGAACTTCATTGAAGGAAACTCTAGAGAATGTACTTCATGCAAATGTAAAATAATCTAGGATAATAAGGCTAAAAAGCAAGAAGCAAAAAAACGGAAGCTATAAATTTTCAGATAAATTAAAATGAGCATTGACTATATAAAATAACAATAAGAATGTCTTATTCTTTAGAAACAGATAGAATTAAACTTTTTCCAAGGACATAAAAATAACATACAAGTTAGCAGTTTACTTGGAATTAAAGGAAGTTAAGGGAGCTAACATTTAAAGGAATTAATGTCTTCCAAATCAGAAGACTCCTGTTTGTTGTCTGACAAGAGCAAAGGGTACTTGGTTGACTTTATACTTTCATAAGTTAAGAGAGCATGTTGTAATTTAAGAGTAGATACTAAAAGAACTGAAACAGTGTATTTCCTCCAAAATAGAAAAGATAAAAACTACTAGATGAGATTAAGAAAAAAATCCATTTAATGTACTATGCCAGAGAGATTTCTAAAACGTAAGGACACATAAAGTTAGAAAGTAACAGGGTGAAAAAAACAGATATACCAGGGAAACACTAATCAAAAGAATGCTCATGTGGCTATATTAGTATCAGATTAAACAAACTGAGATAAAAACATGAGAAATACTGAGAGTCATTTTATAATAATGAAAGATTCTCTTCTTCAGGAAGATAAAACTATGTGATCAAATTATACAGCCTTAGATTGACAACTACAAAGAGATAAGGGAGATTTTACCAAATTTCTTTTCATAGGATAAACAGAGGGAAATGGGTAGAATGCAGAAAATCTTAATAACAAGAGTAATAAATTTGATCAATTGAAAAAAATACATATGTATATAAAACTTCACCCAATTGTAGACAGTTTTTTTTTTTTCAACACACATAGAACATTTATGGTGCCATAGACGGTTTTCAACAAACTTCAAAGGACTGGATTCATACAGTGTGTAATTTATACTGTCATTTACGTGCTTTATGACTTTGTTGAACTTATTTAACCTCTCTAAGCTTCAATCTCCTAAAATGTAAAATGGTAATGATAATGATAATATGCTTCTGCTGTGTAAGGCAGAGACATAAATGATGCATTAAAAGGTCATACATGGCAAGAGAAAAAGTTTGTATTTTAAACCGAATACATTTCAAATAGGAATGGCATAAATTTTTAGAAAGACAAAATCTTTTGTTAATGATTCTGTTAATCTGCTGTTTTTGGCAGCAAGGGGAGACTTGCTTAGAGATGGGAGCAGAGAGCTGCATTAGGAGTAAAAGATAATAAATAAAATGAGAAATAATGAGAACTTGAAGTGTGTATGAAAAGACGTATCTTCACATATATTCATGTTCCTATTTAACAATTTCAGTACCAAAGAGAAATAACAAAAACTAGGCCTACTATTTTACTTAAGTCACATATATCTAAGTCTACTTTTAAAGCATTATATAATCTTACTCTATAATATTATTTAAAATTTAATAAATTTCACTATTAGGTATTTCTTCTTCACAACCAAGCTCCAAAACAAAAATACTTGTTATTTCTGTTAACTGATATTAATAGCTATTTAAAATATGTATTGGCGTATTCATTTAATAATCATAGAAAACTCAAGAGAAAATGTTCCTAAGCATTGCGTTTTGAAGAAATTCAGTTTGTAAATGCACATGTGGCAAATACTAAACAAACTTCTCTAACTTCTCTACAATCCTCATATACATAAAATTTGGCTAACATATAAAAGTATGTGTAATTTAAATTTGAATAGGTGAAGTTAAAATTAATCTTCACAATACTTCTGTGTAGCACAAGCACTCTATATGAAAGAGGTTCCTCAATAACTTAGTCTTGTTTTAAATTTTTTATCATTAAATTTTGATGTGTTACGTAATATTTAATGACACTAACACTTTTAGTATAATTCCAAACTGGTAAAGATGTTTTAGTTTTCAAAATGTTACCATATTCAGTTTACTTATATTTTGTTAAGAAATTCTGCATTTATATGCATATATAAGATTGCCCTGTAATTTTCCTTTCTGTTAATAATATTATCTCCCTTTATTATCCAAGATGTTCATTCTTTATTTGCTCAAGGTTTTTGTACAGTTTGAATGATCCATTCTTTGCAAGTCTGTTGGCAATTGTCTATAAGATTGCACTGAATTATTTTTATTTAATGGGAATATTTTAAACTGCTTCTTCACGTATTTTTTTCTAGTAATTTGTTTATTCTGTTTAGACTCAAATATATTGGTATATAATGGTCACAGTAATCTCTGTTTATAATTTTAATCTCTGTTACTTTTTTCTTACTAATATTACTTACTTTTCCCATATTTCAAATTTGTTTCCTTTCAAAATCTCACCAAAACAATGTTTTTAATCTTTCCAGAGGGCCAAATTTTTAATTTATTGCTCTTCTTTAATTTTGTTTTTTACTTTAATTTCTGCTCTCACTTTCACAACCTCCTTCTATCTAATAAAATATAATTCATGTACCACAAAAAATAAAATAAATAAATTTGTTATCATTGACTTAAAGTCCATAAATGGTATTAAGCATGATTTAAATTTAGGGGAAATAACATCTGGCTAGTGTAAATGATGCTAATAAGAACAGCTATGGCAGAGAATGCCATGGTGGCATATCCTTGTCAAAGAAATTCTTATTTCTTATAGTACCAATGTATTGTTCATTTGTATGTCCTATGCAAGACTGTCATAATTAAGGTGAAAGCAGATGAGGTTTATTCAAAGTGAAAGAGTGTATTGAAATAAATTAAAGTGTCAGAATAAGATGAATAAAACAGGCCAAAGGGAAAATGTGACTTCAAGAGATTTTACACATTTTCTCTGTTGGTCATTTTGGAAGTCTTCCAAACATTACATCAAATAAAGTCAAACTCAAGAGAGATTTGTAACTTACATTCTTAATACTTTGGCATAAAGCAGTGGCACTTATTATCTCTGGTTGTGCTATTTGGAAAGGAGACACGAGGAAGAAAAGGAGATCAAGGTCTTGCTTACTTGCTGCTTCCCTCTTATCTCCCACTGGAAAGCATCAAACTCTATCTTCAGTCTGATAACACAGTATCCCTTTCATCTCTCATCTGGATTACAACAGCCTCCTAACTGGTCCTATAAAGTTCTACTCTTGGCCACTTTTAATCAATCTACCTTAGAGTAGAAAAAGTGATCTTCTCACGATGTAAATCAAATAACGCAGTTCAATCTTTAAAACCCTGCAAAAGCTTCCCAAAGTATACAGAATAAATTCCAAACTCTCTCATTTTGGCATCCAGGCTCTGCATGATCTGGATCCTGCTTACCTCTCCATGCCAGATAGGCTTGTGCATGTGCATGTTTGTGCGTGTGCGTGTGTGTGTGTTACTTCCTGTGTATGCTTCTATCTAAACATGGCCAGTTTCTTCCCACCTTGGAGCCTCTGCATGTCCTTCTTTCTTCATGGAATACCTCACCTCTAAAAAGATGAGTACTTTCTGTTTACATGCAGCTTAAATGTTACCTGCCTGGAGTCCTTCCTGACCATCTTACCTAGGGCAGATTCATTCCGTGATTCTCTATCTCAACTCCCTGTTTGTTTCCCTCATAGCATATATCATGGAGTACAATTATTTACTGTATCTGTCAGCTTATTTATAAAGTTTCTCCCCTAACATGTAAACTCTATGATGACAAAGTGGGTGTATTTTCTCATGACATCTTCTTATATACAATATTTTATGACAGATATGTAAGGTAGATTATTCTATATGCATATCATTTTTATTTTTTTCTCACTTAGAAACACATAGGAGGACAGTGTTTCAGAAAACATGTCCCATACTGGTAAGTGATGTTCAGTTAAAAAGAGGTTCTGTGGTCAAATAATTTTTGCACGTGCTACTCACTATATGTCCCTCTTGAGAGTTCATGATGCACATTAGTATATGAAAAGATTTAAGAAGAAATCCTTTTACTTTTACTCAGTCCATTGATTCCTATATTTGAAGAGTCTGCAAACTCCTCACTCTTTTCCTTATTTAGCATTTACTAACCTTCTAAGGTATAATGCTTAACATAAAAAACTTTGAGAAATGATGCTCCAGAACTCCAGGGAAGCACTATTTGTCTACTAACTTTGGTATTAACCTATCTAAACAGATTCAAGGATTTTTATCCTATCACCACAGGGTGCTTCCAAGAAACCTCTTGTTCCATAAAAATCACACTTTAAAAAGTGAGTGCTAGAAAAAAAGCATTATCATAAAAGCTAACTAAATTTACGTGAACTAGTAATACATCACTAGTAAATTATGAATACCTAAAATTCAGGCCTTATCCCTGATATTGTATTTATATGTTTTATTTTTGATACATGATCTTTTAACCATAACTATGTTAGTTTTATTATTATTTGCCTATGAACTAATAATAAGGCAACCAGAAGTCTTCTCAATTAATTCCTAAAAAGCTATTGAGGTACATAGAATTTGCTGCTAATGGCAATCTACACCCATAATTCTCATAAGACACACTAATTCTCTTTAGTAAAATATTACATAGCTATCCAATGCTCCTAAAACATTTTTGTTTAGCCAGTTCACCAGTAGTTTAACTGACAGTCATGAGTAATTGGAGCACATGACTTTTCAGAGCACAATACAGCTAAAGTAATCGGTAAAGCTATTTTTATCTTTCTATCTTTGAACTATTTCATAACTTTATATTTTTTGTTCAAAATACCAACATTTTAAATTTCTAGAAATTCAACAACTGAATCTATCATCCTCATTATCTTTTAATTATATTTCTTTGGCACAAAATACTATTTGGCAAAAAATGACCTGCAAGTTCGTCTTGTGTACTTAGAAACTTTTGTACAAATACATGCCACTGGTTAGAATGCAAGTGTATCTGGTTGCTACCAACAGATAGTATTGAAAATTAGTCATGGTCATTTTCTTTTTGTCATAATTTTGTTCTTTAGTACTCAGAGTATTTAAAGCACTCTTTATACCTATTTGTGATTAAAAGATAAAAAAAACAAAAGTCAAACATCCTTGAACATCTTGGAAAAGAGATTTTAAAAGAAATCAGAAGAATTAGTTACCTATTAATGTCATTGGTATCTACAATTTTTAAAATAAAACCAACTTTTAAGAGAATACTGATACATCAGTTATTTTTATAGTTTTAATTTAAAAGTATCTTTTGCAATCTACTCTGTTCAAAACCAGAATTGCTTCTGTACTTGTGTATTCTTTTTCTTATAGGATCTGATGTAAAAACACATTCATTCACTCATTTATCAATTCAAAAAATATCTCTTGCACACGTATCACTCAATGTACAAGTATCATGCTAAGTGCCATGAAATACAGAAAATGCAGGAGTGCTATCTCTGCCTGAAGTTTACAAACTGATAATGGAGGGAAGACACATACATAAATATAGGGCAAAATGGGTTTGATATTAGAGGATGTGCTTAGCAGCCTACAAGCTCAAAGAGGAAAGAGAGATTGTTCTCATGATTTCCAAGAAAGTCTGATTAGAAGAGGTAACTTTTGATGGGTTAAATTATAAAAGATGTGAAGGAATAAGAATTTTCAAACAGAGAGCAGTTTAAACAAAAAAAAAAAAAAAGAAAAAAGAAAAGAGAAAAAAATGTGAAGAAATGTGAAGGGATGAATGGATGAGATGAGAGATACATGTGAGTAATTTCTGTAAGTCCAACTTGAGAAAAGCACTGATAGGTTAAGCACAGTGTAGTATTACACTAGGAGTTAGAGTTGTTGACTTTTGGTCATAGAAAAGAATACCATTTCCTTTGGAAGGGAAGAAAGACATTATGGTGATACATAAGAGAAATATGACTGGCAGTAAATAAGAAAGAGTAAAGAATGTCTACTACAGGATTCACAGCTAGAGACACAGTCTCTGGTGTGGTGGCCTGGGAATAAAACCATGGGAAGGTAGGCTTAGTTGGCTGACAAATCCTGAGTTCCACATCCATATTTACATGTAAAATTATAATTGTTAAATAAAATTACAGTGAGTAAAAAAAAGGTCTATAATAAATCTCATTGTTATTTCTATTGTTTATGACAATTGTGACTAATTATACCTAGGTTACCATATACAGAGATTTAAAAGAGCATTTTATCCTGTCATCACATCTACAATAAGATTAAGACTTAACTTCTTCTTTTCATATAAACTAAGAGAAATCCAAAATATCGTTTTGTCATCTAATCTAGAAAATAAATAACAAAAACACATATTTGATTAAATTATGAATTTATAAAAAAACCATTTAGTTAATATGCTATTGCTCAAACAACTAAGTTAAAAAACAAAAAGAAAAAGGGTTTCTTGTGTATTCAGTCTACTGGGATATTAACTAGCCTGTAAGAGTGAGATTAAAGAAAAATTACTGCTTTGTTTAACTTGCAGAACTATTCATTAATTTTATTTACAAAAGTTAAATAATTTCATTAATTTGGGGAATATAGTACTACTCAAAATGTTTTATTTATGAAATAGAATATTGCTATTTCATTACCATAAAACAAACAGTGGGTAAGTCAAATGTATATTTAAAGATTTGTTTTGAATTAGATTTTGAGCTTAAGTTTGTGGGTAAGGAATAACATGAAACACTCTGAATTCTTCAGCAGAAAAACATTTAGTCAATCCCAATTATACTGACGGATACTTAGCAGAAGCTATAATAATTATAATCAGAAACTGCTTAGGGCCATTGTTTTCCAAAATTCCATGAGACACTCCCAGTAAAAGGGGTTCTCAATTCAAACACATTTGGAAAATGTTGGTTCAATAATGCCAACATGACAACGTGCACCGTGAATCTTAGGCAAGAGCTATAGCCTGCAAAGTTTCCCAAAAGCATATGACAAGGGAACCTGTTATTTGCCAGGCAATTTTCACCATATCAAGGAACAAACTCTATGAGATGCTGCTCTATAAGAAATAATAAAGTTTACATTTTTTTTTTCTCTACAAAGTTTGCTGGTTTTACTTCACCTTTCTTGATATCTCATTTACAACAAGTCCTCAAGTCCTACACTTTCTACTACACCATAAAATACACACACACACACACACACACACACACAAATACACATACAACATATATAGTATTTATATAAATATAAACGTATATGTAACTCATCTATCTATCCATCCATCCGTCCATCTGAACTATATCTGAAGTCAACATTTACCCTGCCTGAGCAGTGCCTCAGAATCCAGTTGTCTTCTCTTATCATCATGTGCAAATCAAAAGTTGTAACATACAGTGCCTCCAAATGAGCTGTTACAGAGGAAAGCACCTAATAAATTAAGAAGACTTGGCTGATAAAGTCGGTAAGTAGTCAGGTACATATGAATTTGAAAAAAACAGGCCCAGCTGTCTTAATCTAAAGAAGTAGAGCACACATAGCACTGTGGCACAAAGTCGGATGAAGTGTGAGGGAATATATTCTATTCTACTGCCCCAGCTATTCTATGTAAGCATCTATTTACCTGGCTTACATGTAAGTCCACTAATAGATTTTGATCTAAGAAAAGCATTGCTATTATACTTAAGGTACTATTTTTTTCATTGTTCTTTCTTATCCTTTCCAACTCAAAGAAAAAATATACAATGGAAACAGGCAAATTTTATAGAAAAATGACCAATTTTTTAAAGATAATCTCAGTGTGGATTGTGACATAGAATTATACAATTTATGAGCTGAAAATGCTCTTACTAATTACCTAGTGCAGTATTCCCATTTATGGTTGATATTTTAAAACGAGGATGGGATTGTAAAGGAGCTCAAAGTCACACAAACTTGTGGCAAATCAAGGCTTAGAACCTGTCTTTAAACTCTTGTCCTTTAAGTTTTCCAGTTCACTGGGGTGCCTCCGATGATTTTTGTTTGTTTCTTTTGTCTTGCTTTTGAGAACTGTCATACATTTCAGAAAAAAAAGATACACAAATATTTACATACGTAAATGTTTAGAGAGATTACAAGATACCAGCAAAGTTCACTTTATTTTCTACCAGAACGCATTCACATTCATCTGTTGATTTTAAAGTTTTGAAAACACACGAATAATCTATGTAAGCTGAATAAAAATATAAAATCAAAAAAAAAAAAACAAAGTAATGATTTTGTGGGTATACTACATTTCCTCTGCAATAAAGGCACATTATAATGCTTAAGTAAGAGTAAGTCTTAACCTGCCAATATTCATAAAGGGTGGTAATTTTATAACACAGCACTTTACAGATCTCTGCATAGTGGGCATTGACAAAAGGATAAAAATTCAATTTACTTAATTAGGGAAAAAATTGTGGAGAACTTGGACTTCTTTGTACTAATTTAGAAAATCCCTAAACTCTCTAAATTGTTACATGAACTCTTAAACAAGAAGTCAGAATGAAAATTTTCCCTTTAAGTGAGTAACAGATAAAGTGAAACAGATTCTTTTAAATTATTTTTCAGACAAGCAACGCCAGGTTGGGCCTTAATAGTATGTTTTACAGTGTCCAACTACTAAAGATTGATTTTTAGCAGATAATCTTTACAAATCACATAGTGCAGAATATGATCAGAATACTTAAGATATATAATAGTAATAATGTTATAAATATTTATAAAATGAATAAAATATAGATATTCAAGTTCCTGTTTTCTTAAATAGAATTAATAAAAGGGTATCCACTTTATATATAATTCTATACAATGTATATATAAGTCAAAATAAGAATATTGTGGCTTTCCATTTATTTATGGATTAAATAAATTTACTACATGAAGGAGATATTCAATACGTAAAGATAATCTTTACTCCTACCCTAACAAGAAAAAGCTGAACAAACTGAAAATCAATTACTTTTTTAATACCAATTAGATAACTGAAGTTGCAGGGCAAACCACCGTCCAAAAATCTGGAGAAAGACAAACCCAGAGAGTCAGAACTGAGATGTGGTTACCTGGGATAGAGGCCACTGGAGCCAAAAATTGATAGGAACACTCAAATGGGAATTTTAATGAACTGCAAGAGACTTAATGTAGACTAGCATGAGAGTGAGAAACTCCTGAAGGCCACTGTCTTAGGGAGTCTCCATCCTTTCCTACAGTTTATGTCCAGGAACCCCACCAGATTTTCACGGTAAAGATCCAAGAAAGAGCTTCTCCTGATTCTGCCAGGGGGAGTGTCATCACTGTGAAATATGCCCAGGTCCTTCTCCACAACAAAGGCCTATTCTCTAGGAAAGAAGTGAAACGTATCCCACGTGGGATATGTATATTGCTCATGTTTCAACCTCCTCTACCACCTTGTTTCACCTAGGGGGAAAAAAAAGGTACAACACCAGAGAAATACTTGTAGAGGTCACAGTCCCCAAGGTACAGGTCAGCTAAAAGACTAAGATTTAATCACAAAAATCGAGAATGCTTTTCTCCCACATCATACCACCACACCAACAGGACTCCAGTATTATAACAGTGGACTGCAGTTGAAAGAGCTGAAATGCAGACTCTCTCTGAGAATTTAGGAAAGCCAAAATTTCACAGCAGAGACAAAAGCAAGGACAGCAGGAGGGAATTTGAAGCTTCTGACACCTACAGCTACAACAAACATTAAATATAGCACAATTCTTACCCAAATGCACATCTTCACACTAAAAGTCTATTCTCTTCAGTTCCTATCACCTGATACATGTCTAGCTTTCAACAGAAAATTACAAGGTATTCCAGAAAGCAAGGAATAAAACGTAGTTTAATAGTAGAAACAAGCATCAAAACCATACTCAAACGTGACACAGATGTTCAAGTCATCAGACACGGTAAAGTAATTATGATTAATATATTAAGGATACTAATGGAAAAAGTAGACTATATTGAAGAACAGATGGGTAATGTAAGTAGAGACAGGGAAACTCCAGGAAAGAATCAAAATGAAATGCTAGAAATCAAAAGCACTGTAACAGAAATGTAGAATACCTTTGATGGGCTCATCAGTAGAATAAATACAGTTAATGAAATAGTAAGCTTAAAAACAGGTCAACAAAAAAATGATATAAACTGAAAGAGATAAAAGAATGAAAAAATAGAACAGAATATCCAAGAACTGTGAGACAATTTCAAAAGGTATATATATAATTAGAATACCAGAAGAAGAAAAAGAAAACAGAGTAGAAAAAATATTTGAAGTAATAATTATCACGAATTTTCTAAAAATAATGCCAGTCACAAAATTCAGATATCCAGGAAGCCTAGAGAACACCATAGCAGAAACTCAACCAACATATCCCTAGGCATGTCATATTAAAAACTACAGAAAACCCAAGTCAAATAGAAAATGTTGAAAGAAGCCAGAGGGTAAAAAATATCTTACATACACAGAAACAAGGTATGGTTTACAGTGGACATCAGAAGCCATGTAAACAAAAAGAGAGTGGAGGGAAATATTTAAAGTGTTGAAAGAAAGAAACCCACCAGCCTAGAATTCTATATTCAGTGAAATTATCCTTCAATAGTGAAGGAGAAATAAAGACTCTTTCAGTCAAATAAGACATAATAGACAAGAACACATAATAATCCTAAGCCTGTATGCAACTAACAAGCATGTCAAAATACACAAGGCAAAACTGATAGGACTGAAAAGTGAATAAGACAAATGCGTTATTGGAGTTGGAGGCTTCAATACCCTGCTTTCAGTAACTGATATGGTCAAGTAGGCAGAAAATCAGAAAAGATATAGTTGTCCTGAAGAGCATTATCAATAAACTTGATTAATTGACATTTACAGAATCTTCCATCCAACACCTGCATGATGTACATTCTTCTCAAGCTCACATGGAACATTCAGAGACAGACCACATTCTGTGCCATAAAAAACACCTTAGCAAATTAAGAAGAATAGAAATCATAAAAAGTTTGTTCTTAAGCCACAATGAAAATGAAACTAGAAATCAGTAATAGAAAGATAGCAGAAAAATCCCAAAATATTTGGAGATTAATATACTTCTGAACATATGGGTCAAGAAGACACTCAATATTTTGAAGTACATGAAAATTAAAATACAAGTAAGCAAACTGTGTGTGTGGGATGCAACGAAAGCAGTGCTTAGAGAGGAAATTTATAGCCTTAAATGCATACATTTGAAAAGAAGGTCTAAGGTCTATAATAACCTATGCTTTCATCTTAGTAAACTAGAGAAAGAAGAGCAGTTTAAGCCTACAGCAAGCAGAAGAAAAGAAATAATAAATATTAGGGCAGAAATCAATAAAATTGAAAACAATTGAGAAAATCAACAAACCAAAAAACTGTTTTTTGAAAAGATGAATATATGACATGCATTTATTCATTCATTTAAAATATGTTCAAGTAAGAAAAATTATACATTTTAGGGAGGAACTTAACACTATACAGATGGTCAAAACATTGAGAGCAATTCCAGTCTTTTGAATATTATATGGATGGAAATGTATCATGAGGATTTTATGATTAGACTTCTATATACCTCTCTCCATCTCCATTCTGAATCATTTATAATGTAAGCAAATAAAACTATTGTAAATTATAAAATAGTAAGTTTTCTGGTTGGCATAGTCAAATATCAACATTAATAAAATTAACTTGCTTAATTTTTCTCCTTCACATTAACATTTGTGAAATAAGGCATAGAAAGCTGTGCTATTCTCTCTCTGTTACACTAGGATATTGGGTTTTAGATTGTTTGTAAACCAAGATGGCTAAGCTTCAGCCAATGATTTTGTACAAAAGATGTTTCTCTTCTTTTCTCATATTGTCCCTGAAACGTTATGAATGGGCAGAATGCCAAGCCTACTAATGGATCTTTTCAAAATTCATGCCCTTCTTTTTCAATTTCCTCACAAAATGTTGATGTGAAAAGGCAGGGTAAGAGGGCAGGAGAATGGGCTGGAGAAGAGTCATTCAAAAACTCTGTGTCATTACACTGAGGCAGTATGCCTAACAAATCCTAGATACACAACATACACAAATCTTAATCCTTCACAGGCCAGACTAGAAAACTGATGGTCAATGAATTTATTATTGGTGGCAGTCTCCTACTACTGATTACATTATTTGTCCAAATGGTCACCAGATACTGTCAACTCTACCTCTTTCACATTGTTTAGATTTGTCCCATAATTTTCATCTAGTCTTCAACTACTTTAGGTGCACATTGTCAGTTATCTGCATTATTGCAATAACCCTCATTGTCCACCTCTCTCAACATTCCTTCTCAATCTTCTCATGTACTTTGTGTTCCCGGCTTGTGATGGTTAGTTTTATGTGTCAACTGGTTAGGTAAGAGTACCTAGTTATTCAATAAAACATTATTCTAGGTGTTGCTATGAAGCTATTTTGTTGATGTAGTTAATATATTCAATCAGTTGACTTTCAGTAAGGAATATTACCCTAAAAATATGGGTGGGCTTCATCCAATGAGTTGAAAGGCCTTAAGGGCAAAAACTGAGGTTTCCAAGAGAAGAAATTCTGCCTCAAGACTGCAGCATTAACTCCTATTTGAGTTTCCAGCCAGCCTGCTTGCCATACATATTTCAGACTTGCCAGCCCCCATAATCACGTGGGGCTAAATAAATGTCAGCTGCTCTTATTATTGCCATCACTGTTATGGCTATGATGAATGTAGAGGATTTCCTGGATTATAAAGTGTACATTTTGGAAAATCATATCAGAGAGCCACTAAGCAAGGGCAAAAACTACTTGTTGGATGCTTTGGGCCTAGAATAAAGGTGACAAGCTGTCAGACAGAAAAGTAAACGTGTGAGCCAGAAAAGTTAGAGAAGAGCTTCTTTTAGACACTTCAAACACGAAGTTGATTAATTGAGAAAGGAAAGTGAAATTCACGCAGACAGACCAATTCAGTCCATTGGTCTCAAGGGTCACATTTAGATTTCAGTCAGAGATGTGTTGTGCCAAATTATTCCATCTTTAGAACCTCACCCAGCTATGTCTATTATCTTACTAACCAGGAATTAAGGGCTGGATCAGCTAGCTTTTCTAAAGGAACACAAGACAAGCACAGGGGATATCTTAGACTAATCCCACTCTGATTCAAACAAACTTTGAAAAAAGGAATAACAAGCTCCTGTGAAAAGTCATGGTTTCAGCTTTTGAAAATCAGTTGCTACATTCCAGGAGGGTGAAGTGACAGTGGAGGGAATCATGAACCATGCCTCCGCCCCGCTGAACAAAGCCCAAAGGAGTTACCAATGGGATCAGAACATATACGACTCAGAATTACACGTGGTTTTCAACTGAATTTATTACTTTTAATTTACCAGTGCTATTGTCAATGAAACAAACAACCCCCCCTTGACTGATATTAATTTGTTGCACAATATGGCACCATGGCCAGTTTATCTTTGCTGAATATTTCCCAAAACTATGAACAAATTAGAATGATTCTGAAAAGATGCTCTTTTGATTCCCTTATTTCTGCCAACCAGTAGGTTACAACAAGACATAAAATAATTACATAGGGAATGCAAAGACAGTGTAATGACCTGTTTTTATTCATGAAACAGCAGCGACTCTTCCATTTACCTCTCTATCCATTCCCACTCCTTCCTGGTATAGTTCAGTAACTCTCATAGTCTACCTGTATATTCCTTAAAGTTAAGAAAAATTTTTAACTTCACAAGCCATACAGAAATATATTTAGATTATATTTCAGATAAGGCTAGAATCCCCTTTGAAACACCCCTCAGTGTCAATTCCAGCCCCACATACTCCAGAGATAACCAATCTTAACAGTTTATATGTAACCTTCTACACATTTATTTAGGTAAGAATGGAAAATATTTGGTATTTTTTGTTTATATTATTTGCTTTATAACATATGTACAATTCTGCAACTTGCTTTTTATTAAGCTGTAAACAATTCTAGGGTATACGTCTTCATTTATAGAGGTTAAAAGATAAGCAGAAATAATCCTGGGCAAGCACCAGGTTCTAGGCCTGCCCTATCAAATAACAGCCATGAAATTTTGAGTCTGTCACTAATCTCACTATCCTAATTTTTAAATAATCTTCCTCATTTCTGTCTTTCACAGGGTATATGTCAAAACTAAATGAAATAATCTGTGTGTGCTTTGAAAACTGTACTGTTTAATATATACATAAAATATTCTTAAATATTATCTAGAAAATAATCAGGTAGTGCTATTCTAATAGTATATAAGTATTTAACTTAAAACTTTAAGAGGTGTCACAATAATATTTCTATATTGAAATTTTTAGCTAATAGCATAGTTACCCCTAAATGTGAATGCTTCCTTGGAAACACTGACATATTATGTCAACAAAGGTTTAATCATGAGAAAATATATTTACATGAAATTCAAGTTATTAAATTGATTGTTTACAAATCAAATCCCATTTTACATCTATGAGCTTCTATGCTCAATCCTAGAGTAAATGAACAACAGCCCAAGTGCATTAAAACAATGAGAATGACTAAATCAGAAGAGGTCATAAAACTATGACATTTAAAAATATTTAAAAATTCACCCCAAATTTCCTACATGTGATGTTCAAAGGAATTATTTTGGTAAAAACAACTTTATAAATGATTTCAGTTTTAATTACAATTCTTTTAAGCAAAATGTTCTCTATGAGATACACATCTGAAAGATTTACATTTTAAAGGACTTCATGTCTAAAACACCAAAAGCAATGGCAACAAAAGCCAAAATTGACAAATGGGATCTAATTAAAGAGCTTCTGCACAGCAAAAGAAACTACCATCAGAGTGAACAGGCAACCTACAGAATGGGTGAAAATTTTTGCAACCTACTCATCTGACAAAAGGCTAATATCCAGAATCTACAATGAACTCAAACAAATTTACAAGAAAAAAACAAACAACCCCATGAAAAAGTGGGCGAAGGACATGAACAGACACTTCTCAAAAGAAGACATTTATGCAGCCAAAAAACATATGAAAAAATGCCCATCTTCACTGGCCATCAGAGAAATGCAAATCAAAACCACAGTGAGATACCATCTCACACCAGTTAGAATGGCCATCATTAAAAAGTCAGGAAACAACAGGTGCTGGAGAGGATGTGGAGAAATAGGAACACTTTTACACTGTTGGTGGGACTGTAAACTAGTTCAACCATTGTGGAAGTCAGTGTGGCGATTCTTCAGGGATCTAGAACTAGAAATACCATTTGACCCAGCCATCCCATTACTGGGTATATACCCAAAGGACTATAAATCATGCTGCTATAAAGACACATGCACACGTATGTTTATTGCGGCACTATTCACAATAGCAAAGAGTTGGAACCAACCCAAATGTCCAACAACGACAGACTGGATTAAGAAAATGTGGCACATATACACCATGGAATACTATGCAGCCATAAAAAATGATGAGTTCATGTCCTTTGTAGGGACGTGGATGAAGCTGGAAACCATCATTCTCAGTAAACTATCGCAAGGACAAAAAACCAAACACCACATGTTCTCACTCATAGGTGGGAATTGAACAATGAGAACTCATGGACACAGGAAGGGGAACATCACACTCCGGGGACTGTTGTGGGTTGGGGGCAGCGGGGAGGGACAGCATTAGGAGATATACATAATGCTAAATGACGAGTTAAGGGGTGCAGCAAAACAACATGGCACATGGATACATATGTAACAAACCTGCACATTATACACATGTACCCTAAAACCTAAAGTATAATAATAAAAAATAAAAAAATAAAAAAATAAAAAATAAAACAAGCAAACAAAAATTAAAAAAAGATTTATATTTTAAGTAAATTAAAACATTAGGATTCTGAGAAAATAGTTAAAAAAATTCTTAGTCACTGAGTTAAGGTACAATATTGTGTGATTGGTTATAGATCTAATATGTTATTAGGTATATTGACTTCCATTTTTACCAGAATAATTAAACATCAAATGAAAAGAGTGCTCTACAAAGTCCCTTTTTAAGTTTTTTCATGAATAGGATCATCAATAACAAACTGTATCAATTTCACCTTAAAAACCTCTACATATTTTATGTATTTGATTACCTTTCATCATGAATTATTCACTTTTTTTTTTTTTTTGCTCTGGATTGGTAGAAGGTTTTTGGGAAGTGACTTACGTTTATGAATCTTCTCCTTTTCCTTTATTTGAAACACATTACCTCATACTATTTCTTCAGACTCTCCAAGCTTGACTGGATACCCAGTTTTTACTTCTCAACATAAAAACGCAAAAGAAACCATGGGAAAGTCCTGACATACATACATACGTAGAAAATATTACACAGAGCCATTACTTTGGGGGTTAGATCAGTGTGATCATAGTAAGATAACTCCAAGATGAGTTAAGACCCTGAAATACAAGACAGAGTGCTTCACAAGTACATTCATGTCTGAGAAGGAAGGTGGGGCACATGGAACATGTATCTAATGTCTTCCTTGTAGATGCCAAGAGAGAATGAAAACAGTAAGAATGTTTGGAGTAAATAGTTCAATTCCAAATTATAAATTTGACTAAACATACACATTTAATGAATTAGTGGAATGAAGTCAATTATAAAACTCCAATTGTGTAAATCAGAACAATTAGTTATATGACAGCTTTTGGACCTGTTTTAATGTCTTAGTTTGTGACAAATTTTTTTAAACAGAGAAATTTTGATCACTGGCACCTCAAAAATATTAGTTTTCACTCAAAGGAAAAAGTAGTAACACAATGATGAATGCTCCAACTAGGTAGACATAAATGGAAGAAATGAGAATTATGAATATACATTTTATAAATTAGGTGGATAGCAGAAAAGGCAATGGAATCAGAAGACCACCAGGTCCCAGCTCTAGCTTCAACAAAGTGAAACATTTTGGACATAGTTTCTTCAAATGTAAAATGAGGGTGTTGAACTGTATCTTCAACGTTCTTTATAACCTATGATACTTAGTGGGAAAAATTTCATAACTACAGAAGGTTTACAAACCTATTATTTGAATGCCAAAAATGGTAAGCTGGAGAATTTTCAGTGGCTTGTGGACTATTTGTTGTCAATTCCTTTTTTGTTTTTTTGCAAAAACCATTTTTTTTTGGTCTGGCTATAGAAGTACCATGTTCACTGTAGACAATATGGAAAACACAGACAAATCCAAGCAAAAACAAACAAGCGAAAAAGTCACTACCCAAAGATAACCTGAGCTGTTAACATACATGTTTCCAAATATATATTGTCATATAAGTTACTAGAATTTACAGAGTCCAGTGGTTTTCAAATTTTTATTTTATTTTATTTTTTGAGACGGAGTCTTGCTTTGTCGCCCAGGCTGGAGCGCAGTGGCGCAATCTCGCCTCACTGCAAGCTCCACCTCCCGGGTTCGTGCCATTCTCCTGCCTCAGCCTCCCGAGTAGCTGGGACTACAGGTGCCTGCCACCACGCCTGGCTAATTTTTTGTATTTTTAGTAGAGACGGGGTTTCACTGTGTTAGCCAGGATGGTCTCGATCTCCTGACCTCCTGATCCACCTGCCTCGGCCTCCCAAAGTGCTGGGATTACAGGCGTGAGCCACCACGCCCAGCTCAAATTTTTATTTTTATGATCAGATTTTTTTTTTTCTAAACAAAGTCTCACATGGAACCTTAATATGTACAACACATAAAACTGAAACTACTCCGATTGAAGTGGTGATGAAGAGCCTGGGGCTTTTCTGACATGGCTGTCAACACACTCCTATGGAATCCTATACTTTAAGAAGTACTGTCTTAAAACTAATGACTCAACCAATTTTCTAATGTTGGACACTTAAATTACTTCTTTGTTTTGCTATTATAAATATCATTCAGTTATGTGCGTACATTCATGATTATTTTCCTTGAATAAATTCCTGCAGGTGAAACTTCTAGGCCAAATGGTTTTAAGGCACTCATTGTCATGCCAAGCAACTTTGACATTGTCTCTCCCCAAACCATTTGCCATAGGAGTCATCCATTTTCTATTCTGCCATTTAATGGTAACTAACCCCAATTGTAGCATTCGAATCAGAATCTATTTCTGACATATTTCTTCATCTTTTCTTTCTCTTACTTATGATGCCAAATAGGCTAGTATTAAGGCTAAATAAATGCCCTCCTTGAAGCACCAATATTTCCTTCCTGTTAAATGCCACTGGGTGCCTAATGGATGAGCCTTTTGTTGTCTTTGGACAATGATCTGTCCAGGCAGTCAGCTTCTATAAGAAGGTAGCTAATCAAAAGCAGATAGTCCCCTTTGGGGGGGAATACCTTTGTTACTTGGCACTTTTAGTGAGACAAAGAAATGAAAAGGGCAGGAGAGAATTCCAGGCAAAGGTAATCAGACAACATTGGAGAAACTTGGCATAGTTCAGTGCTATAAATGATGAACATAAAAAACGGTTAGAGATGAGGCCAGAGGCGAATGAAAATTGCCCACAAGTTACGTAAGG
Organism: Nomascus leucogenys; assembly: GCF_006542625.1. NCBI lineage: Eukaryota > Metazoa > Chordata > Mammalia > Primates > Hylobatidae > Nomascus > Nomascus leucogenys. The sequence continues at coordinate 92,107,187 of NC_044382.1, read as the reverse complement.
GGGTAAAACTTTGTGGGTGGAAACTGTAGTAAATTTAAGAGTGAACGTCCATTCTAGAGAGAACAGTCAGTATAACCAGTTGCTACCATGTGAGGGAATATCTGCTAGTTTCCAAAGCCATAAAAGGTTTCAATTTTTAAATTAATGATGGTACAAAATAAAAAAAAAAAAAACAGTGCAAACTCGACCAAACACATACGTGAGCTGCATTTTGCTAACAGCCTGTCTCACTTTACAATCTTAGGACTAGGGAGTTAGGGAAAGCGCAGCTCATGAAAGCCTGTGTGTACTAAATTCAGGGGTTTGAACTTTATCTTGAGAACTGTAGGGACTCATTAAAAAGACTTGACACTGATTAACATCTTAGAAGGATCACTCTGGCAGCTGTATTGGAGTCAAGTCTGAAAGGGAGCTATGTAAGAAGGGCTTAAATCAAAGCAGTGAAGGAGGCATGGAAAGAAGGAGACAGATTTGAAAGAGGTTAAAAAGTCATATGGTTTAGTAAATTACACAGTTGAAACCTGAACCCAGGTCTCCTACCTTATATTGCTTGATATTCTTATAGCTAACTATACCAGTATTGCAAGATGTCTTTTGAGTTGAATGCTATTTATTTTGCAAGTCTTAAGATACAGGGGATGTTCTTCACAAACATTAGCTTGAAATACCAGGATTTTTTCCTATAGCTATCATGTTGTGTAGGTAAACCTTGCACTAAAAGAAACTCCAGGAAAGAGGATATATAGAGAAATCCTGATGAGATACACAGTGGGCAAATAACAGTGACCATGAATAAAGTCCCTTATACTTCATTTGGCTTTCTATGCCAGTTTACAACTAAACAACAGATAAACAGATTGGTATGGTTTGAATGATGGTGACCCTCTAAAATTCATGTTGAAGCTTAATCCCCTCAATGAGGTGATATTAAGAGGTGGTGCCTTTTGGGGAAGTAATTAAGTGATGAGGGCTCTGCCCTTATGAATGGATTCGTGTCTTATAAAAGGGCTGGAGAGGAGTCTATCATGGCAGCTTGGACTGGTCAGGCAGCCTTGAGAAGGGTGGTCTTGGGATGCCATCTGAAGTCGGCTACAGTGGTCGGAGTGTGGGCTCCAGTGCAGGGGCCTGTGCAGAATGTCAGATATTTAGCTTCCTGTGGTATACTGATGAGCAGAACTCTTCCACTACATACCTCAATTTGCCTAAGGAGATATGTGCAAGAACTTTCTTCAAAATCGCGGCACCATTAATAAACAAAAGGAAAGAATATTCAGAGAGAATTTTAAGACATTCAGGAAACATGAAGGAAATGCATGATGTAGTATCAGGAATAGAGGATTACAAGCATTTCATTCCTTGGTGTAAAACATCAGATGTAGTATCAAAGAGATCCGGATATTGTAAAACACAATTAGAAATTGGGTTTCCTTGCCATCCTCATCAAGCTACCAATGACTTTCTTCACAGAATTGGAAAAAACTACTTTAAAGTTCATATGGAACCAAAAAAGAGCCCACATTGCCAAGTCAATCCTAAGCCAAAAGAACAAAGCTGGAGGCATCACGCTACCTGACTTCAAACTATACTACAAGGCTACAGTAACCAAAACAGCATGGTACTGGTACCACAACAGAGATATAGATCAATGGAACAGAACAGAGCCCTCAGAAATGATGCCGCATAGCTACAACTATCTGATCTTTGACAAACCTGACAAAAACAAGAAATGGGGAAAGGATTCCCTATTTAATAAATGGTGCTAGGAAAACTGGCTAGCCATATGTAGAAAGCTGAAACTGGATCCCTTCCTTACACCTTATACAAAAATTAATTCAAGATGGATTAAAGACTTAAATGTTAGACCTAAAACCATTAAAATCCTACAAGAAAATCTAGGCAATACCATTCAGGACATAGGCATGGGCAAGGACTTCATGTCTAAAACACCAAAAGCAATGGCAACAAAAGCCAAAATTGACAAATGGGATCTAATTAAACTAAAGAGCTACTCCACAGCAAAAGAAACTACCATCAGAGTGAACAGGCAACCTACAGAATGGGAGAAAATTTTTGCAACCTACTCATCTGACAAAGGGCTAATATCCAGAATCTACAATGAACTCCAACAAATTTACAAGAAAAAAACAACCCCATCAAAAAGTGGGCAAAGGACATGAACAGACACTTCTCAAAAGAAGACATTTATGCAACCAAAAAACACATGAAGAAATGCTCATCATCACTGGCCATCAGAGAAATGCAAATCAAAACCACAGTGAGATACCATCTCACACCAGTTAGAATGGCCATCATTAAAAAATCAGGAAACAACAGGTGCTGGAGAGGATGTGGAGAAATAGGAACACTTTTACACTGTTGGTGGCACTGTAAACTAGTTCAACCATTGTGGAAGTCAGTGTGGCGATTCCTCAGGGATCTAGAACTAGAAATACCATTTGACCCAGCCATCCCATTACTGGGTATATACCCAAAGGACTATAAATCGTGCTGCTATAAAGACACATGCACACGTATGTTTATTGCGGCACTATTTACAATAGCAAAGACTTGGAACCAACCCAAATGTCCAACAACGATAGACTGGATTAAGAAAATGTGGCACATATACACCATGGAATACTATGCAGCCATAAAAAATGATGAGTTCATGTCCTTTGTAGGGACATGGATGAAACTGGAAAACATCATTCTCAGTAAACTATCGCAAGGACAAAAAACCAAACACCGCATGTTGTCACTCATAGGTGGGAATTGAACAGTGAGAACTCATGGACACAGGAAGGGGAACATCACACTCCGGGGACTGTTGTGGGGTTGGGGGAGGGGGGAGGGACAGCATTAGGAGATATACCTAATGCTAAATGACGAGTTAATGGGTGCAGGAAATCAACATGGCACATGGATACATATGTAACAAACCTGCACATTGTGCACATGTACCCTAAAACCTAGAGTATAATAAAAAAAAAAAAAAAACAGAAATTGGGTTTCCACCTGTGTTGGGGCAATATAGATCAGTAGTAACCTTGGTGAAACCTCATTTCGGAAAGGCAACCTGTATTGATGGGAAACTTCTCAATCATTTGGAGACTGGCGTTTTAGCCCAGGTCTTCCAGGCTACTCAGAAACGTGTACCTCTGGTTTTTCCATTTCTTTTGAATTTCAATCTCTTCTACACTCTCACCTTGCCACACTGTTTTTCGATGAAGTTATAAAGCAGATGGTAGCTGCCTTTGAAAGAAGAGGATGTAAGTTGTATGGTCCAGAAACAAATATACCTCAGGAGTTAATGCTTCATGAAGTTCATCATGCATAAAGGGAAAAAACAACTGGTGTCACCTACTTGTAACTTTAGTTTGTTCACTTTAGGAAGGATTTTTATGATGTTTTCAGAAGTCAGAAAGCATCTGTTAAACCCAGCTTTAGTTATAAACTTGCACCACTGAAAACTTGCACATAGAATATAGATTCACTTGTACAGACATTATCATGTTCTGCGTTTACAATAATGGGATGCCATCACTATTGCTAGAATACTGACATCATTCTTCTGAGCAGAAATTGAAACTGTAAATTTAAATCTTTTAATTATCACCTACCCGAAAGAGGTTAATTAAGATATTCACACAGTATGTATTACAGCAACCATATCACATTTAAGATATTAAATTCAGACTATTTGTAACTTATTGTGATAGGGCCTGCCATATGGCTTAGGGTATTTGAGTAATCATCACATATTTAAAGTAAAAACTTTGACTTAAAAACACTGTTAATGAAGGTTCTCTGGCACTTTTGATATTTTAAAAATTGTTTTGTGAGTAGTAGATAATTCAATGCCATAGTGCGGTTAGCTCCCAGATAAACAACGAATTTTTTTATTTTTATTTTTAGTATTTTTGGTGATGGATCCAGAGCTTTAAGCTACATTTCTAGTAGTTTGCCACTTTCTCCTACGTATTCTGGCTGCTCTGTCAATATGCTAATTGTGTGTAAAATTTTGTCTACAACAGCAGGCAACAGATGAAGATAAGTTGGTTGATATGTATTCAGCACTATGCATCCCTATTTTTCAATTTATTGTGTGTATTCACTTTCAATAATGTGTTTCAAACTGATATATATATAAATATATTATTTTAGATATAATAAAATATATAATATATATTATAAAATATATATATAAATATATTATAAAATACATATATCTTTTTTTTTTGGTAGAGACGGAGTCTTGCTCTGCCGCCCAGGCTGGAGTGGAGTGGAGTGGTGGAGTGGAGTGGCACGATCTCGGCTCACTGCAACCTCCGCCTCCTCGGTTCAAGCAATTCTCCTGCCTCAGCCCCCCAAGTAGCTGGGACTATAGGCACACGTCGCCACGCTCAGCTAATATCTTTTGTATTTTAGTAGAGACAGGGTTTCACCATGTTGCCCAGGCTGGTCTCAAACTCCTGAGCTCAGGTAATCCACCCGCCTCCTGAGCTCAGGTAATCCACCACCCAAAGTGCTAGGATTACAGGCATGAGCCACTGCGCCTGACCTCAAACTGATTATTTTTAAAAAAGAACATAAGGACTGAAGTAGTAACTTAATAATGTTAGTTTATTTATTTTTGTACAGTTAAAAAAGGGGCTAGAGAAAACTAGTTTAGGCCCTTTTTTGCACTGTTGCCTTCCATCATGGGAAGACATAGCATTTGTCTTTTTTAACCTTGTGAAGATGCAGCAAGAAAGCCCTCATCAGACACAATGCCAGAACCTTGATCTTGGACTTCTCAGCCTTCAGAACTGTGAGAAGTAAATTTCTATTATCTGTAAATGACCCAGACTGTGGTGTTTTATTATTGCAGTAAAAATGGACTAAGACAGATACCACTAAATATTTAGTAAAGAAAAGTCTTTCTTACTATAGTTCTACCTCAAAAATTCTATGACTAAAATTAATTTATGTTTCCAGATCATCTGCACTGTGGTTAATCTCTGCATATTTAGTGGGAGTGAAGACTACAGCTTCAATTTGGTTAGTACATTTTTTTAGTTCAATAATTAACAGAGCCAGACAACAAGTCAAATGGAAAGTGAAGTCATTAGGTGGGGTGAAGTGATGTGAAATCTGAGTGTTTTCTCTCTTAACCTCCTGGATGGGAGCTTGACTCCATTTGTCTGACTGTCAAATTGATGAGCTAATAAAAGAGCGTTTGTTGAATAGCTCTGTAAATAATAAAACCTACTTCTACTACCTGCTTGAAAATGATGTATTTTTCTTTATTAAACAAAATATTAAATGCTTTATTAAACAAGAAATTGTTTTCTTTATTAAACAAGATATTAAATGAAAATGCTGTATTTTTCTTAAACAAGATATTAAATTATTTTTGCAAAATCATCAAAGAATGTATAGTTATCCTAAAGTTTCTGTACTAGACAATCACATTGGTACAGACAGAAAACAAAACTTCCAGATTATAACATTTGGAAATGTGTTACAAACTTGTAAATTTGTAATAAGGTAGCTAAACAATGGTTTATTTTGACTATTCTGCTTACAGTGAAGGTGTCAATATTCACTTCATGGTAATGATATTAAACTTTCAACCAATGTTGTTTTATAGTTTCTTATTTTTAAATGGACATAGGAGTGTGATGGTGCTAAAAATATGCCATATTTAGATGTCTCTGTAACCCATCAGTTGGAGTAGGTTGGGTTATATACAGTAACAAATACCCCAACATGTCAGTGGATTGAAACGACAAAGCTTTAATTTTTCATTTGTTGTATGTCCATCACGGGTGGCCTGAGGGCTCCACTCCGTGCTGTCTCCTTATTCCAGGATCCAGGATGACAGGGCAGCCACCAGCTTTGCCAGTTGCTACGGCAGAACAAAGTTCTCTGGCTCAGAAGTTACACATGTCACTTTTAATCAAAACTTGCTGGCAAGAACTAATATAGTCTTACTCAAGATAGCTGTGAAGTGCAATTTCATCATGTGCCCAGAAGGCAGAGAGCTGGAAATATTTGGTGAACAGAACTAATGACTATCACAGTTACCCAAAAAATTGCTCTATTATGGTTTCACATATCTTTGCTTTCTCTGCCTGGCTAAGCTATGAAATCAGAATCTGCAACTTGAAAGGCTCCCAAGAAATTCTTTTGATTCACTGATTCTACATAGATAGATGAGTTCAATATAAAGTGTGATTTAAATAAATTAATTATGTCCTCTTAGAACTTCCCCCCAATACTAAATATGTAGATGCTCCTTCACTTATGATGGGTTACATCCCAATAAAACCATCACAAATTGAAAATTCATAAGTAAACAATTATAACAAGATTCTGTTATAAGCAACAAATTATAACCAGATTCTGTTATAAGCAACAAATTATAACAAGATTCTGTTATAAATTACAAATTATAATATGATTCTGTTATAAGCAACAGAAAACACACAAAGACACTAGGTTAGGTATATTAAATAGGAAACAGTAACTTATAAAGAAAAGGAATTTCTTTATTAAAGTTCTGGATCCTGGGAAGTCTAAGGTTGAGGGGCCACATCTGGAGAGACAATTCTTATGGGTGAAGCCACTGTAGAATCCTGAGATTGTTCAGGGCATCACATGGCAAGGGGGCAGAGCATGCCAGCTCAGATTTCTCTTCTTCCACTTCTTCTTCATATAAAGCCATCAGCCTCATTCCCATGATAACCCATTAATGCATTAATCCACGAATGATTAATCCATGAATAAATGAATGGATTAATCCCTTCATTAGAGTAAAGCCCTCACAACCCAATCACCTCTTAAAGGTCTCAGCTCTGAATACTGACACATTTGGGATTAAATTTCCTCACGGATTTTGGAAGAAACAAGTATTGAAACCATACCATCTACCAAACATCATAGCTTAGCCTAACCTATCTTAGACATGCTCAGAGCACTTTCAGTACAGTATTCAATAAAAGACATGAGTTATTCAACACTTTATTATTAAAATAGGCTCTGTGTTAGATGATTTGGCTCAGCATCTGGAGACAGTATTGTACCACATATCGCTAGTCCAGGAAAAGACCAAAATTCAAATTCAAAGTAGTTTCTACTGAATGTATATTGCTTTTGCACCATCATAAAGTCAAAAAATCCTAAGTCAAGACACTGTAAATCAGGGACTGTCTGTATTTAAATCCAGTTCTGGGATCACACTAAAATTGAGCTAAGAGCCCAGGAAGGAATCACCTGGGTATCAAATCCAGGTATAATCAACAAAATAGTTATTCAAAGACCAACTGTATTCATTTTTCCACAAATGCTACAATCCATTAAAGAATCATGCATGTAAATCTGACACTACGATAATCCCTTTCTTTACTTTCATTGTATTTGCTGTGTAAATCTACACATTAGGAACCATCCACACATTGCTGAAGAGAAACAGCCACTCATGCTGTCTATGCTCACTTTAAGATCATGGTCATAAATCCAAAATGTCTAGGACTCTCCAATCTTTATCTCCATACCTCATTTGTCGCAGGAATTCTAGATTCATATATATCTTGGTATCTCTGCTGTGATGTCTGTTAGGTCTCTAAAACCTAACCCAGCCAAAACCGAACCATCTATTTTCACGACCTGCAAAGCTGTTTCTTTCTCAGTTCTTCCCATGTCTGAAAGCTGCAGCATTTACCCAGTTTGTCAAGCTAAAACATAGGAATCCTCCTGATTCCTTTCTCTCCCTTATTCTAAATCAAACCTACTAGCAAGTCTTGGGAACTTTACTGCTAAAACATACGCATGATCTAAGAATTCTTCACTAGGTCCTCTATTAGCCTACTCTAAGACCGACTTCAACTTGGACTACTGTTAAAACCTCCTAACTGATCTGTCTATTATCACAAGCTCCCTACTTCCAAATCCATTTTCCACACAGTGATAACTCCCTACTTCCAAATCCATTTTCCACATACTGATAATAGCAATCTTTTAAAGACAACATCAGTCCATGTCATTGCCATTAAAATTTACCATTATACTTTGAATAAAATTTAAAGACCATTGGCCTTCAAAGCTTATTTCATTGATACATACATCCCATACCACTCCCTCTCATTCCCCTACATGGTACATATTTCTACTCCTTCAATACAGTGGATTTGCTCACCTGAGGGCCTTTGCATTACCTTTCTTTCAATCTTTGCAGGATGTCTTCTTGTCATTTAGGCTCAGCTTAAATGCCAATTTCCTGACCATTCTATATAAAAAGGAACTACCTCATCACAATCTTTTGCATCACCTTAATTATCTGCATATTTCTTTATTATTTTACAATGTGTCCATGTTTATTTATTCTTTTTCACTTGTTTCACACCACTAAAACATAATCACAGCTGTTTTGCTCACCACCATGTCTTCTATCCTCTGTGCCTAAGTCACTGTCTGGCTCACATTAGGTACTCAGCAAATATTTGTTGAAAAGATGCTTATGATTTCAAAATACACAAAGTACATGGCATGAGCAGGGAAGGTACAAAAGTTACATAACACAACACTTGATACTTTGTAATTATTCTCGAATTTCAGATGATAAAAATTAGATTATAAATTATTAAACATAACAAAGACAAATGCTTTCGTAGTGTAATTTTTCCACAAGTAATTAACCTGACTTGGAAGACAGTTTACATTCAAACCTAGACAGTCGGGTACTGGAAAGGGAAAACAGAATGAACATGAGCAAGAGTTGGGGCATTTACCAATATTGAACATTTATCATGTGCCTGGCATAATATAATTGTCATTTCTTTAATTTTAACGAGGTAGGTATTGCTATTCCCATTTTAGAAATTATAATATTGAGGCATAGACTCATTAAGTAGCTTGCTCACATAGTGGTGAGCCCTGACACAGGAGCAGCAGTATCTACAACTAGAAAAGTAGTGATAACTCAGGAATAAAAGGTGTAACAGCCACATGGAACAAAAAAAAAGGAGCCCATATAGCCAAGACAATACTAAGCAAAAAGAAAAAGGCTAGAGGCATCATGCTACCTGACTGCAAACTATACTACAAGTCTACAGTAACTAAAACAGCATGGTACTGGCACCAAAACAGATATATAAACCAATGGAACAGAACAGAGGCCTCAGAAATAACACCATACATCTACAACCATCCAATGTGTGACAAACTTGACAAAAACAAGCGAGGGGGAAAGGATTCCCTATTTAACAAATGGTCCTGGGAAAATTGGGTAGCCATATGCAGAAAACTGAAACTAGATCCCTTCCTTACACCTTATACAAAAATCAACTCAAGATGGATTAAAAGACTTAAACGTAAAACCTAAAAGTATAAAAACCCTAGAAGAAAACCTAGGCAATACCATTCAGGACATAGGCAAAGACTTCATGACTAAAACACCAAAAGCAATTGCAACAAAAGCCAAAATTAACGAATGGGATCTAATTAAACTAAAGAGCTTCTGCACAGCAAAAGAGACTATCATCAGAGTGAACAGGCAACCTACAGAATGGGAGAAAATTTTTGCAATCTATCCATCTGACAAAGATCTAATATCCAGAATCTACAAGGAACTTAAACAAATTTACAAGAAAAAAACAACCCCATCGAAAAATGGGTGAAGGATATGAACAGACACTTCTCAAAGGAAGACATTTATGCAGCCAACAGACATATGAAAAAAAGCTTATCATCACTGGCCATTAGAGAAATGCAAATCAAAACCACAGTGAGATACCATCTCACTCCAGTAAGAATGGCGATCATTAAAAAGTCAGTAAACAATAGATGTTGGAGAGTATGTGAAGGAATAGGAATGCTTTGACACTGTTGGTGGGAGTGTAAATTAGTTCAACCATTGCGGGAGACAGTGTGGTGATTCCTCAAGGATCTAGAATCAGAAATACCATTTGACCCAGCAATCTCATTACTGGGTATATCCCTAAAGGATTAAAAATCATTCTACTATAAAGACACATGCAGACTTAACGTTTATTGCAACTCTATTTACAATAGCAAAGACTTGGAACCAACCCAAATGCCCATCAATGACAGACTGGATAAAGAAAATGTGGCACATATACACTATGGAATACTACCCAGTCATAAAAAATAAGGAGTTAATGCCATTTGCAGGGACATGGATGAAGCTGGAAACCATCATTTTCAGCAAACTAACAGGAACAGAAAACCAAACACTGCATGTTCTCACTCACAAGTGGGAGTTAAGCAACGAGAACACATAAACATAGAGAGGGGAACATCACATACTGTGGCCTGTCGTCGTGGGGTCGGGGGAAAGAGGAGGGAGAGCATTAGGACAAATACCTAATGCATACGGGGGCGTAACACCTAGATGACGAGTTGATGGGTGCGACAAACCACCATGGCACATGTATACCTACCTATGTAACAAACCTGCATGTTCCACACATGTACCCCAGAACTTAAAGTATAATACATAATAATAATAAAAATGGTGTAACAACAAGGGAACAACCCCCACTAACAGAAGTGTAATATCCCATTATTCTCCATAAAGATCACACCATGTCTGAGATATAAACAGAGTTTGGGGTGCATGACTTTAATGGAACACTGGAAAATTGTATGCATTCAGTGAAAAGCAAATCCAACTAAGAGAATGATTGACAACAATATAATACACAAGAATGTTAAAAACTTAGGCTCTTTTAGCTTGCAGAAGAAAAACTCCAGAGTACAAAATGGTCTTCGAGTTAAATAGAATTATATCTAATTTAGTGATAGAGTTTTAATTGTAGGTCTTAATGTGAAAATCAAATTATCCTGAAAAATCCTTAGGAAAATACCATAGTCCAGCATGTTATACAAATTTCAGTTGGTCCAGCACCCCAGGATCAACAGGTTTCCTCCTATTTTAGGATTTATGGCTATTTGTTTTCCATGAAGCACTAGAAAATGTTACATGGTCGCCTTGTGTTTAGTTGCATGTAAAGGTTTATCTTTAAAAGCAGTGCTTACATAACAGAAAGATAGTGGGAACTCAAACAGCTAGGGAAAGGAGATATATGTTTCCCATTTCATTTTCACTCCTGGGCATATGCTGGACTAGAATGCCCAGCACTATTTAAATTGTTCCCTTTCCTCTCTCTCTCTTCCCTCCCCCTTTTTATGTAGGAGAGGGGAATAGAGAGAATATGATGCATTTGCATCATATTTTATGTACTCAACATGACTCTATTTTATATGAGTGACTTTAATGTAGATTTATCTGATATGATTCAGAAGGCAAAACTGTGATCAAAGAGTAGACATTACCAGGATAAATAGGCTTTCATTTAAAGTAATATGCCTTATTGTCCCACAAAGCATTTATGTAATGGTTACATGCCATATATTATTATTTTGGATTAGATAATTAATAATTTCCATCCCAATATTATAACAATACATTTGTGAAACAAGTAGACAAAATGAAACAAAAAAATAAGAATGACTTTATGCTATTTTAGATTGACATTATTATTTCCTTTATTGCTTGTAATTCAAATGGGAGTATAATTACTAATAAATTTAGGATTCTTAGAGTACATAATAATCTATGATATTCCAAACATTCAGAATGAATGAGTTACTGGATTCAATTCCTTATCATTGTAAATTATTTCAAATGTAGGACAGGATTACAATAATTTTCAAGTTTCAAAAAATGCCAAAGGCAGTAAGCAATTAAGTAAAATAATATAAATGTCAAGAGAAATAAGAATTTTCAAAATTTCAGGTAACTTCCACCAACAGGAAATTTCAATCAGGTTCATGGTGCCTGTGAAAGACAATCCAGGAATGCATTTTAGTTAGTAGTTGATTAAACGGGCTGAAGAAAACCCCTTCTGTCTTCCTATACATTGCAAAACGCCATCTTTACTAAAAATACAAAAATTAGCTGGGCGTGGTGGCGGGCGCCTATAATCCTAGCTACTTAGGAGGCTGAGGCGGGAGAATCGCTTGAACCCAGGAGGCAGAGATTGCAGTGAGCCGAGATCTTGCCACTGCATTCCAGCCTGGGTGACAGAGTGAGGCTGTCTCAAAATATCCTGAAACAATATATTGTTTCAGGATGATGCAGGGGCAAGGTCATTCAGGGCACGTAACCTATGGTAATGAGTGTAGACTAAGTACAAGGGGAAGGCACTGGAATACTCTAGGAAAGGGATGGAAAGTCTGGAGACATGAGGAGAAGTATAAAGATATAATCCAATTTGTGTTTTCATAAGTTCACTATGTGGAAAACAGTTTAGAGGTCAGAGAAGTGGAAATGGGAAAAAAAGGGAGTAGGCTGCAGTCATGCATGCAGAAGGGTCATGGCTTAGACTAGGTTAGTGGCAGCAGAAGTAGAAAACATGAGATTAAATTCTAAGATATTTTAGAAGCATAAAGTATGAGACTGACAAATGGAGTAGAGCTAGGGGTGAGAGAAAAGAAGAAGCTACAGATAACTCTTAAATTTAAGGCTTTAGTTGCTGTATAGACCAGTGGTCCCCAACCTCTGGTCCATGGCCTAAGAGGAACCGGGCTGAACAGCAGTAGGTGAGTGGTGGGTGAGTAAGTAAGCTTCATCTGTATTTACAGCTGCCTCCCATCACTCACATTACCACCTGAGCTCCACCTCCTGTCAGATCAGCAGCGGCATTAGATTCTCATAGGAGCACAAATCCTATTGTGAACTGTGCATGCGAGGGATCTAGGTTGTGTGCTCCTTATGAGAATCTAATGCCTGCTAATCTGTCACTGTCTCCCATCACCCCCAAATGGGACCATCTAGTTAGAGGAAAACAAGCTCAGGGCTCCCACTGATTCTACATTATGGTGAGTTGTATAATTATTTCATTATATATTACAATGTAATAAAGAAATAAAGTGCACAATAAATGTAATGTGCTTGAATCACCCCCAAACCATCCCCCCACCCACCCCAGGTCCATGGAAAAATTGTCTTCCACAAAATCAGTCCCTGGTGTCAAAAAGATTGGGGACCTCTGGTACAGATGTAGTACCATTTTCCAAAAAGGGGAAGATTCTGCTGGGTTAGATCTACTAAATATTTTCTTTCCCATATTATACAAAAGGCCTATCTATTACTTCATTTACTTGGTAATTATTGAATATCTACTATGTGTTAGGTTATGCTAGTGTATAATATTTTCTTTTTTGTAACTGTCTATTTTTACTGAATTCCCAATTTCAGGTTATTTTTTGAACTCTATCAAATGTAATATATTTTCTCACCTAGAGTTACTTATCGGTGCATCCATCCTTGGTTAATGAAAAACAGTAGCAAATTTTTTCTTTGTTATTTGTGCCTCCCTCTAGTATTCATTTTAATTGGGCATTCTAGATGTACTTGGAACTATTACACCAATTGGCCTCATTATCACATTGTACTGTAATTATTTATTGGTGTGTTTCTGAAATTACATCCTATCCTCCTTGAGGGAAAGTGCCTGGTCTCTTTTGTTTGGTGCTATAGTCCCAGCATAGGACACAGTGCTTGGCACACAGTAGGTACATCATTACTATATTAAGGTGGAGATAAAAGGCAGAGGCCTATAACCATTGACTAAGGATAATGTGTAATGCCAAATTTTCATTCTTATGATGGGTTCGTTTTCCTCTTCTGGAAGTTATTGGTGTATGTTCCTGACAGCTTAGATGGAAGACTCCAAAAATATACTTGAGACCTGAAAGACCATCTTATTATTCAGTGAGAACACTGAGATTCTCATCTGCCTTATTTGCCCACATAGCAGTTGAGAACAGATAAAATGTTCTCCAACAGTTTCTATGTTTTATATGGTGCCATTTATTGCTTGACCCAAGATAAACCTCAATAAATAGAAAATTATCATTTTCATGATTTCCTTGAAATGGGATATATAGGTCCATTTGATTTTATATTAATATCTCATTACTTCATTGGTTTGCTAAATTGATTTGTTCAATTCATATCCTATTCTCTAAAGTTGGGAAATTTCTAGAACATCATATATCATGGTCCTAGGGAAAATACTCTTTAAAATCAGCACTATATCCATAACAGAATGTGGCAGTGAAAAAGTTGATTTTCTCTGTATTCCGTAAGGAGAATATCATATAACCCCAAGTAAGAGAAACCCCATGCCTTCAGATCACAATCAAAACACATGTCCAGAGAAAATATTTCCTGTGGTTGGGGCAAACAAGAACCTCTATGACAAGGAAGGTTTTCAGAGGCTACAATACACCTTCCTGAGTAACCCTTCTTAGGGCACAATTTGAAGAAAGCTTGCTGATAAATTACTTATAGGTGCAATTAAGTTCAACAATGAAACAAATGAAATGATGTAAAATGATATAATATCAATGCATCACAATATATACATTTGAGTATATACATATAGCAGCATGGAAAAGGGAGCTTTTCCAGTCTTTTGAGAAGTCAATCCCCATGACTTGTTTTGTTTATCCATCTTTTGTGGTAGGTTGATTTCTAAAGTAAGATAGATGATTTATTTTGGTAAAGACTAAGTTTACCAAATAGCTTTCAATAACTGATGAGGCTTCCCTGATCTCTGGTAGTAAGAGGATAGCAACCTCAAATGTTTCTCAATTCATCCCTGCTGTTCCTTCCCATCACATTCACTATTACACCAATTACAGTCACTATTCTTCAGATAACTCTTCCTGGGTTACTACTAGAGTATCTTCCTATCTTCACTGCCAACCCATAAACTTTCCTTCCATCCAATATATGGTTTCCAGGAAAATTTTTGTAAAGCACTGTTCATTATGCCATTATTTGGCTCAAAACCTTTTAACAGTTCTTGTAGCATTCATAAAAGAAGTCCAAATAAATGTCTCTTTGTGCTCTACGTTCTGCCTATCTTGCCAGCTTTATTCATATTTCTAAGCACCTCAATGATATAGGCATTGGTCCTTAATCTTTCAGACTCCTTCTCCATGCGTTTGTTTTATACAGTCTGTTCCCCTGATAGGATAGCCCTTCTTTTTAGTAAGGGACTATCCCAGATTTCTCTAACAAAAAGAACAAAACAAAAACAAACCACCACCATGGCTTCGATCAAGCTAGACATTTATTTTTCTCACACAACAGTCCAGAGGTAGCTGGGTGGTCCATGGTGGGTATGCTGCCCTGCTCTCTGAGACTGTCCATGATTCCTCCTATCTTGCTTTCCCATCTCCTACCATGGTTTTCTTAAATGTTAAATGGCTGAGAAGGAAGAAAGAGACATAGGAATGTATGCCCAATCATTTTATGGGCAAGATCCCCAAATTGCCCATATCATTTCCATTTATATCTCATTAGCAATGGCTTTGTCACATGGCCACCCATCACTGCTAGTGAGGCTGGGAATTGTAGCCTCTAGGTTGATAGGCACATGCGCTGTTAAACCCTGTGGATAGAGCAGGTGGTGGAAAGGAGTTCTGTTACTAAAGGAAATAAGGGGACGCTGTGGATTGGGTTCAGTTAGAACTCTCTTTCTTTCAGTTTATGCCTTTAGAAATAACATTCATCGTCAAAGCCAAACTCAAATAACACCTCCTCAGGTGTTTACACCTTTAGAAACAACATTCATCTCCAAAGCCAGACTCAAAGAACACTTCCTCCTGGTCAGTCTTCTCTGATTTTATCCTATCTCCTTATTCCATATAGCTCCAAAAGGATTAGCAACTCTCTTTCCTCTGAAATTTCATAGCTTTCATACCTACTATGGAATTTGGCACAATCTAGACATATTATAGTTAGCCATATACATATTAAAGATAGTTTGTCAGAAAACGTAATGTGGCCCAAAAGCAAACAACATATGTGTGCTATTCATTACTCCTCCTTCATTGTTCTATTAATACACAAAGACAAAGACAGAGGCTGTATCAACTTCTTATTCTGTATTTCTAGAAGTCATTTATACAGGAGTAAACATTCAATAATGGTGGTAATGATGACATTGCTTCATCCAATACACTGATAATTTATCTTCATTTACTACAAAAATAACATTTTACAAAGTAACATATACATGTTTGATCTAGAGAAATAAGTTTTAGAAATTGTTTAGAAACAAGGTTATTGTAAAAGATTTTCAATTAAACAAAATATGATGTCCTAAAATTTTACTAAAAGTATTTTTGAATAATGATGTTTAAACAAAGCATGTTTGTGCTTTTGTCCTTTAGTAACAATTTTCCAAAAACAAAGTCATTGAATAATACTAATGGATCATTATATATTTTTAATTTCTTAGGTTTATTTTTTATTCTCATATCTGATTTCTTTCTTCCATTTGCTGACCTCTGTTACTTTGGGGGTTCATATCTTCTTATTTTGGCATAACTAGTTTATACTTTTCAGACAACATGAAACAGTCTACATTTCTAGTGGGTAAAATATTTTATTTCATAATTTTTACTACGGACCAAATACTTACTTTACATTGAGTTACATATCATACTAGATGATTTAAGTTATAGAATTTCACTGCTACAGTGTAAATTTTGGATACAGTATACCAAAAAAAAATACCTCCTATTTTTCCTTTAATATTGAACCATAAATTATGAGTGGGGAGTCATTTCCTTTGATTAATAACTTTGCCGGCCATGTATAATGAATATTTACACTTTATGTTGGTAGAGTGCTTAAAATGCCTGGAACAATAACTATTATCAAGCCAAATTTAGAGAAATTGTATGTATCAAAGTCTTTCAAATGACAGGAGTATAACATGTAGGAAACATATGATAAATCCCCTTTACTTAAAACTCAGAAAGATTATAAAAGCCTCCTATAAACATTTTTTTTAAAACAGACATCTGAGTCTGTCAGTAATTTAAAATTTAAATGTATGTAATAGCCTGGGGGAATTGTAGTAAGGGTTGTTCCCAGGGTGAGTTATAAACATCGAAATATTTTTTTAAAACACCTATGTAAGCTCCAATGAAACATATTATCTTGAAATTATGTTAAAGTAGAACTTACAATTCATGCACTTACAAGACCAAGCCTATGATACATTTAATAATCATGCTTTAAAAGGCCATAAATCTGTGTTTAATACAGAATACATTAAAAAAAATTTGTCCTTTTTGTATACTTAAAAAATCTACTCAGGCAAACATTCTCTTAAAGTGTAACTGTTGATTTTATTGGCAAATCTATAATAATGCATATGATCAATCTTTATTGAATTATTTTGGGTCACAAACACAATAAATCATCTTTGAAGTGCACTGACCATAATCAGTATACTCTGGAACAAGGCCAAGGGGCCATTAATCAAAATATGCAGCAAGCAAAGTGAGAGCCACAGCCTGACCAGTTAGGTAAACATAGAGTGAAGCTAATAAAAACCTATCTCGTTTTAAAACCACCACCGTGTTTACTTTTGCAACTAAGATAAACATTATGATAAAATTAAAGTTGTGTAAAAAATGAGGTTTGCTCATGATGACCAGAGTAAATATATAGCAATTGAACATTCATTTTATGTACCTAATTTGACATTTAAAAAGTCTAAAGTTCAGGTACCAAAAATCTACAAAAATTAGATATTTGAATTTGATGATTATATTATCCATCTAAATTTAAAAAACATAATTTTCAAATACTTTGAGATTGAAACTTTGAATACGTTGCTAGCAATTTTTAAGAATCAAGGTATGAAAATAAATTCTTTTTGAAAAGAATCTGAAAAGATGGGATGGTCAACTACCCCATTTTAAGTTGGCACATGCAATTTCATCTCCTCTCTCTATATGTATTTCTAAAATGTAAACAACAACAAAAAAAACTCAAAAGGCAAACACTGTTGTGAGGGTACAAATTGTTATAGCTTTCCTGGAGAAATTCCGGCAAAACATACATACATGTATGTTTAATATATGTGTAATTCCATATATAACTCTCTCTACATATAAACTATTATATATCTCAAATTAATCAACTGCTTTTAAAACATAGTCTTCCAAAGATATTATTTTCCTCCCACATTACACCATATCGATTGCTAGATGGAAGAAAAAAAAAGTTGTGGGTTATAGCATAACTGGTGTGAGCCTAGTTTTGTCAATGAAGTGTGGAAGAGAGAGGGATCTGCAAAGACACAGAGTACCAGGTCTCAACGGTGGTCATCTCCGGGTGGGTGGGATTACGAGTTTCCCATATGCTCATTCTTTTGTTTCTGTGTGTTTTCTGATTTTTCTGGAATGAGCATGAACTGCTTTTATAATTGGGAAACAAATAAAATAAAGTTCATTTTATTAAAAAATAAACGAATTAATACCAGACTCTTACCCCCTCACTGTTTTAATTTTTATAATTCATAACATTAATAATAGAAACATAGGAAGAAGATATCAGAAAGCAAACAAATAATTTTCTTCAAAACTCCATTAAAAAGAAGAATCTTTATTAAGAGTGAATATTGCCACATAAACTCTATGTGACTGCAACTGAGTTACTGTGGGGAAATGAGCTCTTAGGACCCTGAAAAGCTTTAATAGATATAGTCACTTTGGTTTGGAAACCACAAAAATTCTGATGTTTATAACTCCTCAAAACAAAAGTGCATGGATTGTACAATTTCTTCAAGGATAATACTGTAAGCATCTGGCATAACAAAATAAGAATTGAGCTTTTGTAGGTTCAGGAAGACAATACCTTATACAAACTCTATCAGTGGCACTGCACTCTATGGAGGTGGGGAAATACTGGGCTGAAATACGCTACATCTTTTTCTGCCCCTTGTAGCCACAAGACTGTGATAAGATTGTGTAGTCCTAGCTAATTAAATAAAAAACTCACTCTAAGGTGTATGTGTTGTTTTGGCATCCGGTATTCATTTGAAATACTATTTAGTATTTTTATTGGTAAAAGCAACTTTACTACAAATTTTCTTTTATATTTGATGGACATAGTTTGTCCAGATACTTTGAAAGTTTACAAGATTAATAAAAAAATTCATTATAAAGCTCTGTGAATTTAATAATTTATATTTATTTTATATCTGTATTCCTTTTACAGTGATTTATATTTGTTCTGAAGTCTCTAAAAGCTTTGCAGAGCATTTCAGGTATTAACTGAAGTCATTTCTCTCTGTATATTGAGTCAAAATAAAAGGAAAGCTTCCCCACCCCCCAAAAAGTGGTTCTCAGATAAAATAAAATGCTCAAAATCCATTCCCACATATATTAGTGCACCCACAGATCTGGAACACAATTCCAAATATTTCAATTTAGAACTTTATGACTGATGTACTCCCCTCGCTCTGCACAAAATTATTTGTGTATATCTTTGTCTCTCAAAAGATTATAAACCCAGTTGAGGAAGTAACCAGGCACAAACTCCGGAATAAAACACCGGCTGTGCTGCTCTGGCAAAAGAACTATATCTTTATGAGCCTTGGTTGCTTTTCATCTGTAAGAAGGATAAATTAATACCTATCTTATAGGGTTTGCGTGAGATTTAAATGAGAGATAACATATAAAGCGCTTATCAAGATTCTGATTTATTTTTATATCTCTCTCTCCTTCTATACCTTGTCACTATAACAATGACTTAGGGTTGCAATAAATTTTCAACTAAATTTAAAAACTATTATGATTTTGTTTTATAGATAAGTATTTAGTTTTTCTCAGAATGTAAAATAACCCTGTGGTATTTATCAAGTACTTAATATGTTACATTGTAAAATACCTATAAACAGTTAAATTTTAAAAATGAATACTTTTCTCATGGATATTTCATATTTTTAATTGCTTCATGAATTTTAATCAATAATAGCTAATAAATGTGGAAGTATTTTATTGCTAAATCATATTCATGTTTTGAAAGCGGTGAATAGTTAAATATACAATAGATTTATAAATATTGAGAAGGACCTTACAGATCATCTAGTATAATCCTTTCATTTTTAGATGAGAAAACTGAACCTTGGAAAGGTAAAATGACTTGCATAAAGTCTTGTAGACAAAAAAAAAAAAAAAAATTAGGCCATAGTACTTATGACCACTTCTTCCCCTACTTCTGTTTCTTTGTTCTTGGGTTGCAGAGGTAGAGAAGCTAAATAGTGGAATCACATGTAAGATGTCTGGTGGGAATGTTGGAAGGGACTGAAAGTCATGCAATCAAAAGGGCCTAGGAAACTGAAGTTTAGAGGTAGAGACTGATGTATTTTCACCCGGAAGTAGCAAACTAACCACATCTGCGTTTATTTGCGAGTCTACAGATAGAGTACATGAACCTAATTGATGTTTATGTTTTTGATGACAAGCTGTCAGAGAAAAAAATCATGCTTCAGGAAGGGAGGAAAACAGGTAGCAGTCTTAATTTTAAAACTTAAGGGCCAGCCATTAGTAATTGGGAATGTCTTACTCAGGTTTTTTTTAAGAGCTAAGGCTTATTTTTGCTGTTGTTTTATAGAAGCTTCTTTTTTTTAATTAAAAAAAATTGGGAAAGTACAACTAGTATTTAAAATTTTTAACAGCCATAAAATTTCAGTCTCCTCTATTCAAAATGCAAAAAAATCCTATAGTATTAAAAAAAACAAAATACATAATTTAACATTTTGTTTTATTTGAGCAAAAGAGGAGGCATTATACAGTAGGGTATCAACCACTAAACATCTGACTGATACATGCTAAACTAAATTTCTCTTAATCTTTAAAATGCTCCCTGACATCTAACAGGTGTTTTTCATTTCTACATAGGGGCAGTCTGCCTAAAAGGCCTACAATGATATAATTAGCAGACCATTCCCAAAAGCTGATATGGTTTATATCAACTTTGTCAACTTTTAAAATGGTGAAAATATATAACATAAACATTGACACGATTACCTAAACATGGAAAAGAAAAGGAACATAATATTAATTGTCTGTATGTTTGGAGAAACAAACACACTACCTTTATTAAAAAGCTAAACAAAAATATTTAGTCTTGATTCAGAGCTAAACTTCTTTCATCTCTGTATCATGCATATCAGAAACCTGCTTAAGCAACACAGTGTACTCAGAAAATGTTAGCAACCTAAAACCTTACCTTTGCTTCACACATAGAGTGAAAAGACCTAAGATGCAGCTCTCCAACATAAAACCAGTATTTCCTTCTTCCCGCAAACCATGAGTCATTATCAGACAAAACAACTGGACTGAAAGTTCCATGAGGACAGGAGCTGTGTCTATTTTCTACTTTCTGGGATCCTCAGCATGATCAATATTATGCCTGGCACATAATTCAATTTCAACTCATTACTCACTTGTCTACTAATTGATTGAATGAAGTACTTAGTTTCTGGAACTTTTCAAACTGCTTATAATTTTATTCTTTCCCATATTAATCCATAGGAATAGTTTGGCTATTTCAATGTTTGTAAATTGAAAATATTTTTGGTTCACTATATAAAAGAGATCACACTATGCCTTGAACTCTACGAGCTCTATCAAGGGGTTAAAAGCTATGAATAAATTCAAATGATAAACACAAACCAGAAAGAATTTAGTGCACAATGGGTTTTTGCATATATTGTCTAAAGACATTAGGGATCCAGCATAGTATAGAGATAGCATTTTTAAGTATATGTAGATCAGGCCAATTGCGGAGAGAACAAAAACACAATGATAGACAAAATAATCCCACTATACAGTGTTGATATGCTAGAAACTAAAACATGTTCCCACTAGGCTACCAGTTTCCTGATGGCATGAATTGTGCTTCTTTGCACCCTTATGGTCTACAACAGAATTTTAAAGCTTTTTGCTCTCAGGAACCCTTTATATTTTAAAAAATTTTTGAGGGTCGCAAGAGTTTTGACTCCACATTTTAGTTTATGTAGACTATTTGCCATATTGAAAATTAAACCTGAGAAAATTTAAACAGATTCATTAATTCATTTAAAAATAACACAAATCCAGTATATGATAATATCAATAATATATTCTTTATGAAACACATTTTCCAGAAAAAAATGTTATGAGGGCATTGTTTTATACTTTTCAAATCTGGTTGATAGCTGGTTTGATTGAAAACAGTTGGATTTTCACCAGCTTCTGCATTCAATCAGCAGTGAAATGTTATTTTAATTGAAGGATATAAGAAAATTCAGCCTCACACAGGTATGGAATTTAAGAAGGGACGACCTTAGGGACCCCTATAAAGGGCCATTGGGAAACCCCAGGTACCCTCATTCCATACGGTGAAAATCACTGAACTATAAAATCATCTGCCACAGTATCATCATTCAATAACTATTTACTGAATTAACAAAAACTTTAGAAAAAATAAATTCTCAGAGCATATATACACATACCCAAAGATACAAATGATTTGCACATTCATTTTGGATTAAACTGATAATATTCTTTATAAACGCTCATTGTTTTGCTGTAACGAAATATTAAGTGTTTCAACTTCGCAACTCATCACACCTAAATTGAAATATAGACTGATGCAGGGTAATCAGAACCAAAGAGTGAAAAACAGTGAAAACAAAGTACACAATGCCAAAACTTGATAGAAATAAACAGATGATGAGAAAGAGACATTTTACTTGAAAAAAATGCCAAGTATAACCAAATTAAATGGCTAATTTGAATGCTACACGGGTCTCTTTTAAGCAGTAAATTAGATTGAAACATTTTACTGAACACTAGTTGGATTCCAATATTTTTTGTATCCTACATGCCATTTCTAATTAATCTATAAAAACCATGAGAAAAAAATTTTTGCTTACGTTTTCAGCATTTCAGCTTTAAATATTAATAGAAATTAACCAAATACTGAAACAATATATTGATTCAAACATTTTACAACTCCAAAATGACATTTTCTTAAAAATAACTTTAAAAACGTTCAAAATGAAAATATAATTTTTAAGATCATATGCTAGATTTTCAAAAATGTCATCTCACTTCTTGGCAAAGAATAAAATGACTTACTTTTCCTTTTCTTGAAGCTGATTCTCCTGAGGAGCCATTTTAGGTTCTGTCCCAAGATTTCTTTGCATTCGCTGTCTCCTTTTTCTACTTGGTGCAATATCAGTGACATCAAGACTTGAAATAATGGAATCATCTTTACTTACAGCAGCTAAAATAAAATGAGATGAGAATGTGACCCAAGAAAATTATGCATATCATTTG